>NW_027361910.1:6300000-6395000 GCF_039654945.1 Dendrobates tinctorius
GATTATGGAAATATTTTTGAGTTGGAGGCGGCAGTCGGTGGCAAGAGATTGGACGTGTGGTTTTCTGGTGCGGGAGAGAGCATGATGCCATTTACCATAATAGATAGATCAGGTAGGGAAGATACATGAGGTGGAGGAAAGATAATGAGTTCAGTTTTGTCTATGTTGAGTTTTAGGAAGCGAGAGGTGAAAAAGGAGGATATGGCTGATAGACACTCCGGGATTCTGGACAGCAGAGAGGTGACATCTGGGCCAGAGAGGTAGATCTGAGTGTCATCTGCATACAGGTGGTACTGGAAGCCATGGGACTTTATGAGTTGTCCTAGGCCAAGAGTATAGATGGAAAAAAGGAGGGGCCCCAGGACAGAGCCTTGGGGGACTCTAACAGAGAGGGGGCGGGATGAGGAGGTAGTGTGGGAGTGGGAAACGCTGAATGTGCGGTCAGAAAGGTATGAGGAAATCAAGGACAGGGCGAGGTCTTTTATGCCAAGGGAAGAAAGGTCAAAGGCAGAGGACAGGTCAAGAAGGAAGAGGATGAAGAACTGTCTGTTAGCTTTGGCTGTGAGTAAGTCATTAGTAATTTTGGTCAGGGCCGTTTCAGTGGAGTGGTGGGGGCGGAAGCCAGACTGCAGGATGTCAAGGAGGGAGTCAGATGAGAGGTGGGAGGAAAGTTGAGCATAGACATGCTGTTCAAGGAGTTTTGAAGCAAACGGGAGCAGTGATATGGGGAGATAGCTGGGCAGAGCAGTTGGGTCAAGGTTTGATTTTTTGAGGATGGGTGTTATGGTGGCATGTTTTAAGGCAGAGGGTAAGGTACCAAAAGTTAGGGATAGGTTGAAGAGATGGGTTAGGGCTGGAATGATCATGTTAGTGAGGTTGGGGAGCAGGTGGGAAGGGATGGGGTCAAGTGCACAGGTGGTGAGGCTTGATTTGGAAAGGAGATGAGTAAGCTCTCCTTCAGTGATGTTGGAGAGGGAGGTTATTAGGGAAGGGCAGAGGTCTGGTATGTGGAGTGTTTGGGGTGGTGGAACTGTAAAGGGTTGCCTTGTTTGGTCAATCTTGTTTTTGAAGTAGCAAAGTCCTCAGCAGAGATGAGGGGAGTTGGTGGTGGCAGTGGTGGGCGGAGGAGAGAGTTGAATGTGCTGAACAGTTGTTTTGGGTTGTGGGATAGTGAACATACAAGGTTTGTGAAATAGGTCTGTTTAGCAGAGGTGAGGGCTGATTTAAAGGCAAGTGTAGCTTGTTTGAAAGCAGTGAAGTCATCTGGCAGGTGTGTTTTCTTTCAACGCCGCTCTGCGACCCTGGATGCTTGTCGAAGTTTTTTGGTGAGGTTATTGTGCCTGGGTTGCCTATTGGTTTGTCGCACTTTGCCATGCATGAGAGGGGCGGCTGAGTCTATGGGTGATGTGAGGGTGCATTGTAGAAAGTGGTAGCACTGTCCATGTTGTGGAGTGAAGATATGGAGGACAGAGGTAGAAGAGAGTCTGAGAGTCTGTGAATGTCTAGGTGTGCGAGGTTTCTGTGAGGATGTGCTAGTGGATGGACATGGGGGCAGGTGAGAAGGACAAGGATGAGAAGGTGAGTAGATGGTGGTCAGATGGGGAAAGGAGAGGTTGTGAGATTAGATAGGGAACAGAGGTGGGTGAAGATGAGGTCTAATGTATGTCCATCTGTGTGGGTGACTGTGGAGGACCACTGAGTAAGTCCAAAGGATGAGGCAAGTGACATGAGATTGGAGGCTGTTGGCTGGTGGGTGTCAATCGGGATGTTGAAGTCATCCATGATGATGGTGGAGATGTCAGCAGAGAGAAAGTGGAGGAGCCAGGTGGAAAATTGGTCAATGAAGGTAGTGGCTGAGCCCGGTGGTCGGTATATGACAGCCATTTGGAGATTAGAGGGAGAGTAGATATGGACAGAGTGAACCTCGAAAGAAGGGAGGATAAGAGAGAGTGGGGGTTGGATAGAGTTGAAGGAGCAGTTTTTAGAAAGGAGGAAACCCACTCCTCCTCCATGTCTGTTGCCAAGGCGAAGGAGTGTGGGTAAAGTGAAGGCTGCCATAACTCAGTGCGGCCGGGGAGGCCGTGTCAGGGGGTGTCAGCCAGGTCTCAGTGCGGGCCAGGAAGGAAAGGTTGCGGGAGGTAAAGAGGTTGTGGATCACGTGGAGCTTGTTGCAGATGGAGCGAGCATTCCAAAGTGCTCCAGAAAGAGGGTGCGGGAGGGAGGGGGTCAGTGGCACGGGTTTTAAGTGTGAAGGATTGCGGTAGTTCCTCTTAGTGTGAGAAAGATAGGAGTGAGGATTAGTGAGATGTATGATGCAGGAGGGCCAGGATTGGGGGATATGTCACCAGCAGTGAGAAGAAGCAGAGAAAGGGAAAGCAGGTTGGTGAAGGAGAGTGATCGTCTTGTATTGTATGTTAGTAGGAGAGGTCTGAGGTTAAGGAGTATGTCTGCAGATAAAGCAAGGTGGGGGGTAAGAGAGAGGGAGAGATAGTTATTTGGTTTGAGGGTGCAGGGGTTTGGGGATAGCAAAGGAGAGTGAAGATTAGTGGAGCAAAAACGGTGATGGCAAATGCGAGCATGGTTAAAGAGGAAAAAAAAAAGGATCATACACAATAAAGGGCAGTCTGCTATGTGGATATTTATGGCTCATCTTTCAGGTCATCAATGTCAGATGAGTAGAATTTAAGGGACACTTTTGGTCAAATAGAACCCGAGGAACATAGAATGTCATATAGGGATGGCCTTTTTGCTTTTAGATTAGGTGGCAAAAACCTCTTGAAAGCTTCTCTTTTCACCGGAGCTGGAGGGGGCCCACCGGCACCAGTGACTATTTCAGATGGCTGTGCATCCTTGGACATGTAATAAGGGGTGGCAATATACATAACGAGAGAAGATTGTGCAATATATAAATATTTATAGCTTGGTTAACATAAAAGGAGTGGGCCCAACACATTTCTTGCACAATGACCCCAAGTTGTCAGTGTCCGCCCCCTGGTTCATGGACACTTTCTGGCCCTGCAAATAGTATATGACAGTGTATCGCACAGGAATATTTCTTAACCTGTAACAGATTCCATAGAGTCAGGATCTAAAATGCGTATATTAACTGTGTACCTGACGTTTAGTGAAATTGCTCAATAAATACGTTCTATTATGTTTAGATATAACACATTTGGACTGTTATTATACATTTATTATTTTTATGCAGACTTTTTGCTTGTGAATTTGTATATAAAACAACAATAAATATATGAAATAAAAAACAGATCTACGCATTCTGCCGTTTCTAAAGTAATAACTGTAAGTAAGAAAACACAGATGTGAAACTTCAGTCTTATCATGAATAGCAGAACAGATTTGTAATTGGAAATACTTTCTCCAAGACTTGTTTCTTATCAAAGCAATTTGAATTTTCTGAAGCCGTGGATAAGGAGGACACCCGCCGCAGATGTTTTATGTTCCAACTTATCACAATGTCCCAATGGTGTCTGGATCGCGTCACTCACTTATACAATGAAATTAAAGCACTCAATCATTTAATACATTATCTGCTAATATGATTTTTTTTTTTTTTTATTGCTTTGCGCCATATCAATTGTTAGTCTACTTCCTTTTTAGACAAGAAGAAATGCATATATTTATACTAGAAAATGACTTCAGATAAGTTTTGTGCTTTCCATAAATACTGTAACCTGCCTCCGATGGAGTTTTCAGGGGGTTTAGTAACCTTCAAATTACATTACCAGTCAAATCTGTGTAAAGGAGGGTGGGATATACGTGTAAGACAGGATGATTATGCAAATAGAGCCACGCAGGCAAAATACAAAGCAGGCATATTCACTGGAAAATGTGACGGCAAAAATGGAAAACTCGGAGATCTACCAAAAGACTCATAGGAACTAGGGCAAAAGTATAGTTTGGGTCCCTTTCCCAATTAACCACCATGGCTAATAAAATACTCGACTCTTTTCATATTTTAATCAATCATACGAAATCATAGATTTGTCTGGAGTCCAACAATAACTCCTTATGCCCACTGTACAATTACATATGGATACCTGCAGGTTTGTTTTCTTTCATGGGATTGTGCCTGTATTGGGAGAGAGAAGACTTAAAGGGTTATTCCCATCTCCAAGATCCTATGCCAATATGTAGCAGGTGTAATGATAATATTAACAAATGACTCCGATTATAAACGTAGTATAGTTCTTCTTATTCTCTATGTCGCTTACCCTATGTGCAGGGCATTGCAGTAGCTTAGGTATCCATAGTTACGATCACTAACAACTAACTAACTGTCACTATTTGAGTGGTTGCAACCATGGATACTCAAGCTACTGCAATGCCAAGCACATTAGGTAAGTGACATAGCAAATCAGAGGAACTATATTACATTTCCAATTGGAGATATTTGCTAATATTATTTTTATTACACCAACTACATATTGGCATAGGATCATGTAAATGGGAATACCTCTTTAAAAACACCTTAATGTCCAATGACGGACACAGTCCGTCATTAGACATCTCCCCTGCTTTTATGAGGGCTCCGGCGCTGAGCCCGCATCAAAGCCGGGACATGTCAGCTGTTTTGAACAGCTGACATGTGCCCACAATAGGCGCGAGCGGACAGCGGGCATCTAAATAGCACTTCCGGCCGCCGGGCCGGAAGAGAGCTCATCGCCGACCCCGTCACGTGATCGGGGATCGGCGTCATGTTGCCTGGACAAGCAGAGGTCTCATAGAGACCTCTATGGTTGTTCCAGGCTGATGGCTTTCAGCGCCGCCCGGTGGTCGGTGCTGAAAGCACAGGAGTAAATCTGCTACATATGGGCGATCTGCTCATCGCCCATATGTAGCAGAGCCGATTGAGTTGTGCATGCTTCAAGCCTCCTATGGAGGCTATTGAAGCATGCCAAAAGTTAAAAAAAAAGTTTAAAAATAAAAAAAAATAAAAAAACCTAAAAGTTTAAATCACCCCCCTTTCGCACCAATAAAAATAAAACAGTAAAAAAAAATCCCACATACACATATTAGGTATCACCGCATTCAGAATCGCCCGATCTAACAAAAAAAACCCGATTGCTAAACGGCGTAGCGAGAAAAAAGTAAAAACCCCACAATTACGTTTTTTTGATCTCTGTGACAATGCATTAAAATGCAATAACAGGCGATCAAAAGAACGTGTCGGCATAAAAGTGGTATCGTTAAAAACATCAGCTTGGCATGCAAAAAATAAGCCCTCACCCGACCCCAGATCACGAAAAATGGAGACGCTACGGGTCTCGGAAAATGGTGTTGGTTTTTTTTGTATTATTTTAGCAAACTTTGGATTTTTTTTTCACCACTTGGATAAAAAAGAACCTAGACATGTTTGGCGTCTATGAACTCGTAATGACCTGGCGAATCATAATGGTGGGTCAGTTTTAGCATTTGGTGAACCTAGCAAAAAAGCCAAGCAAAAAACAAGAGTGGGATTGCACTTTTTTTGCAATTTCACCGCACTAGGAATTTTTTTCCTGTTTTGTAGTACACGGCATGGTAAAATCAATGGTGTTGTACAAAAGTACAACTCGTCCTGCAAAAAATAAGCCCTCGCATGGCCATATTGACGGAAAAATAAAAAAGTTATGGCTCTGGGAAGAAAGGGAGCGAAAAACAAAAACGCAAAAACGAAAATATCCCCGTCCTTAAGGGGTTAAGGAAGAGCCAAAAATGAGCCATGGCTGCGGATGAGTAAAAGCTGGTTGGTCGGCAGTAGCCCGTTACAGCTTCCAACACCTATACAAGTCAGACCCAACATATGTCTCCAGGGTTCGGCACTCACATTGATGTGGTACAAGAGATCTATCATTAAATACATTTCTGTGTTTCACAGTACTGATAATTGTGCCGCTGCATTTGTGTCTATGTGAATTGCAGGTATATATATATTACAAGGCTCCTTCTCTACAGAATGTAACAACAATTGAGCCTAAAACTCAGTATAGATGTAGACTCAATAAATCACTATTTCCTGCAGCAATGCAGTCAATATCTTTAAAAAATGCGTTTCCTTTGGACAATCCCATTTTGTTACAAGAAACCCTCGATTAATGAGCTGAAAACCTCAGCAATCAGTTCCCAGCAAGTATTTAACTACTCTACAGCCCCACCTCAGGGAAACATTACATTGTGCTCTGGAAATCCATGGGCTGGACAGAGACTAATAAGTATAATAATATGAATAAAGGCATGTATTAATTCAGTGTTAAGTAGAAATCAATGGCATTGCTAAGTGTACAAAGGTCTAGGATATTAGCATTCCTAAATGCATGTCCTTGACACAGAGAAAAGAGGGCCCCTATGCAAGGACAGTATATGGGCCCTTTGCAGGGCACTACATCATTCTAATGTATAGTTCCAGCTGCTTTGCAATTGGCAGAGGGCACCCTTATTTCTTGGGGTCCCTTGCACAGGATGCATTAAATGAGTGGAACAGGCTGCCATGATAAGTGGTGAGTTCTCCTTCGATGGAAGTCTTCAAATAGAGGCTGGACAGACATCTGTATGAGATAGAATCATAGAATCATAGAATCGTAGAGTTGGAAGGGACCTCCTGGGCCATCTGGTCCAACCCCCTGCTCAAAGCAGGATTCGCTAAATCATCCCAGTCAGATGTCTGTCCAGCCTCTGTTTGAAGACTTCCATTGAAGGAGAATTCACCACTTCTCGTGGCAGCCTGTTCCACTCATTGATCACTCTAACTGTCAAAAAGTTTTTTCTAATATCTAATCTGTGTCTCCTCCCATTCAGTTTCATCCCATTGCTTCTAGTCTTTCCTTGTGCAAATGAGAATAAAGTTGATCCTTCTACAATGTGACAGCCCTTTAGATATTTGTAGACAGCTATTAAGTCTCCTCTCAGTCTTCTCTTTTGCAAACTAAACATTCCCAAATCCTGCAACCTTTTAGTGACTCCTGCATTGAGGGAGTTGGACATGATGACCCTGGAGGTCCTTTCCAACTCTAACATTCTATGATTCTGTGATTCTATGAAAGGTGTTGTCCGGCCTTAAGTTACAAGTTTGCAAGCACTGCACGCTATTAAGATTCTCTAGAGTCAGCGCTGGGAACGGCGGTCATGTGGATGGCCAGAATCTGACTAGACTGTTTCTGCCTACACTTGCATTGACTGAGGTCAGAAACAATCTAGTTGGATTTTAACCATGAGTATACATATCACATACTTGCGGTCACATGACTGCTATTCCCTGCGCTGAGAACAGAGGATCCTCACAGCGGATGCACTGGGCATAGAGTGACTGCAGACTTGTCGTTTTAGACCAGACAACCTCTTTAATGCTATCTCCTCCCCTGGTACTATTCCAATAATAACTCCTGACTCTCAATGACCAGGGGGTAACTATCATAGAATCATAGAATGTTAGGGTTGGAAGGGACGTCTGGGTGATCTGGTCCAACCCCCTGCTCAATGCAGGATTCACAAAACCATCTCAGACAGATGTCTGTCCAACCTCTGTTTGAAGACTTCCATTGAAGGAGAACTCACCACCTCTTGTGGTAGCCTGTTCCACTCATTGATCACCCTCACTGTCAATTTTTTTTTTCTAATATCTAATCTGTTTCTTCTCTCTTTCAGTTTCATTCCATTGCTTCTTGTGTTTCCATGTGCAAATGAGAACTAGGATGATCCCTCTACACTGTGACATTCCTTCAGATATTTGTAGACAGATATTTAGTCTCCTCTCAGACTTCTCTTTTGCAAGCTAAACATTCCCAGATCCTTTAACCGTTCCTTGTAGGACATACTTTGCAGTTTGCTCACCATCCTGGTAGCTCTTCTCTGAACTTGCTCCAGTTTTTCAATGTCCTTTTTTAAAATGTGATGCCTAGAACTGGACACAGTATTCCAGATGAGTTGTGACCAAGGAGGCGTAGAGAAGGATAATTACTTCACTATGATAGGTGCCGGGGTTGCAATCACACTAGGGCCATTGAGATATTGAGACTAGGGAGCCCTAGAGGAGCTTTTGCCAAATAGGAAAAGACTATTTACTATTATCAACATGGGACAGTTGGGGGCCTTGTTGGAGATTTTGCATTGGAGCCCACAGGCTTCAAATTACGCCACTGTCCATGAACATTGTCTTGGATGTTAATATTCTTTGTCTTGCTTCACTGGTGCCATCTTTAGGCTGCTGATGGCCAACATGCTTTTACTGACAAGCAGATATGATAGCGTCACACATGCATTGTGCTTCCATATCAGCTCTTCAGACTGAATTAGGTAAATACCCCAACTAGTTATCTTTAAAGGGTAAACCATATATCAACTTTATTATATTCCTAAGACCATAAAACACAAAATACAACTTGTATCACAAGTTGTAGATAAATGTCGGTTTATTTAATCACATATGTCTCAGCATGTCTAATCATAGCATTATGTTTTTCTTCTCTTTATTATTAAACATTTTCATTTAATCTTCTCATCATGATTTTTTGCCTACAAGCTGGAACTGTAATTTCTTTTTACCCTTTTCTAACATGGTGCTAATCTTGAACAATAGAAATGCCTGTTCCATCTCTGTGGTTTTATTGTAATTGATAAAATGCAAATTTCCGGCATGCCTGGGACAAAAAGCTAACCAAACCATATTCAAAATATCTATACGGGTCTATGAGAACAGTGTCAAATGCAGAAGTAATTCAATTACATCTCACAGTTGAGAGTTTGCTACAGTTTACCCAGACATGCTGAGATAAACAGCTTAGGCTCCAGGCAGACACATAATAGGAACACAGATATACAGTATTATTACAGTATCACTGCAAACAATCGACGAGAGAGAAATATTCTGCTGCCGATAAAAATTTAGTCACCAGATGAGTGTCTGCAAAGCAAAGACTCTGATCTTGGAGGTGCTAAGGCAGCGCCAAGAGAGTGGTACCAAGGACCCTTCAAAAATATCATAAGATACCAGCATCATAAATAGCACATGGTGGGTGGATAAAATTGTTTCAGATTTTGCATTTTCGTTTTTGAAGCTAAATATGAGGTCTGAGCTGGTTTTCTGCCACTGGATGCAGTTTACATTTTCAATTTCACTGACAAACAAGGAGGGTTCTTTGTATGGCCCTGTGATGGTCTTCATACTGTATAGTGCTTATAATGGACACTGTATGGTCAGGAATGTTGGAGACCTAATGACAGTAAGATTATCAACAAAATGTAAAAGCCTCAATACACATCAGACCATCATTAGCCAAACTAGTCAATGTCGGAGAAGATAGGTGATGTTGGGAGAGAGTGATCTGGTATGCTGGATTTCCGACACCCGATTCTTGTTACCTTTGGTAAATAAGCCTCTGCAATAATTTTATTCCCATTCTTTCCCATCTCTATTTCAATATCTGAACTACAGAACCCAATTCAAACAGCTCCGACTATTACAGTCACTCTTCTATGAGATGACCACCGAGACTGACATTAAAAAGTGTTCTTCTACTTAAGCATTGGGTCTACTAGGAGAAGATGGCTAGTTTGCATAATATTTGGTGGACCTGATGATGTCCCTTTCTGCTATATAGATATTTTAAGCTGTGTGACGTGCCGGAATTTGTAGTTTGACATTTAGCTGACATCGACAGGTACGTGGATGATGTATTTCTGGTATGGGCAGGTACAGAAGGGGATTTTGTAGAATTTGTTCAGTATCTTAATGAAGAAAATATTATGAATATGAAGTTTACATCAGAATTTAATGAACACACCCTCAATTTTCTGGATGCCAATTTAACAATTGACAATGGTAGAATAGTAACAACAGCTTTCAAAAAAACAACAGCAATTACCGTAATATGCTGTTGCACTATAATAGTGCTCATCCAGGGCACACAAAAAAAGCCTACCCTATAGTCAGTTTCTGAGACTCAGAAAAATTAATAGTAGTGAGGAAGGTTTTCTCATGCAAGCTAATGAATTAACTAATAGTTGGGTAAAAAGAGTATATCCAGGAACATTATTAAAAGAAGCTCAGGAGAGAGCCATGAAAAAAACACATTGAATTAATTCAAAATCAGAATAAAAAATCGATCAAGTCGCAAAATGATAATAAGAGGTTTAGTTTTAGTTTTAAACAAAACCCAAGCATGAATATGATAAAATTGGCAATGAAGAGGAACTGGAAGTTAATAGAAAGCGACAAAGATTTAGCCACAATAGCAAAGAATAAACCATTAGTGGCTTATAGGCACAGTAGGAATCTTAGTGATATTTTAGTACATAAAAGGTTCCAGGGAAATAAACCCAAACCAATGTGGTTAAATGAAATTAGCCCAGTAGGTCATTTCCATGGCCGCATGCATGTTGTAAGTAAAAATCTGAGAATGGGTGCGGTATTGCATCAGGTGAAACAATTAATCATTTGTCGCACAAAACATGTAGTTTATGTTATATACTGTCCCTGCCAATTTTTTTTATATTGGAAGGACAATCAGACCATTATATTTTCGCTTTAGAGAACATTTTCATTCTATTACTACCCAGAAAGGTTCCCTTAAACTCAGTGGTGTAACTACAAAGTTATGGGCCCCGATGCGAACTTTCAAATGGGTCCCCCATGCCAAAATACAAACACATCTCTGCTCCGTACACCTCGTACACACGCAGCTCCTCTCCATCCGCCTTGTACCCACGCAGCTCCGCTCCGTACACCTCATACACGCGCGGCTCCGCTCCATACACCTTGTACCCATGCGGCTCTGCTCCGTACACCTCGTACCCACGTGGCTCCGCTCAGTACACCTCGTACCCACGCGGCTCCGCTCCGTACACCTAGCACTCATGTGGCTCCGCTCCATACACCTCGTACCCATGTGGCATGCTACGGACACACGTGGCTCCGCTCCGTACACCTGGAGCAAACGCGGTTCGGCTTTGTACACCTGGCGCACACGTGGCTCTGCTCTGTACACCTGGCGCACACGCGGCTCCGCTCCGTACACCTGGCTCTGCTCCGTACACCTTGTTCACACACAGCTCTGCTCCATACACCTCGTACCCACACGGCTCCACACAACTCGTACACACACGGCTCCGCTCCGTACACCTCGTACCCACACACAGCTCTGCTCTGCACACCCCATACACACACGGCTCTGCTCCGTACACACACAGCTCCACTCTGCACACCTCATACACACACATCTTCACTCCGTACACCTCGTACACACACAGCTCTGCTACATCCACCCTGTAAACCCCCCTGACCCCACATAGAAACTTTACCTCATCCAGCATCATGACAACCAGCACAGCAGAGTCCTGCAGACAACGAGGCTCCTGATAATGAGACTCCTGACTCCTGCCCTCCTGTGACCTCATCACAGGTCCTGTGTGCACAGAAATGGACTTCATTGCAGGCTGTGGGGGGCTGTGGTGGGACTATATGGGAGGGCGAGGATGGGGTGCATGGGGCGGTGGCGGCTCAGTGCGGGACGCGGGGAGGGCAAAAACGGGACTACCCCGCGAGAATCGGCACGGTTGGGAGATATCACAGTCTGACCTGCTGGGCCCCTGACTCCCCCCAGGCCCAGTCGCAGTGACGACCACTGCGACCGTGGTAGTTACGCCCCTGCTTAAACTTATAAAGCACGTTCATGATTGTCATGATGCGGACCCAAAGTTTCTGTGATTTGCAGGAATCGAATATGTAAGTTACCCAAAAGAGGGAGGTGATTATAATCATTTGCTTATTAACAAAAGAAGCTAAATGGATTTTGAGGACAAATTTTCAAGGACCATTACGTCTGAACGATAAATTAGATATGTCGGTTTTATTATAAATGTTGCCCTGAATTTTTGCATTGTCTAATTGTATGCTAATTTCTGTTTCACCTGTACTATGTTGGAATCACTGTCATTTCGACTTAAAAGGAAGTGTGGGAAGGTCTCTGACCTTTATGGGCCCTTAGAAGTACCAGAAAGGCGTGAAACGGGCATAGTCCGTCAAGTCTCCTATTCTTGTGAATCACTCCCCTGACACCTGCACCACCGCATGTAACCATGTTTTCTACTTAAGTGCTGGATCTTGGTGCCTGAAATAACCCTCCTTTTTTATTTCTAAAAATTGTTCTTCTACCTAAGCATTGGGCCTACTAGGAGAAGATGGGTAGTTTACATAATATCGGTGGACCTGATGATGTCACTTCCTGCTATATAGATATTTTAAGCTGTGTGACGTGCTGGTATTTGTAGTTTGACATTTAGCTGACAGCGCCTTTGTGATCGTACTTACCCTAATTCGAGAATCACAAATAGATTGTAAAGATGGAATTGTTCTGTAACAATTGTTATTTATATGAATAAACAGATTTTTTTTTTTTTTTTTAACAATATGGACTTCGCAAACTTTGTTTTAGTGACATCACATAGGAGAATATTGGGACAATATTAGCATCATCATGTGTGTGCTTTGTACAGTTTTTGGAGAAGAAGAAGAATAGAGCCTTGTTACCTCCATGATTAATGCAGTTTAGGTGGGACTATGCTTTCTTCTGTGTCACATAGCGCCCCCCAAAAAAAGGTGTGAATCTCAGGGAAGAAAGGAAATTTTGATTTTGGGAATGTGGCTGGCTATGTGGGGACCATGTTCTGATTTTCATATGACACCCATTCTAATTAATGTTCCTATCTATTTGCATTAAATTTTTGCCATCAATTTTTAATTTCCTTTAACCCCTTTACTACCAAGGGTGGTTTGCGCGTTAACTCCCGGGCCAATTTTTACAATTCTGACCACTGTCCCTTTATGAGGTAATAACTCAGGAACGCTTCAACGGATCTAGGCAATTCTGGGACTGTTTTCTCATGACATATTTTACTTCACTTTAGTGGTAAAATTTCTTCGCTATAACTTGCGTTTATTTATGAAAAAAATGGAAATATGGCAAAAATTTTGAAAATTTTGCAATTTTAAACTTTGAATTTTTATGCCCTTAAACCAGAGAGTTATGTGACACAAAATAGTTAATAAATGACATTTCCCACATGTCTACTTTAAATCAGCACAATTTTGGAAACAAATTTTTTTTCGTTAGGAAGTTATAAGGGTTAAAAGTTGACCAGCGATTTCTCATTTTTACAACACCATTTTATTTTTAGGGACCACATCACATTTGAAGTTACTTTAAGGGGTCTATATGATAGAAAATACCCAAAAGTGATACCATTCTAAAAACTGCACCCCTCAAGGTGCTCAAAACCACATTCAAGAAGTTTATTAACCCTTCAGGTGCTTCACAGGAATTTTTTGAAAGCTTAAAAAAATGAACATTTAACTATTTATCACAAAAAAATTACTTCAGGTTCAATTTTTTTATTTTACCAAGGATAACAGGAGAAATTGGGCTGGAAAAGTTATTGTGCAATTTGTCCTGAGTATGCCGATACCTGATATGAGGGGGGGGGACCACTGTTTGGGCGCATGGCAGAGCTCGGAAGGGAAGGAGCGCCGTTTGACTTTTTCACTGCAAAATTGGCTGGAATTCAGATTGAATGCCATGTCAAGTTTGGAGAGCTCCTGATGTGCCTAAACAGTGGAAACTCCCCACAAGTGACCCCATTTTGGAAACTAGACCCCCAAGGAACTTATCTAGATAAGTGGTGAGCACTTTGAACCCCCAAGGGCTTCACAGAAGTTTATAACGTACAGCCGTACAATTAAAAAAATCATATTTTTTACACAAAAATGATCTTTTCACCCCCAATTGTTATTTTCCCAAGAGTAACAGGACCCCAAAAGTTATTGTGCAATTTGTCCTGAGTACGCTGATACCCCATATGTGGGGGTAAACCACTATTTTGGCGCATGGGAGAGCTCGGAAGGGAAGCAACGCCATTTGACTTTTTTGGCTGGAACTGAGATCAGACGCCATGTCTCGTTTGGAAAGCCCCTGATGTGCCAAAACAGTGGAAACCCCCCAATTCTAACTCCAACCCTAACCCCAACACACCCCTAGCCCTAACCCTAGCCCTAACCCTAGCCCTAATGGGAAAATGGAAATAAATATATTTTTTTATTTTTCCCTAACTAAGGGGGTGATAACGGGGGGTTTGATTTACTATTTATGGCGGGTTTTTATTTTTGGCAGCTGTCATACGCTAAAATATGCTTTTTATTGTAAAAATAGTTTTTGCATCACCACATTTTGAGAGCTATAATTTTTCCATATTTTGACCCACCGAGTCATGTGAGGACTTATTTTTGCGGGACGAGTTGACATTTTTATTTGTACCATTTTTGGGCATGTGACTTTTTGGATCGCTATTTATTCCGATTTTTGGGACGCAGAATGAACAAAAACCAGCGTTTCATGAATTTCTTTTGGGGGGTGCGTTTACACCGTTCCGCGTGTGGTAAAATTGATAAAGCGGTTTTATTCTTCGAGTCAGTACGGTTACAGCGATACCTCATTTATGTGTTTTTTTATGTTTTGACGCTTTTATGCAATGAAAACAATTTTATATAAAAAATAATTATTTTTGCATCGCTTTATTCTGCGAGCTATAACTTTTTTATTTTTTCGCTGATGATGCTGTGTGGCAGCTCATTTTTTGTGGGACAAGATGATGTTTTCAGTGGTACCATGGATATTTATATGCGTCTTTTTGATCGCACGTTATTGCACTTTTTGTTCGGTGGTATGATGATAAAGCTTTATTTTTTTCGTTTTTTATTTTTATTTTTTAAGGGGTTCAATAAAGAGGTTAACTAGTGGGACAGTTTTATAGGGCGGGTCGTTGCGGACGCAGCGATACCAAATCTATGTACTTTTATCTTTTTTAATTTTTCCAAAAAATGAATTTATTAGGGAATATTTTTTTTTTTAATTTATTTAGCGATTTTTTTATAAATTATTTTTTACACTTTTTTTAACTTTATTACAATGTCCTAGAGGGGACATAACTGTCATGTGACAGATCGCTGATCTGTCACATCACAGATCGCTGTTACAGATCAGCGATCTGTCACAGGCAGTGCTGCAGGCTTCCTCATGCCGGCGCTTTGCAGGCATGAGGAAGCCACCTCCCTGCAGGCCCCTAAGGTCCCCGCCACCATTTTGGATTCGGGGACCAGCAGGGATGGAGACCCCCGCAGCAGCTCTGCACATCGCGCTGCTGTGGGGGTCTCAGGGAAGCACGGAGGGAGCCCCCTCCCTCCCGATGCTTCCCTAAACCCCCGTTACACTGCGATCGTGTTTGATCGCAGTGTGCCAGGGGTTAACGTGTCGGGGCTGGTCCGTGACCGCCTCTGATACATAGTGCCGGGTGTCAGCTGTGATAATCAGCTGACACCCGGCCGTGATCAGCTGCGCTCCCCCCGTGAGCGCAGCTGATCGCGCTAGACATACTATTCCGTCCTTGGGACTTAGGTCCCAGGTCACATGGACGGAATAGTACGTCTAATGTAGGAAAGAGGTTAAAGATAAATTAATGGATACAGCAGATCACGGTAAGTAAGGAAGACTGGTAAATCGTCCCCAAGATGTGACAGAGAACAGCAGATAAATCAGACAAGCTGATGTAGATGTAGATCTCATATGTATGATCCTGCAGAGCATGAACGGAAAGGTGGGATCTGAAGAGCACACAAGTTTTACAACTCATAATTTCATTTTACAGCTTATAATTGGTTTACAATGCTCCACAGACCACTTTATGAATGAAACTGCTACTCTTCTACTCAAAGAATATTGGAAATGCAATAAAGAATAAACACACTGAACTTTTTAATGCATCCACTGCTGTTTACTAACATCTGCCTCCTAATTTAAGACAAGTGTATTAGCTCAATAAATTAAGACAGTACGAATACAAAGTAACATTGATTATATGTAACAAGATCTCCTGAACTGTGAGATTCAAAGTGCTGCAGTGTTTAATCTTCGCCCGCTATAGGTTCACGCACTGCTGATTCACGCACATTGATTTAGACAAAACCTGAGGTCGATCCTAAACAGAAAGGATATGTGCACACATTGAGTATATGCAGCAGATTTGTCTGCTGCAAAACCATAGCATTTAGCAGGAAAAATGCAGTTTTTCCCTTTCATTTGGATGTGCGAAAAGATTAGAAAAACGTTGAAAAACTTGATGTGGTGCCCCTGAGGGTTCAGTCGCCACAGAGGTACTGCACCTCACCCAGAGGTGTGGTACCCCATTCTCAGGTTGGAGGGGGCACCTTACAGGACTCTAACACCTGCACCCAAAACACCCTAAAACAGCAGGGCACCCTGGATGTACCCGACGGGAGGAGGATCTCAACCCTGCCTGGGTAGTAAAGGGTGCTGGGAGGTGGGTGGAGCTAGTAGGAAGAGAGCGGGAGAGGACAGTTGAGTTCAGTCAGAACGTGAGGAGAAAGTGAAAATGGAAGGACGTGTGTGAAGCAGCTCCCTGTCAGGAGGAGCTGCAGAAAGGAAGGAGACAGAAGGAAGCTCCTGGAGAGGAGAAGGGATCCTAGAGGCACGGCACAGTGACCATACTGTCCGTGGTGCTTGTTCCATGCCGACTAATGTTGGGTGGAGGGATTGGGTCTCAGTGGGGTACCAGCCCCCTAGTCCAGTGGAATAATCTTCAGACTCAGCTGGTAAGCCGGAGGCAGAGGCATCTGTAGGTAACTCAGCCACAAGCCACAGTTATCTTCTCCAGAAAGGCAGCCATAAGAGAGCAAGGGGATGCAGAGAGGACATCGCCTGACAAGGTCCACGGCTGCTGTCTTGGGACATTGGGACACTAACTGTGAGGTGTTGGGTAGGAAGAGGAGTAGAAACCAGCACAGTGAGACGGCCAGGAAAAGCATATACTGAATGGAGTCCTGGGAAGGTAAATCCTGATCTACATGGGAGTTTACTGAGCCCCTCACCTGGAGAAAACAGCACCAGGTGGGAATCTGTGTGCACCAGAACTGTGAGTAAACCTTTGGAACTGCACCCAGCTGTGTCCTCTAATTATTCCTGTGTCACCTATCCAACTCTGCTACATCTATCATCATCAAATTCAACATATTTTCTATTACAACTGCCCTGGGACCAAGCTCTGCCTGTGGAGAGCTATACCAACTCTGCTGCATTATCATCAGTCCCAGAGGATCTGCACTGCAGTGCTGGTCACCTCTGACCAGAAACCACAGGTGGCATCACAATCACTTCATTATAAACTTTATTTCCCTTGTAAATATCCCTTTTATTGGCCACCAAGTGCCACAGACCGGGTCACTGCCTCTGTGACACATCCCCTTTAAGAACCGGCCCGGTACCGAGTATCCCCACTGCCCTGGCGGGCGATCCATTGACATGCTTCAGACTTGAAATAAAAAAGCGCTTTGATGGTTTAAATATGCAAGGAAAAAAATAAGCAGCATGAGATTTCAGAAATCTGATTCACTTTGCTGGCACTGTAAAACACTGTTTTTTTTCTGTGGGAGAAAACACTGCAAAAACACAACATGTGAACAAGCCAAAAAGGTGGATTTATATGAGACCCTTTAATTGTTCTGATTTTGAACAGGTGCTTCCACCCAGACTACTTATATTAATTAAAATGAATAAGCAGCAAATTGAAGACAATTCTGGGAAGGAGTGTAATGACACATAGGAGACAATGATTTTGACACTGACAGGGAAACCTTAGGCAGGCATTCATGGCACTTACTGGGACACCTGAGGTAGAGACTCACAGGGACATCTGAGTCTGAAGCAGACACTCGCTGAGACACCCTAGGTAGGACTCATAAGACATCTGAGTGTGAGGCCGGCATTCACTGGGACACCTGAGGTAGGGACTAACAGGAACATCTGAGTCTGAGGCAGGCACTCATTGGGACACCTGAGGTAGGGACTCGCAGGGACATCTGAGTCTGAAGCAGACACTTGCTGAGACACCCTAGGTAGGAGTCATAAGACATCTGAGTCTGAGGCAGGCATTCACTGGGACTCCTGAGGTAGGGACTAACAGGATCATCTGAGTCTGAGGCAGCCACTCACTAGGACACCTGAGGTAGGGACTCGCAGGGACATCTGAGTCCGAGGCAGGCACTCACTGGGATACCTGAGGTAGGGATTCACAGGGACATCTGAGTCTGAGGCAGACATTCACTGGAATTCCTGAGGTAGGGATTCACATAGACATCTTAGTCTGAGGGAGGCATTCATTGGAACACCGAATGTAGGGACTCACAAGACATCTGAGTCTAAGGCAGTTCCTTGCTGAGTCACCTGAAGTAGGGACTAACAGGGACAGCTGAGTCTGAGGCAGGCACTCACTCGGACACCTGAGGTAGGGACTAACAGGACATCTGAGTCAGAGGCAGGCACTCACTGGGACACAAGAGGCAGTCACCTGTGGAGGAACCAGAGGCATGCGTTCATGTGGACACTTGAAGCAGTAAATCACGGGGACACCTGAGGCAGGCACTTATCGAAAAACACTTGCCAATGAGACTTTTGCGTTTGTGTAAACATAATGGTTTTTCCCAGCAGTAATGACAGATTACTGCCCATTACAACCACTGATTGATGGTATAACAAGTTGATTACATTTGCTGAAAGTCTTTTTCATGGGCTGATGCAACTGTCGGGGAATAAACAATTGGTAATATGATGATTTGGTTCACATCGAGTTTGCACATTGTATATCCCCATTCAACTCGTATGCTGCATAAAAGATGTGATCAACTTATGGACAATTGTTTTACTCTTTAGTTGACTGATCATTGTCAAGTGTACATCTGTCAATGAAGAAGAACGAGTATTTATACAAACGATCATTCATTCGACTGGCGTAAAAGCGTTTTAATGAAATACATGTTATTCAGGTCCTTTCTCTATCTGCCTTGATGAAAGAACTCTAATATTATATTACTTTACTTATGATGTAATAATCTTTAGAATAAGCTATGATTCACACATCAGTATTCTTGTTCAGTATTTCATCAGTATTTGTATTTCAAAATCAGGAGTGTCTCCAAAACACAGAACACGTGTCAATCTTTCAATGATGGTTTTTCTCTGTAGGATCCATGTCTGGTTTTAGCAAACAAACACTGATACGAAACACTGACCCAATACTGGCGTGTGAATGTGTCCTAATTCTCATTTTCTCTCAGTTTGAAATATAATGGGTTTAGTTTCCAATAAAATTTGAACTGTTAGCGCAAATTTAGACAAGTCTTATAATGCTCAAGATTTGCCATAATGACTCATGCTGTTTGAGAAATTGGATGCATGTTTAGACTGTCTCAGTTTACACCAACTATTAGTTGCCTGACGAAAAATGTTTGCATGATTTTGGCACAGGGGATCCCACTTTAGGCCACATCTTTTTTATATCCACTTCCATGAAGATAACGCCCTCTTGTCGATCATGTAAAAAAAAGTTGCCTAAAACCCATAAACTTGGCGCAAGATAAGAAAGCTGTTTGGCACAAAAGCTAGATTTCTTCCAAATGTTAATTAGTAAATCAGCCTCTATTTCTCAATGATTTTTCGCCACCCTTCCTGACTACCCATTTTTGGATAACCCTTTTATTATACCGTAAGCTTGAGCATTATCACTTTTTTTCATTAACGGTATAAATATAACGTTTAATCATTTTTACCTATACATTTTTTAGATGCATTTCTACCTTCACCTCTGGATATAACTTCTGTACATACAGAGATGACTTTTCCAGGCTTGACGGCCGTGACTGACGCTCTGTGCATAAACTATATACTATGCCTCGGACAACATGTCAACGGCTGAAAAAAATTTCCAATCTGACACTTTTCTCACTGTCTGGGGAGCAAAGTCGTGGCTCATCCTGGATGTATATTACTTTTATTGAACACATCTGTGAAGCTTCTCTGGAAGGATGCTCATGATAAAGAACTGGCAGCTATGTCATTTTTAGTTATTGTTTACTACAGGATATTGTACTTTAGTGTGAATTCTTTCTTGTTTTTAGGCATTTCACAGGTGCACCTCTACCACTGAATCTACATCAGATACCATAAAATCACCAATCCATATGTGCGTAGATAGAAATAGATGCTGACAAGGACATATGAAAAACAGCAGCTGTACTTGGCTTAGTACATCATTTCAGACAGTCTACTGGATTTTACAGCTCAATTGTGAAAATACATAATTTTATATCACACTGAACTTCAGTCTAGTATCTGTTAGATTTATAAACTGCTCATATTCTACAGTAAAACATTTCCACTAGTCTGAAAGACATCTCATACTGGGGCATGGAAGCATTACGAAAGTGTCATTAAAGGATGCATATATTGCCACATGTTAATAATGTAAAGAATATTGTATTTTATGCATAATACATATTACGTCTCATTTCAACATGCTGTGCATTTTACAGGAGGTTTTTTGGGATCAGTAAAAATGATTCAACAGAGACGGTAGATCATTTTCTTGCAATTTTATGCCACCTATTACTACCATTAGATATTATTTTTAATTAAATAAAATCAATCAACCACAATTCAATCTATTGCTCTATATTTTCAGTACAGAATGGCGAGTAAGTGACTGGATAATGAAAAATTTCTTATGGGCAAAATTTCTGTGCTCATAAATAGTGCTTGACCTTATCAATGTGTGACTCTGATGGATCACCCGCCAGGACAGTGGGGTACTCGGTACTGAGCCGGTAACTCAGAGGGAAGTGTCACAGTAGCGGTGACCCGGTCCGTGGCCATGGGCGTCCATGTAAAAGGGGTTAAGAGTGGCTGGTTAAAGTTTATAAGTGGATGATATGTGACGCCACCTGTGGTGATCGGCAATGAAGTGGTTAAGCTGACGCTGCAGGCAGATCCTCTGGGACAGATGGTATAAGGCAGCAAGATGTAATAGCTCCCCACAGGTGGAGCTGTAGTCCCAGGGCAGTGGTAATAGGCATTGAGGAAGAGGGTGTAGTGTCTGGCACAGAGATGTAGCAGTGCTGGAGGGTATGCAGGAAGAATGCAATGACACAACAGGGTGCAGTTTCCATTACCTTTACTGTGCTTTGTAAGTGCAGTCCAGGGTCCAGATTACAGATGGAACAGAGGCTGGCCAGCTTGGAAGCAACTTAGGAATCTCTCTATGCAGATGGGTTGTGTAGTCTCCTTTCTAGCGTTTTCTGAGGTACTTGCAGTACTGTGTTACACTGAAGTTCCACTTGCTTGTTCTCTTTTAGAATGCCCTCATATGGCAGACAGCTGTAGCCTCCTTCTTCTGGCTCACACGTTGCTGTTGTGCCTCCGAGTCTTATGTGGGAAGAGAGCATTTGCAGCTTCCTATTCCTCCGGTTTCTGCTGCAGGAACATCAGTATCCGTACAACCTTGGAGACCGGACTCCAGACCATGCGCTACAGCTAGAAGTGAGCCTGAACTCTGCTCAATCCTCCAGCTCATCTCCTCATGCCCACACACGTTTCCCTCCTCACACAAACTACTAAATTCCCCTTCCTGGCCCCCAGAGAGCAGCTCCTCCCCCAGTTTTCGTTCAGAGCTCCCTCTGCTGGCCTGGAGTGGGAACTGTGCTGTGTGTTGTGTTTAACTGATAGAGAGACCCTTTATTGCTCCCAAGCATGACATCACACTCCCTAGGAGGAAGGTAATGCCACTGTGGCGACCATACTCCTGGGGGCGCCACACTGACTAGTGGAGCTGTACATGGCTGACCATCAGCCTTTACTAGAGATTAGTGATGAGCGGATGTGCTTGAATAAGGCGTTATCCGACCATGCTCGGGTGCTAATCGAATGTCTTCGGCGTGCTGGAAAAAGATGTTTGAGTCACAAAACTTGTGATTCAGCAGCGATCTCGCTAGCGAGATCTCTATGTGTGACAGAGGCTTTAGACTTCTCCTCCACTTACTATGCCTCCTTAATGCATGAGGCCTATTCACTAGTTCTCACACAACACTATCTAGTGCTAGCCTAGTAAATGCCAGAGGCATCAAGGATGCCGGGCAACACTGCCTTGTTCTGGCTGCAATGGAGGACTGGACTAGATGCCAGACTAAGATAGTCTGAATCTTTTTGCTCACCTATTGCCATTACTAATGATGGAATAGCGTACAGGGGCATAGCTCTGCCTATAGCAATCATCCTTTAGGTATGCAAGTTCTCTAAAGGCTCTTCTCACGGGCTGATACAAGCTGAATAGGCACTGAGCAATGGTTAATAAGATCGTTCTAGACCAATGCAATTGGGTATCATGTCCCATTAACAGGGATCAATATGCTGAAAACAACAACCTGGGCAAACCATCTAGTCAATGTTTTGAGCAATTTACTTGCTCTTTGACAGATTGGTGGCATGTGTGCACAGACCGAAGATCAGAAAAGAGAATATTTATAAATACTCATTCAGCAGATTATCGGCACTGTTACTTTGCAGTAAAATTCTGTTTGTATAATAATGTTGGATGAAAACAGAATGAGGAAATACCCTGAAGTGAGAAAGTAGATAGTAATAGCACATATAAATAACTTAGGGTTCTTAGTTGACACTGTTTTGATAAAAAAAAAAAAGCTTAAAAGTCATCTCACCGCGACAAGGTGTACCCAATCGTGACGGTCCCTATTTACATGTATCTGCTCATGTTGTTTTTATCCTAGGTTTTGTTAAATGGCCACAGTGTGAACGTTCTCCTACTCATTGCACACATACCAATACATGCTCTGACAAATGTCTTTGGTTTTAATAGAATCATAGAATGGTAGATTTGGAAGGGACCTCCAGGGTCATTATGTCCAACTCCCTGCTCAATGCAGTGCAAGATTCACTAAA
Source organism: Dendrobates tinctorius (assembly GCF_039654945.1). Lineage (NCBI taxonomy): Eukaryota > Metazoa > Chordata > Amphibia > Anura > Dendrobatidae > Dendrobates > Dendrobates tinctorius. Next base: position 6,322,842 of record NW_027361910.1, read on the forward strand.
CCATCTCAGACAGATGTCTGTTCAGCCTCTGTCTGAAGACTTCCATTAAAGTAGAACTCACCACCTCTCATGGCAGTCTCTTCCACTCACTGATCACCTTCAATTTTGTATAATGTTGGATAATATCAACTGAGCACTATATGGTAAACCATAAAGAGTGACAAAGGGTAACAATTAATGATATTGTTCAAAGCACCGAACCTATAGCTGGATGTGCCCATGTCAGTTATAGTGTGTAAGCTTACAGCTATTTTAGCACTGCCAATATTCATCAATCAAGGGAACACTGCACCAGTATAGCTCTGCATCTAGTGGCACTATACTGTAAATTGGAGGTTTAGAGCTTGGTAGATGTGGCATTCAGCCTGAATGTCATTGATTTCAACGCAACTGCTCAGTGAGAAAGCCAAATTGCATTGAGATAAATCCCCCACTGTGGTCCTTAAATTGTAACGTCACTCTTAATAACTTTTGCATTATGCATACCCTTTATCTTTTTGAAAATACAGGCAACTCACGGTGGGAAGACTTGACGATATCACTAGGAAATTTTATGTTCATGGCACGTATCCATAATAAACAATGGAGCTTTTCTTGATCTCCATTCTACTGTTGTCAAGTCCCATTCATCACTGATGTCCCACAGGGTAGTCATCAATATAATATTATGCCAAGACCGGAGTTTTCCTTAAGCATATTATTACCATGTATGTGACAATGAATACAGTTATAGCAGGACCTATTCTTAAGTGCATAGAAAAATTTTCGAACAGAGAAGATTAAAGACAATTGCTATTTCTATTATACTCCCTCCAAAGCAATGAGGACTATTTCAATAGTCTTCCCACCACTTCATTGTGAATTTCCTTTGTCATAAACAGTCACCTTTCTGATATTATTTCAATATTTTTCATGACTTTTTTAATAAACACCACCTACGGCTCCAATCTTTAAAATGCTTTCATGTAGATTTAATGTGGTCATTTTTAGCCCATTGCTATGATTGGGAATAATTACAATTACTTTCACAGACTATTGTTATGTAATAGAAGAGGCAACATGCAATGCAATACTGATGTGACTATAAAATTACTACTTATAGATCTTCGCCATACAGCCAGAGAATACTAATGTACTGATGGATGGAATGGTGCACTTCTGCATTTATCTTCTCAATTTCTTTTAATTCAAAATCTCATCATCCAAAATCAGTCATTCTACCTGAAGTGTTTTTTAGCAGGTGCAGTCTTTAGTAATGGGTGTAATACTTGACCCCATGATGGTGTCTTTCCCATTCAGAACCTTGCGGCTCACTGGAGTTTATTTCTTGTTCTCCTAGAACTATTTTCTGGGGGTGTGTTTGGATTATCATGCTATATCTTGGTTTTAGATGTTTTTAATGTTGTTGTTTGTTCTGGGTTTTTTGTAATAAAATATTTTGTATACATTACATTATATCAGGAGGGCACGTCAATTTTGTTTGGTCTTTTTTCTCCTTGTTTTGCGCTCCTGGAACTATCTTCTGACATCTCACTCAGATTGTCCCTATATTGATGGGAGACTACTTCTCTCACCCTCTGAGCCTCACTCACAACGATGTGGAGAGACTCCTTCCTCCACACTTTTAGGAATCAGGTTGAACAACTTATACTGGGACTTCTCTCTGCTTGCTGGACTTCTTACACAGAAAGCCATAAGCTGCAAAGATTTCAAATCCTGGGAGGACTCCTCACTTCACCTAACTCATTCTAAATACACTATTTTCACTGCCTGTAGCCACTCAAAGCAGTGCACTGATGGTGCTAGCCAGTCTTATGGCTCTAAGAGGAAATCTCACATCAGCACATAGGTCACAAACAGACCCAGCCACAACTCAATAGAAGGCCCAAATTATGAGACAGCTTTGGCCTGACCTCATAGCTAGGGGTGCCTGTCACTTAAAGGCATATGTCCATACTTTTGCTCCAGTACGCTCTTTTATAGTAGATTCTCCTCCTCATTTAGATTGGTGCAATGTTTTACACAGGCCACATGTTCCCTGGGGTCACACCATTATAAAGGATAAAATCACCATTGCAGCACTCCTGAGACACACTCAAACCAAGAAAGTGATAGTAGAGTATCAGACTTTCTGGACAGTTGAATGCTGGGTTAAACCACCTTCACACGCTCAGTATTTGTTTAGCATTTTACATCAGTATTTGGTGAACATGTTACAGTTATACTTCTCAGATTGTTCCACTTCTGATTTTGGCTTACATATACTGATGTAAGATACTGAACAAATACTGAACGTGTAAACATGGCCTTAAATGGAGTCTGTCAAGGCAAAATGACTGTTCAAATGAATCACAAGTGCTCTGTGTACTCTTGGTGAGGCTGAGCAGTGAAGTGCACTTGTACATTATCTCCATCCTCCGCTTCTTTGATGGACAACTCTGGCCTTACTGGAATCAGAGAAAGGCAAAGATTGATTGAAAACAAGTAGGTGGAAAGGTGCACTTAACTGACCCATCAGTAAGGGTCACATGGGCCGAGGACTGCTATAGAGAACTCACACACCAGTGTTAGTACCTTCATCATACATCATCCTTGGTGGCTTCTTTCTTCTGCATACTTTAGCGCAGTACACAAACCCTGACCTAGCCGCCCAGAAGTCGTCATTAGCACTTCCAGAAATATCCTACAAATTGCCTCTGTCCTGTCCTCGCCCTGCTGCCACATAATCCACAGAAACCCACAGCAGTTCCTGTCTGGACTCCTGACTCCATACCTACTGAAACTGAGGTCTTATTTCTGGCTGTTCCACTTCCTAGGGCAGCAAGGTTTAACTGTCCAGATCTAGGATCCAATAACAAACTTCTATAATCCAATTACTTTCTTGCTACCTGTGGTGTTGCTTCTTGACCCACACACACATTGCTACCTAATTCCTCCACTACACCTCTCCCTGAGAACTCAATATTGACACCTGAACTAAAGTTCTCCTGGCTGCAGAGCCTCGTATAACTAGAAAGTCTTCCTTCGCCCTGTGTCTGATGTGTAGCTTTATATCACACTAACTCCATCACACTTAAAGGGATTACAATGAAAAAGCAATATTTTATCAGAGATCAATATCACAGTATGTGTATAAGGCATACAAGACAAGATATTTGATGTAACTTACTAAATCTACAAACATGTTTCAATATCACATAGTTGCACTACAATCTTCAAGGTGCAGGTGATGTTCCACTTTACTACAATAAAGAACCTCATACACATTAGACTTAAGTTGACTGAATCTATCGATATCAACAGGTTTGGTGGTGGTCTAATGTGTATGGGGGCGCCAGTCAACTGATGATTGGGAGAGATTTCAATCAAGCATGTCAAATTACGGACTGCCAATCGCATTGTTCTCCCTGATATAAACTGCTAGCCAACGTGGCAGTTGGGCCACTTTCTCATCTGAAACAATCAGCTGAGATGGCTGTTGGCCGAACGATCAGCAAAAGCATCATTCGGTCAACAACCATCTAGTGTGGGTGGCCACCTTAAGGGTGCGCTGAGAGATTATGCTTGGTTTAACTGTCATTTTGAGCTAATAAACTCCCATTAACACATTTTATTGTACAGTATATACAGTGATGAACGTGACAGTTTTCTTGGTTAATCATTACCATATATAAGTACAGATAGAAAAGGAGGATCAAAATAGAGAATGGTCTGTACTGAATAATTTACCTTTTGTGCTTTCAGAAATGAGCAGTGGATGACATTTAGAAAAGTAAGTAAAACTAGATAAATGATTGTAGTTTGATAACCTGAAATGAGACAGTAGAGCACTTCCGAAAAATGACAAAAGTCAGTGTCACATAAAGGTGATATTTCTAATGACTAAGTGGGAATTATCAGAGATAACTGTTCATTTACAATACGACATGATGGGAGAGCCACAAAAGCTTGAAATGTCATATGGAACAGTTAAAATTAGAGGTGTTGACTTGAAATTACTTTATGTTCTTCTTTCTTTCCATGACCTCCATGGAACTGCCATGTACTTGATAGAAATAAGATATTATTAGTTTCCAATTTGACTAACGTTTCTTTGCTCGTCATCCAGCACACATTTAAGATGATAATATCAAGAAATGTAATTCCAAATGAGCTGCTAGTCAACAAGGGCATCGCCTCATGGGAGAAGGCAACTGTACAAGACAAATACCTAAGAAGGAGAAAAGTGATTTCTTGTTCAGAGGGAAATTCTCATGGGTGAGCACACAATTAGTTCATGGAAGGTTCCTAGATACCTCGGCAATATCTCGAATATCTATTAATACATTTTGTTTCTGCAAATATTTCAAAGTGGAACATCTGGGATGTTCACAGGGGAAATATTTGCACATCTGTAATGTCTGTTACACTGGAAATATCCCACATGGGAGATCAGGACCAAAATGGAAAAATCCTTCTGTGTCCACATGCCATCTTATGTCAATGCCCAGGCAATGACCAATGGGCCTATATTTTAGTTCTCATTCTAGTATTACTGATTATAATACTTTCATGGTTATTATATAAATTTATGTAGTAATGCACATCTAAGACTTATCATGAGTATACCTTCAACACTTTACAAACAGGTCTCTCACTCTTTTTGCGCTGTGCCAAAAGAAGGAGGCTACGTTCCCACAATGAGTTTTTGGGGCATCCAGCAAAGTACATGGGATTCATAGAAATCTCATGCCCACTTTGCTTCTTTTTAACACAGCGTAAACTGAACTCATGTCAATTTCTCTTACGTTTACACTGAGTTCTCTCCAATAGACTTGCATTAGATGCAGAAAATCTGCACATGCATTTTTCAGAGCAAATACGTGGCAGAAGCGCATCAAAAACATATGTAATATGCACCTAAGTATATCATTAAAGTTTTGACAAAACCAAATACCAAGAAGTATCAAAAACAAAGCAGCTTTATTTGATGCATCACTATGATGAAGCAACATTAATTATGGATATTCACAAAAAACTACTCAGAACTAAGTGAATAAGCCAAAAAGAAACAAAAAATGGTAAAATATATATCAAATTGTTGTTCTCTGGTTTTCCCTATTTTATATGTTTTTAATACCATGATTCAACAAAACTTGATATATATTTCATCATTTTTTGTTTCTTTTTAGTTTATTCACTTAGTTCTATTTATTTGAAGCATGACACACCAACAAGAAAAAAAAACCAAGTATCAAAAACATGATACAAACATATGTTACAAAAGCACACAAAAGACAAAATGCAAGTAACCTAATTTAAATAATAGGTGCAGAAATGGTGCAGAAATTTTGCAACCCCAAAAACTCTACTCTTTTGTGACAGTTCAAGATGTCATCCAAGTGTGGCCCTACATTTTTCATGGACCTATCGACTTGCATTGCCAAATTTTATCCGAACCTTGGATCAAAATTTGACATGTCTCCATGATTTTTCAAAAAATATCGGACACGTGAATGGCCCCATGGACTATCCATAAAAAACATGGATAGCACTCAACATGAAAATCGGATGTCTCAATAAGGCCTTTTTATTGAGTCTGAAGTTTTTTTGCTATTTGATCCTGGTAAATGTATTGACTTTAGAAAAAAAATAAAACATGTTGGTTTTATTTTGGTCAAATCTTACAATACAAAAGTTAATCACAAATTACTTCAAAGCTACTTTCACATGTTGAGTATTAAGTGTGTTTTTTACCTCAACATTTGTAAGCCAAAACCAGGAGAGGGTGATAAATCCAGAAGTGGTGACGTGTTTCTATTAGACTTTTCCTCTGATTGTTCCTCTCCTGGGTTTGGCCTACAAATACTGAGGTAAAAAACTCACCAAATACTCAAAGTGTGGACATGGCCGTAGGCATTGGTGGGCTTGCTCATATAGTTTATTGTGTGACTAAGAGCTAAACTTTTGCATACATACCTAGAAATCACAAAATGACATTTATTCATATTTATTTTTAACAATGATGCCCATTAATCGAACACTTCTGCTTTTGCTATGAGGAGCAGTTCATAAGAGAGACAGCCCTGTTGACATTGGCAGAAGCAAGTTAATTTTATGGAGATCAGAAACTTGACAGTCCTGAACAAACTTCCCCATATAACTCATCATTAGACATGCAGGTGAATACATAGGGTAATAACTTCTTGATTCCCATGATTAAATTGAAGCCTGCCAACTATAGGAATGGCTGCCAGAACTTCTTCAAATGTATTCCCAGTGCTACATCTGCCATGGAGTAAAAACTGGTTTGAATTAGCAATACTACTACATTATCTCATCAATAAAGGAAAAGCCACAGAAAAGACCATTTTGGATTACATAAAGACGTGTAATTGTTTTCTTCTACTTTTCACTTTATCAGAAGGAAAAAAGCCAAATGTGTTTTAGCCTAGAAATGTTCTACAGAGATGTCGTCACATATTTCTACCATTATTGTTTCCAGTTTTATATAACTGCACAAATGATTAGACATGCAAGAGACATGCTTAATGAAATGGAATAAATCAAAGAAATTACGCTTCAATGATTGCAAAAAAAAAAAAGAAAAAGATAACGTAATCATTTTGGAACAAATGCGATTACAGGTTTGGATATTTGGAGATGATTTTTAGACTTTTATTTGCATCATTTGTTTTGTGCTGCACATAACGCCAGTCCTATTTGGCTATAAAATATTCTAGTTCTAATAGTTGGTAAGGTAATGCTAATTAGAAAACTTTACTAATGGCTTCTTGGAATGGTGCACTGTATATTGGATTTATATGGGGGGAATTTGTCAATTTAATTGTTTCTAGCTTTATAAGAACACTTTGGAGCTTATACTAAAAAAATAGATCAGTTGTGCCAGATATTAGGAAATAAATCAACAACATGGGCAAATGTTTAATACACGCCGCATGGAAATTGCATTTTCTAACTCCCTATTGTTTTTCCAGGTCAACCATCAGCTTATTTTTTCCCATCAGGATAAGTCTTTATAGCTACCTTATATTTAGATTGTAATTTGGTTTGTGAGAGTAAAATGATTATATGCCTTTTCCCACAGTGTGCAGATATTTTAAACTATCTATTTTTATTCCTGTTGTTTAACCTCCTGCCCTAGAAGTAAAACTGTATTTTGACACAAATGAGACCTCCAGCAACAAATGTCTACTGAAGGCAATCACTGTGACCTTTCTGAGAAAAAGATCCTACCCATGTACAACATACATAATACGAGATGATCAGAAGACCTGAGCCAGATCCTGCTGTTCTGTAGACCCTGCCAGTAAAGAATTATGGAGGAGTTCTGTTTGATGACAAGACAACCTTATTTCACAGAGAACACTCTGACATTATACCTTGAACATATCTCAACAGAACACATTTGTAATACTGGAGGAATGCCAAGGAAAATGACTGGCATCTCCATAGAAACATGTCTATCTTTGTGTGTAGGGTCAGGAAAATATATTTAATACAGTGACCTTTTTTTCCAAAAATTGACAGTAGGTAGATGTGAGGGCCCAGCCACTTGAAATTTTACCCAACACAAAGAAAAGTTCATTTCTCATTAAACTCCTGAGAAAGATCTTGAAAATGAAAGGCAGAAAAGCTTTGGAAAAGATCATATGTCAAGATAAAGGGAAGATAGGGAAAATGAATTGGAGACAAGAAACTCAAAGCAACATTGATTTTGTTCTCTACTATTCTATTTCAAAAAATGTTGACAGAAAAGTTCTTCATAAGGACTTTGATAGATCATAATGATAGCATTTTGGTTTATTTTCTGCTTTATTAGAACCCAGTCCACACAAGATCCATTTGCTTCCTACTGTTTTCTAAGTTGTTTGTTCATAAGTTTCCCGTTATCAATTTTGCTTGTGTGTTTGAACTTGCATTTCTGTCTGACACCTACCCTGACCTCTGTCTGTCTTCTGCAGCTGAATGTCTACTGCATATGATAAACCCAACTCTGGATGATGATTTCTGCCTATTGTTTTTGTGCCTACTACTGTTTTATGAACTTCTCATGTTTCCACCTTCTTCTAACCTACCTATACCCGATATTGCAAGTGCCCTGGGTAGGTCAAGCAGAACTCCCAAGCAGCACGTTCTCTGCCTTGGGGTTATATTTAACAAAGAACTTTCCTTTATTCCCTATATCCAATCACTCAATTGATCATGTTACCTGCATCTTACAAATATCTCCAGAATATGACCTTTTCTCCCCTTTGAAATTGAAAAACTCTTACTGTCAATCCTATTCATTCTCGACTGGACTACTGAAACTCTCTGCTGATCCTGAATGTGGCAGCCCCGGATCATATTTCTGTCCAGCCACTACACTGATATCTACCTTGTGCCATTCATTGCACTTTTTGCCTATTCATTACAGAATACAATACAAACTTACCTCTCTCACCCACAAAGCTCTACACAGTTTTGTATCTATATCTCCTCTCATCGCTGTCTATCACCCTATCCATGTTCTCTGTTCTGAAATGGAACAAAGACTAACATACTCCATAATCCGAACCTTGCACTTTCATCTCCAAGACTCCTTTCGTCCTACACCAGTTCATTGGCATACAGTACCTGTTAGCGTCCTAGTTTGGTGAGACAAGACTCCAGGAGTGGACCCTCTGGACCGTGGCACCGAGGGGTCCCCGGGCGAGCAACCAGGTGAAGCTGACCCCTGTACAGGGATTGTTAGGAGCAGGCCCAGAGGTTCGAATACCACGGCAGCCGGGACCAAGAGGGGCGGCTCAGGATGGACAGGAGTAGGACTATGTGCGAGGTACCAAGAGCACCAGGACAGAGTAGGACTCAGGTGGTGAGACCAGAATAGTACAGCAGAAGACAGACACGGACAGCAGGACGGAGCAAAGGCACAGGACCGGAGTGAGATGGCAGGAGGTAGACACAGACAGCAGGACAGAGCAAGGGCACAGGATCGGAGTAGGATGGCAGGAGGTAGACATGGACAGCAGGACGGAGCAGGGGCACAGGACCGGAGTAGGACGGCAGGAAACAGGCACGGGCAGCAGGATGGAGCAGGGACTGCAGGGAAGCAAGCACAGGAGAGAGAGATGAGCACAGAACACAGGGGAAGGGCCTAATGTGTAGTTTAAACATGAGGATCAGGCACCTCCATTACAGGAGGGCGGCCTGAAATACCCCAGGACAGCCTCCCACTGGTCCGGCAGTGCTTCCGGGTCAAGGCACCGCCGGAGCACAAGGAGGTGGAGGGAGACGCGGCCATGGCCTACGGCGCAAGCGCAAAGCATGCAGTGACGTCGTCGGCCACGGACCAGTCAGAGGAAGACGCTGCAGCTGACGGGAGGTGAGAGGCTGTGTTGCGGGAGCGAGCAGGTGAGCAGACAGGGGCCGTGACAATATCCCAGACAATCTGACTAATACTGAGCCCCCACATTTTTAAGCGTGATTTAAAACCACATCACTAATCTAACACTTCTCTGTTCCACCTTTCTAAATTTTCTACTCATCTTTCACCTCTTCCTCCTTGCACCCACTAACACTTGGTTACTGCACGTAGACAGATACTTGCTGATAACCGCTTCATACCTTATCTGAAATGCCCTATCTATAATAATGATGGCTGGACCATACATGACAAGCACATTTTACTTTTTATGTCCTCTGGTGCCCTTACAGATTGTAAGATTGTGAGCAGAATCCTGACACCTCTTGAAACTATTGAACTGTGTGTTACTTTGTTTGTACATGTTCCCGATTTATTATAGAGTGCCGCGGAATATGGTGGCAATACATAATTAAAATTATTACTATCACCACTAGAGTTGAGCGATACCGTCCGATACTTCAAAGTATCGTATCGGATGGTATCGGCCGATCTTTAAAAAAAGTATCGGTATCGCCGATTCCGATACCGGAAGTCCCATTCAAGTCTATGGGACTTCCGGTATCGGAATAAGAAAAACCCTTTCCTGCCCTTGTACAGCCTCTCTGGGGTCTGTACGGGCCTTTCGGGGGGCTGTGCCGGCCTGCCAGGGGGTCTGTGCAGGCTCCGGTGGTCTGTGCCGGCCTGCCGGTGGTCTGTGCAGGCTCCGGGGGGCTGTGCCGGCCTGCCGGGGGGCTGTGCCGGCCTGCCGGGGGGGCTGTGCTGGCCTGCCGGGGGGCTGTGCAGGCTCCAGGGGGCTGTGCCGGCCTGCCGGGGGGCTGTGCCGGCCTGCCGGGGGGCTGTGCCGGCCTGCCGGTGGTCTGTGCAGGCTCCGGGGGTCTGTGCAGGCATCGTCCGATGGGACTACAAGTCCCATCGGGCGATGCCTGCTACCATGACAGTGATTGACACATTAGCCAATGATGGGACAGTAGTAGTCCCATCATCCGGCTAATGTGTTAAATGTAAAAAAAAAAAAAAAAAAAAAAATTACATGCTACATACATACAACATGCATACTACATACATGCTACATACATACTACATACTACATACATGCTACATTCATACTACATAAATACTACATGCAACATACATACTACATATATACTACATGCATGCTACATACATACTGCATGCTACATACATACCACATATATACTACATACATACTACATGCATGCTACATGCATGCTACATGCTACATACATAACACATATATACTACATGCATGCTACATACATACTACATGCTACATACTACATATATACTACATGCATGCTACATACTACATGCTACATACATACTACATATATACTACATGCATGCTACATACATACTGCATGCTACATGCATGCTACATACATACTACATACATACTACATATATACTACATACATACTACATACATACTACATGCATGCTACATGCATGCTACATACATACCACATATATACTACATGCATGCTACATACATACTACATGCTACATACATACTACATGCTACATACATACTACATATATACTACATGCATGCTACATACATACTACATGCTACATACATACTACATGCTACATACATACTACATATATACTACATGCATGCTACATACATACTACATGCTACATACATACTACATATATACTACATGCATGCTACATACATACTACATGCTACATACATACTACATATATACTACATGCATGCTACATACTACATGCTACATACATACTACATATATACTACATGCATGCTACATACATACTACATGCATGCTACATACATACTACATGCTACATACATACCACATATATACTACATACATACAATACATTCATACAATACATACATAGACATACAGTACATATAACATAGAGTAACATACTTACCAATACTTGTCACATTGTTCCCCGAAGCCATTGTCTTTTCCGGGATAAATATTAACATAACAAACCACAAAAATACTCACCCACGATCCGAAGCAGTCCACGAGTGTGTCCCACGACGATCTTGGGTAGAGAACTGCAGCATCAGATGATGCTGCCGTTCTCTACGGGCTGCAGGAATCCAATGACGGAAGGTAGGTATCCTTCCGCACTGTATTCCTCCGCCACTTAAAAAAAAAAAAGTCCCTAGTCTCACTTTATGCCATTGCTGTGTGGGAAATTCCCACACAGCAATGGCATAAAGTGAGACTAGGGACTTTTTTTTTTTAAGTGGCGGAGGAATACAGTGCGGAAGGATACCTACCTTCCGTCATTGGATTCCTGCAGCCCGTAGAGAACGGCAGCATCATCTGATGCTGCAGTTCTCTACCCAAGATCGTCGTGGGACACACTCGTGGACTGCTTCGGATCGTGGGTGAGTATTTTTGTGGTTTGTTATGTTAATATTTATCCCGGAAAAGACAATGGCTTCGGGGAACAATGTGACAAGTATTGGTAAGTATGTTACTCTATGTTATATGTACTGTATGTCTATGTATGTATTGTATGAATGTATTGTATGTATGTAGTATATATGTGGTATGTATGTAGCATGTAGTATGTATGTAGCATGCATGTAGCATGCATGTAGTATGTATGTAGCATGCATGTAGTATGTATGTAGCATGCATGTAGTATGTATGTAGTATGTATGTAGTATGTATGTAGCATGCAGTATGTATGTAGCATGTATGTAGTATGTATGTAGTATATATGTAGTATGTATGTAGCATGTAGTATGTATGTAGCATGCATGTAGTATATATGTAGTATGTATGTAGCATGCATGTAGTATGTATGTAGTATGTATGTAGTATGTATGTAGCATGCAGTATGTATGTAGCATGTATGTAGTATGTATGTAGTATATATGTAGTATGTATGTAGCATGCATGTAGTATGTATGTAGTATGTATGTAGCATGCAGTATGTATGTAGCATGTATGTAGTATGTATGTAGTATATATGTAGTATGTATGTAGCATGCATGTAGTATGTATGTAGTATGTATGTAGCATGCAGTATGTATGTAGCATGTATGTAGTATGTATGTAGTATATATGTAGTATGTATGTAGCATGCATGTAGTATGTATGTAGCATGCATGTAGTATGTATGTAGTATTTTTTTTTTTTTTTTTTTAACATTTAACACATTAGCTGGATGATGGGACTACTACTGTCCCATCATTGGCTAATGTGTCAATCACTGTCATGGTAGCAGGCATCGCCCGATGGGACTTGTAGTCCCATCGGACGATGCTTGCACAGACCCCCGGACATCAGCACAGCCCCCCGGCAGGCCGGCACAGCCCCCCGGCAGGCCGGTACAGACCCCCACAGGGTGCACAGACCACCGGCAGGCCGGCACAGTCCCCCGGCAGGCCGGTACAGACCCCGGGCAGTCCACACAGCCCCCCGGCAGGCCGGCACAGCCCCCCGGCAGGCCGGCAGAGACCCCCGGAAGGCCCGAAATGACGGCGCATCATGATGCGCACACACCGCGCATCATGATGACGTCAGGCCGTCAATCAACTGAACTTCCGATTCCGATGCCGAATTCCGATATTGAAAAAATATCGGAAGTCGGTATCGGAATTCCGATACAGCAAGTATCGGCCGATACCCGATACTTGCGGTATCGGAATGCTCAACACTAATCACCACACCTTCGGGTCATCTGCTTACTTTACATCAGGGCTGTGACCTGGAGATTGCCTGCGGCATAATTCGCAGGGGGTACTAATAGGGTAAAAACCAAATATCTCTTTACACTCCTGGGTTTAGGCCAAAGCCAAATATGTGGCAACTAAGTGGGTCCAAATTATTCACTGTGCGCCCTTTCACACCAATTGTTGTGAGTTATTTATGATATACATGAACACATTTTTATTATTTTACCTTGCCCTTTATGGATTACTTTATGTTAATAGTGAATTTTCTTGGTTGATAATTTATATATAAACATCATTGAGGGATCAGAAAGGGCTGTTCATTGCTAACATCATAAATAGAAGAGCAGCTTTCTTGTTTTGGCCCAAGTAAAGTGCACTTTTCCTCTTAGCTGTAAACTTTGTACTGTGACTAATTTAGAGAGTAAATGACTTTGATACAAAAGTCACCAAATATGTTATGTATTAAACAAATTAAAAACGGAAGAAAAGGATATTTATATGAGGAAGAAATTATTAAAGTTATCTTTACGGCTTCACATAGATACAAGTGAATACAGCCTCCCCCAAGTACAATGGCCTATTGCCAATAGTCTCTAGATAACATATGAACAAAGACTTTGTCTAACATCACTAGTAAACTCCAGCCATTATTTCATGAGAGAAGATCAAAGGGAATCTGTCACCCACAAAATGTTTTTTAAAAGGGTTGTCTAGTTTTAAATTACAAGTCTGCAATCACTCTATGTGACTGCAGACTTGTGAATCCTCACATCGCACATTGCGCACTTTGAGGATTCTCTAGGGTCGGTGCCAGGAATGGCAGTCATGTGACCGCAAGTATAAGATATGCATAATCCCAGCCACATTACGACTAGACTGTTTCCAGACTCGTTTTATATACACTTGTATTGAGCGAGGCCTCGCCCATCTAGTCAGAATGTGGCCGGGAGTATGTGTCACAGGGCAGTAAGATGAAAACAGATGATGTGGAACCAGGGACCCTGAACTGCACCTCAGGCTAAGGGGGTGCCCTGTCTTTCCTTAACTTGGGGGTACACTTAATGGTAGTAAGGCCCAAGTCCCCGACCTGTCCCTGTCTCCTGTTTAGCCCTAAGCTAAGAGGCACCAACCCCCTCCCCAGGAGGTGAGACAGGGAAAAAGCGTACTGCACAAAACCCAAAGGAAAGATACGACAGACAGGGTAAAACAAAACAAAACTTAGCTTGCTCTGCAGCAATGCTCCTGGACCGCAGAGTTAGCCACTTGACAACAGCAAACAACTGAAGCGCCTCAGAACTCTGTCAGCTCCTGAACTCCAGCTTGGTTGGTCTCCCAAGAGCAAGTGTTTAACCAACAATGATCTACAGCACCTGATGACCTTTTATAGGAAGGAGGGGGAGTAGTCACCACCTTCATAGATAATTAATCACCATGCAGTAACCATGCAGTAACACCAGCAGCCACCAGGGGGAAACCCATCAGCAGACCAACTACAGCTGTAGTAACATCAGTGGCCACTGGGGGCAAAAACTCATATTAACCCCCGATGGCCGAAAAGAAAAAAAGGTTAAAATGTGAGGAAATCCAGATCTGACACAGATCCAAGAAATGGATCGTGACAGTATGTATATCATATACTTGCAGTCAAGTGACCACCATTCCTGGCTCCGACAACGGAGAATCCTCACAGCACGCAGTGTGCAGTGTGAGGATTCACAAGCTACTGGGGTTTTTGTACAATCAGACTTCTTGTCCATTTAGAAAGAGTTTTCAGCAAGGCAGGATTACAATTGTCTTTATTTATTTATTATTTATTAATGTCTAGAATTACAACATCTTTATAGGCTGCTGATAACACAGGATCCACCAATCATAATAAGCGATGTCACAACTGACCTTTTTCCCCACCAATCACAATCACTTTTGTACATGTTCATTAGATGCTTCAATACAAAAATAGGGTCAGGGTCTGATCATTATGGCTAATGTACAGAAAAGGCACAGTGGCCAGAGTGAAAACTGTAATATTTCTATTATTTATTTATAAACAGGCTGTGATATGGTGAAAAGAAAATAACATTGCCAAAAGCTTCTCAAGTATACATGTCACAAAAACCTGATTTGACCAATAAGTCATTTTCTGATGATAGCTAGAAAGAAAGACAAATAGGAAGAGTCTATTGTAAAATGCAGCAGTGTAGCATGTTTTTTTTTTCTTTCATTACTTGCTTTTTTAGCACATCTATAATTTTTAGATTTTATGCTTTTTTGGCATTGTGTTTGCTTAGAAACAGTCAAAGAGTGTACGTATGAATAGATCTGATTTACCTCCAAATTGTTTGCCATAAATACATTTCATAGCACTTTCCTGTGAATTTTAATCTATGAACCTAAATAGAGTTTTTTTCAGACCAGATTTTTGTCCTAGTAAGTCTTATATTGAGCACTACAGAATAATAAACAGCGTAACCATGTATGCCATTCTTAAAGAAGCTAAACAGGAGTACTGGAAAAGAAACCTAACTCATATAAAACTGCAACATTAAAGAAGTTGTCCAATGTTCTCAATCAGGAGCACATAGCTCCCCTGCTTCATGGCTTCCTGCTTGCAGGGGAATGGTGCGCTCCTGCTAGATTGACAGTTCAGGCCAGCAACATTGTAGTGCCACTAACACAAATTGTGCACTATTCAGAATCAGAGGCGGGCTGTGCCAAACTGAATTACTGGATCTGAGCGGCTTCAGAGCATCACTTAAGAATGTAAAGAGCTTCTAAGCGCTGCACATAAAGCATAGCTAAATGACTGCAGTAGTGCTCAGTAAATTAGGCAACAAGCAGCAAACAATAAAATTAATAATCCCTCGGTTTTTAGGAATGAAGATCTTTTTTAACAAGTAAATTGCAAGCGATTTTCAATTTTAATCACTCAAAATGTTGAGACTTGCCCATTTTAGGGGAAGCAAATACTCATTCCCCATTAACACCCGAGGCGTCTTTAAAATTGATGAAAACAATAAGCCATTCTAAAATAATCGAAAATGTGTTCTTACCGAGACAGGCACAACCTGCATTAAAATGGCAAAGTTAGTGAGATGATTGCAGCGACAAACACTGTAATTCACGTTTCCTTCTACACGAATACATCCTTCATTGGACCAAATACCTGAACCGGAGCTGCAAGGGAAAGAGTAAAAGAGTGTTTATTGTAATCTAGTGTATCAGTCATGAAGAAAAGAACATGAAGATTAAGGATGTTAAGTATGGATGAAAAGTTCAGGTTTGTGTGACATCTGTATTACGGATTGTTATTGATATCTGCAGTCTAGATGCGGAAAAACAAATAAAAAATACCAAGTTCTCCTAAATCTTTAAAGGGAATTTGTCAGCAGGATTTATATGGATAGTCTGTTTCTCCGTTGCTGAGAAATCAGGGTTTTAATTCTTAAGCAAATGATGCTGTAGATCTGGTCTCTGTCACTCTAGCTCTATTTCCTGCCCAGCACCGCCTCCTCCTGTTTGACATCCTCTATAATATGTGACTTCAGGCAAAGGAGCCATCAGAAAAGCATTGATAGCTGGCTCTCCACTGTCTAAAGGTACTGTCACACTTAGCGATGTACCAGCGATCCCGACTAGCGATATGACGCGGTCAGGATCGCTGGTACATCGCTAAGTGGTCGCTAGTGAGCTGCCACCCAGGCAGATCTCACCAGCGACATCGCTGGGGACTGGGGTCGCTACTTACCTGTCAGACGAGGCGATCCTGACGTCCTCCCGCCCGCGTCCACGCGTCACTCGTCTCTCCACAGGAAGCCCAGCAGGAAGCTGACGACGAGAAATGGTCCAGGACGTTCTCACGCGATCAGCGATTACCAGCGGGGGAGCGGTCGGAGTTAAGTATCAGACATAGCGATATCGCTAGCAATATCGCTTAGTGTGACAGGCCCTTAACTGTGAAAAGCCAGGTGTGAGTCAGCATGACATCGGCAGTGGCATCCTTTGGACAGAGAAGACCAGAATAATAGTAACTGCTTTGTTGATGTGAGTTCAAAGGAAGCAGGCGAGTCAGCGCCAGAGATGGAATGGATCGTGATAGGGCAGAACAGGCAAGTTGTTAGCAATTACCTGCTGGTAAGTTTGTAGCCTCATGGCTAAAAAACAGTCCAGAATAATCCCTTTAACTAAGCAATATAATAAACTGTAATACCGTACATTTGCAGAACCCAATAGCAATACAAAACATGGCTGTTTTGGGGATGAAAGCAGTCATCACGAAAGCACCAATGTTGAAATAGAGGATGTTGGCAACTCAGGAGTAAAAACAATCAGTAACACGGTTAACTCTGGTCTCCTCCATTGCAGCAGAACTTCAGATGTCAAAGGAGCCCATTGTAGATGATGTGGGCTCATCTCCTGTGTCATACATTTATGGCTATTGGTGTTAACTATAAATTAATAATGCCATGAATTTATGACAAGTAATGCCAAGGGATTGTCTGTTTTAGATAAAAGGGGGAGTTCCTTATTTGGGACATTCATCAAATAGATGAAGAAAACCCAGCCTGCCCATGAATTACATACTGGTTCACAACTAGAGGCTCAGGGTATTGGGTAATGTCATCATAGTATCACTAAAACTTCATATTAGAAGTAAAACTTTGTCACTGCCAGCTAACAGCAGAGCTAATGCTACATGACTTCTTGGTCATATCTAATAGACAGACAATATTGTCCATTTAATATACAGAATACCCAATACCAGTTACAGTTAAAATTAACTTGTAAGCTATAAAATAGTTGATTTCACTGGAAACAATGTAATTTCTATTTTTTCGGTGGTAGCACTGCAGGGAACGTGAACATTTGCTCTCAGGTTTCCTTGCAAATTACAAATGATCGCTATGAAGTTTCAGCAGGGATTCCTATGATTACTTCTATTCTTCCTTACTCCTATTAACCCCAACATGCTTGTATGGTTGTAGTTCTTTGTCATTTTTGTTATTTCTACATATGCATTATAATATGTCATTTAAAAAACTGTGACTGCATTTAAGCAAGTCTTTGTAGAACGGCTTCTTCTGCACAACTGTTACCATTTTTTGCTATTCTATACTTACTATGCAAAAATGGACCTGATCCTCGAATAATGACTCATAGAATCATAGAATGTTAGTTGGAAAGGACCTCCAGGGTCATCATAAATTCAATATTATGTATAGCCTCTAACTAGATACAAAGGGCTCAGCAAAAACGAGTGCACACTCTTTGAAAAGTAAGATTTTAATCAATAGGTCACTGAATACAAGAACAATTTCCAAAATTTTGACAAGACTGAGTTTCAAAGAACATTTTTTAACCCATATCATGAAAGTAAGGTTAATGATGTAACTTGAATTTCTTTGCTGATGACACAAAGCTAGGAGGGATAGCTAATACTAGAGAAGAGAGAGAGAGGATTCAAAAAGATTTAAATAAACTGGAGAAGTGGGCAGTAACTAACAGAATGGTTTTTAACAGGGAGAAATGCAAAGTACTACATCTGGGCAATAAAAATGAAAAAAGCATATATAGAATGGGAGGAATAGGGCTAAGTGACAGCACATGTGAAAAAGACTTGGGTATACTAATAGATCACAGACTGAATATGAGTCAACAGTGTGATACAGCAGCAAAAAAGGCAAATGCAGTTCTAGGATGTATTAACAGAAGCATACAGTCTAGATCACGTGAAGTCATTATTTCCCTCTACTCCTCTTTGGTCAGACCTCATCTGGAATATTGTGTCCAGTTTTGGGCACCACATTTTAAAAAAGACATCAACAAACTGGAGCAAGTTCAGAAAAGAGCGACCAGAATGGTGACCGGTCTGCAAACCCTGTCTTATGAGGAAAGGTTGCAGGATTTGGGAATGTTTAGTTTGCAAAAGAGAAGACTGAGAGGAGACTTAATTGCTGTCTACAAATATCTAAAGGGCTGTCACATTGTAGAAGGATCAACTTTATTCTCATTTGCACAAGGAAAGACTAGAAGCAATGGGATGAAACTGAATGGGAGGAGACACAGATTAGATATTAGAAAAAACTTTTTGACAGTTAGAGTGATCAATGAGTGGAACAGGCTGCCACGAGAAGTGGTGAGTTCTCCTTCAATGGAAGTCTTCAAACAGAGGCTGGACAGACATCTGACTAGGATGATTTAGCGAATCCTGCTTTGAGCAGGGGGTTGGACCAGATGGCCCAGGAGGTCCCTTCCAACTCTACGATTCTATGATTTCTATGATTTCTATGAAAAAGAACAGGGTGAAAGTGATTCAGAGGCCAAATATGTCGCCTGATTTAAATCCAATTGAACACCTATGTAGAATTGTCATGCCGTTGACTCGCACGGCTTGTAAGCGTCATCCTTCTCCTCCCAGTGTCAGACTATCTCGCTGAGCTGCATCATGCAGTACTTCCAGCACTGGCATATCCTCCTGTTGCTGGTGAGTCTCCACCTGTCTATAGGAAGGAATGGTCAGACTCTGCAGAAATTTAAAACCACTGTGTCCTGCAGAGTTCTGGTTCCCTGGCCCATCCCCTGCCAGTGGTGGATATATTAGGCAGCTCCTCTCTCCACACTTTGCTTGAGCTTAGGTCATAACTGCACTCTGTTTCTAGTTCCCTATCAAGGTGAATTACTGTTTTGTCTCTCCTGTTACTGAACTGGCTTGTTTTCTCATTTTGTCTGATCTCTCCGCTCCTGATCCCAGCTTTGTATTTTGAACCTGGTCTTGGACTGTATGACGACATCTCTGTCTTCACCCTCAGTGTCTCACATTTTTGCCTTGACTCATTGGTCAGCTGCTGCAAATCCAGGGACTGCCCTGGAGTGGTACCTGGTGACTACCCAAATGGCTCAAGTCTATGCTCACCATCATTAGCAAAAAAGAACATTAAAAAGAACCTGTCAATGTGATATTTTAATGTAAAGACATGGTTGTAGTGTTGCTGTAATCCTGATTAAATTGATAAGATTGTTGAAGAAATCCGCTTTGTAGTTGCTCTTTAATCAGCACTTGAAGTCTTCTACTAATTAAAATGGAGGAGGAGGCAAAGGGGCCAGGGGAATCATAGACCAGAGACAGGCATAGGGGCTTGGGAAATCACAGATTGGAGACAGGCGGAGGGGCCTGGGGAATCAAAGACTGGAGGTAGACAAAGGGGCCTGGGCAGTCACAGACTGGAGACAGGTGGAGGGGCCTGAGGACTCAAAGACTGGACTGGAGGCAAGCAGAGTAGCCTGAGGACTCAAAGACTGGAGGCAGGCAGAGGGGTCTGAGGACTCAAAGACTGGAGGCAGGCAAAGGGCCTTGTGAATCACAGACAAGGAGATGAAGGACCAGTATAGAGTCCAGCCCCTTTGTACCCATATCTAATCAGCAGAAAACTTTGAATGGTGATTAACCCCTTCATGACATTTGACATACCTATACATCATGGTTGGATAGGGATTTCCGACCGATGACACCCCTGGCTTTTTAACCCCTTAAATGCCACGATCAAGATCTATCGTAACATTTACGAGGCTAGGAGAGAGATGGGGCTTCTCACCTTTCCGATCAGTGTCCCTGCCACGTCATCATGAGAGCCAGGCCAGTTGGTATTCAAGGCAACCCGAGGTCCGGATCTGCCAGCACTGGCGGCCAGCTTAGACTATGCCAGGAGCAGGGTCTCAAAGGCTTCTATAATACTGATACGTAATGCATTATACCAGCGATCAGAGTAATGATAGTTAAAGAACAGTCACTAAGTAAAAATGTAAAAATTATTTTTTTAAAAATTGCAAATTAAGAAAAAATATTATACTCATAAATACAAAAATTAAAACAGAAATAGTACATGTATTTGGTATCAGGGCATCCAGAACGATTTGATATATAAAACTGTCACACTAGTTAACCACTTCAGTGAGCACCGTAAAAAAAAAGTGGCAAAAGAACTATGATTTATCATCACATTGCGCATCAAATGTTGAATAAAGTGCAAACTAAAAGTCAAATGTGAATACAAATGGTATAGATGAAAACACCATCCTGTGCCGCAAAAATCATTCTGCTATACAGCTTTGTCTGAGGTAGAAATAAAAAGTCTATAGCTCTCACAATACAGTGATGCAAAAACAATTCTTTTGCCATTAAATAGTTTTTATTGTGTGAATGCACCAAAACATTAACCCCTTCACACCCGAGCCTGTTTTTGCCTTCGTGACCGGGCCAATTTTTTAAATTCTGACCAGTGTCACTTTATGAGGTCATAACTCTAGAACGCTTCAACGGATCCTACTGATTCTGACATAGTTTTCTCATGACATATTGTACTTCATGATGGTGGCAAAAAATTTTAGATATGAGCTGCGCTTATTTGTCAAAAAAAATCAAAATTTGGCGAAAATTTAGAAAATTTTGCAATTTTCAAACTTTTAATTTTTATGCCCTTAAATCAGAGAGTGATATCGCACAAAATAGTTAATAAATAACATTTCCCACATGTCTACTTTACATCTGCACAATTTTGGAAACATAATTTTTTTTTTAAGGAAGTTATAAGGGTTAAAAGTTGACCAGCGATTTCTCATTTTTACAACAAAATTTGCAACACCATTTTTTTAGGGACCACCTCACATTTGAAGTGAGTTTGGGGGGTCAATATGACAGAAAATACCCAAAAGTGACACCATTCTGAAAACTGCACCTCTCAATGTACTCAAAACCACATTCAAGAAGTTTATTAACCCTTCAGGTGCTTCACATGAATGAATGGAATATGGTAGGAAAAAATAAACATTTAACTTTTTTTCACAAACATTTTACTTCAAAACCATTTTTTTTTATTTTCACAAGTGTAAAAAGAGAAAATGAACCACAAATTTTTTTGTGCAATTTCTCCCGAATACGCAGATACCCCGTATGTGGGGCTAATCCATTGTTTGAGCACACGGCAGAGCTCAGAACAGAAGGAGCGCCATTTGACTTTTTCAATGCAGAATTGGCAGGAATTGAGATCGGATGCCATGTCGCATTTGGAGAGCCCCTGATGTACCTAAACAGTGGAAACCCCCAACAAGTGACCCCATTTTGGAAACTAGACCCCTTAAAGAACTTATCTAGATGTGCTGTGAACACTTTGAACCCCCAAGTGCTTCACAGAAGTTTATAACGTAGAGCCATGAAAATAAAAAATCATTTTTTTTTTCCACAAAATGACCTTTTAGCCCCCAATTTTTATTTTCACAAGGGTAACAGGAGAAATTGGACCCCAAAAGTTGTTGTCCAATTTGTCCTGAGTACGCTGATACCCCATATGTGGAAGAAAACTACTGTTTGGGCACACGGTGGGGCTTGGAAGGGAAGTAGTGACGTTCTGGAATGCAGACTTTGATGGAATGGTCTGCGGGTGTCATGTGCGTTTGCAGAGCCCCTGATGTACCTAAACAGTGGAAATCCCCCACAAATGACCCCATTTTGGAAACTAGATCCCCCAATGAACTTATCTAGATGTGTGGTGAGCACTTTGAACCCCCAAGTGTTTCAGTAAAGTTTATAATGTAGAGGCGTGAAAATAAAAAAATCATTTTTTTTCCACAAAAATGATCTTTTAGCCCCCAATTTTTATTTTCACAAGGGTAACAGGAGAAATTGGACCCTAAGAGTTGTTGTCCAATTTGTCCTGAGTACGCTGGTACCCCATATGTGGGAGAAAACTACTGTTTGGGCACACGGTGGGGCTCGGAAGGGAAGTAGTGACGTTCTGAAATGCAGACTTTGATGGAATGGTCTGCGGGCGTCATATTGCATTTACAGAGCCCCTGATGTACCTAAAGAGTGGAAACCCCCAATTCTAATTCCAACCCTAACCCCAACACACCACTAACCCTAATCTCAGCCCTAACCATAACCCTAACCACAAACCTAACACCAACACACCCATAACCTTAATCCCAGCCCTAGCCCTAACCCTAGCCCTAACTCTAGCCCTAACCCTAACCCTAACCCTAGCCCTTGCCCTAGCCCTAGCCCTAACCTGTGTACCTGCTTTTTTCTTTTTTTTTTCTTTACTTTTTTTTATTTTTGTGACAAGATCGCTGCGCTGCGATCTGACTCATAGTAACGCCACTTCTCCTCTGATCTCACACTGACAGATGATCAGAGGAGAAGCAGCATTACTATGTGACAAGATCGCTGCCTGGCACACAGTAACGTGACTTCTCCTCTGATCTAACACTGACAGATGATCAGAGGTGAAGCAGCGTTACTGTGTGACAAGATCGCTGCCTGGCACAGCTGTGCCAGGCAGCGATCAGCTGTGCCAGGCAGCGATCTAGTCACACAGTAACGCTGCTTCATCTCTGATTATCTGTCAGTGTTAGATCAGAGGAGAAGCCGCGTTACAATGAGTGAGATCGCCGGGAAACAAGCAGCTTTCCCAGCGATCGCTCCCATTGGCTGCTGTGACGCTGACGTCATCAGGACCTGAACCAATCAGGTCTCGATGACGTCGGGGGTCCCAGCATGCATTGTGCACCGGGATCCCCGCGTTGTAAGGTATGTGGGGGTCCCGGGGGGCACAAAACCGCCAACAGTAGATAAACGTCGGCGCTGCACAAAGCCCAGCAAGCGCCAACGTTTATCTACAGTGGGCGGTCGTGAAGAGGTTAAAACATATATATATGTGGTATCGCTTTAATTATACTGACGGGAAAAATAAAGTTAGATACCTATATGAAGAAGAAATACCAAAATTGCTTTAAAATGATCACCAAGAGCAATGAATATCCAAACAAAACTATATACCCAAAAAAAGATATTCACAAATATCGACTGCTAATGAAACGCCACCAAAAAATATTCTCTATAATAAAATATTTAAAGACGAGAGAAAGGTTATAACACGGAGGACCGTGAAGCCAAGTATAAACACTAAAGAGAAAAAGGTCCTCCAAGGATATTATATAAAATATTCAAATTTTATTAAATAACACAAAAAATAAAAAGAAACAGCAAACTATACAGAAAGTGGAAAATAGCATGACACTGGGTGACAAACATAAGAACTGTAAAATGACTGGTACAATAATGTAGCACATGAGGGAATAGAAAACAATTCTTAAAGTGCTGGTGCAGCAAGCAGAAATAGATAATATTAATGATATAATCTCACATATTAGAGCCTAATAGCATGTTAAATGAAGCCTGCAGCGACATTATGCACAATGAAATAGATGAAACCCAGACATTGCTGGTTTTCCCATAGCTGATGTCCTCAGAAGAAAAAAATCCTTCCTCAAAATAAATGATGTGGGTATAGAGAGGATCAAGTAAGGGAAATGCACCTCATTGCTGCTCGTTTTTGTAAAACACCCATGGAGTTAAAATCACTACTACAGTAGTAGATAAACTGCCAGAGTGGTGTAATTTCCAAAATGGGGTCACTTGAGGGGGGATTCTGCTGTTCTGGCACTTTAGGGCTGTGTATATGAAGTCTGCAAACTATTATAAGAAAATCTATGTTGCAAGAATCAAATAGCGCTCCATCCCTCACGAGTCTCGCCGTGTGGCTAATCAGTACTGTACAGCCACATATGTGGTATTTCCACAATCAGCAGGAATTTTGCAGCAAATTTTCGTGCCATCTTTATCCATTTCCCCATATGAAAATGAAAAATCTTGAGCTAAAACACATTTTTCTGTGGTTTAAATTTAATTGTATTTTCTTCACTGCTCAATGGTATAAAAAGTTCTGTGACACACCCGTGGTGTCAACTGCGCCCTTAGATTAATTCATTGAGAGCTGTAGTTCTTACAATGGGGTTTATTATGGGGGCTTCTGCTATTCTTGCACCTCTGGGGCTCTGTCAATTTGACATGGCACTCGCAAACCATTCTAGCAAAATCTAACCTCCTATGTGGCACTTCTTACCTTCTGAGCTTTGCACTGTGCCTCAAAAATAGTTTTCGACCACAAATAGGCTGTTGGCATACTCAGAAGAAATTGCATAACAAATGTTACCATTAATTTTCTCCTATAATCCCTTTTGAAAATGTAAAACTTGGGGCGAAAGCAACATTTTCATGGAAAAAATTGTAATTTTCCATTGACTCAGCTCATTGTTATACAATTTTGTAAATCACCTGAGGGTTAAAAATGCTTACTATACCCCTATGGGGTAGTTTTCAAAATGGAGTCACTTGTGGGGGGTTTCAATTATTTTGGCACATCAGTGGCTCTGCAAACACAACATGGCATCTGCTATCTATTCCAGACAACTTTGTGTTCCAAAAATCAAATGGTGCTCTTCCCTTACCCAGCAATGCCATGTGTCTAAACAGTAGTTTTCCACCACATATCCACATATGGGGCATCGGTGTACTCAGTAAAAATTGCACAACAAATTTTATGGTGCATTTTCTCCTATTACCCTTGTGAAAATAAAAAATTTTGGGCTGAAGCAATATTTATCTGAGACAATAAATGTTTTCATTTTCACTGCTCAATATTATAAAATTATGTGAAGCACCTATGTATTCAAGGTGCTCACCACACCTCTAAATATATTCCTTGAGAAGTGTAGTTTCCAAAATGGAGTCACATGTGGGAGTTTTTCACTGTTTAGGCACACCATGGGCTCTGCAAGCACAATTTGGTGTCCAATATCGATTCTAGCCAATTTTGCGTTCCAAAAGTCAAATGGTGCACCTTCCCTTCCAAGCCCTGCCGTGTGCCCAATCAGTAGTTTTCCACCAGATATGAAGTATTGGCATACTCATAAGAAATTGCAAAAATTATTTTGGGGTTCATTTTTTCATGTTATCTTTGTGAAAGTGCAAAATTTGGGTTTAAGGAAACATTTTTTAAGGAAAAATTAGAATTCTTAATTTCACTCGCCAACGTTAGCAAATTCTGTAAAGTACCTGTGTGTTCAAGGTACTCAACACACCTCTAGATAAGTTCCTTGACGGGTGTAGTTTCCAAAATCAGGTCACTTGTAGGGAATTTCCATTGTTTAGGGACATTAGGGACTGTGGAAACATGACATGGTGTCCACTATCTATTTCTGCCAAGTTTTTGCTCCAAAAGTCAAATTGTGCTCCTTCCCTTCTGAGCCATATGGTGTGCCCAAACAGTTGTTTTCCACCACAAATGGAGTGTGAAATTTTTTTGGTTAATTTTCTCCTTTTACCTTTGTGAAAATGCAAAATTCACTGGTAAAGCAACTTTTTGTTGGGGGGAAAAAGTAAAATTAATTTTTTTCCACATTATTTTAGTTTCTGTGAAGCACCTAAAGGGTTAATTAACTTCTGGATTGTGGTTTTGAGCACTTTGAGGGGTGCAGTTTTTAGAATGGTGTCACTTTTGGGAATTTTCTCAAAGTCACTTCAAATGTGATGTGGTCCCTACAAAAATTTGTTTTGTAAATTTTGCTGCAAAATTGATAAATTGTTGATAAATTTTAACCCTTACAACTTCTTAGCAAAAAATATGTTTAAAAACTTATGGTGATGTAAAGTAGACATGTGAGAAATGTTATTTATTAACTATTTTGTGTGATATAACTATCTGATTTAAGAGAATTTTCCAGCAGTTTTCGTGAGGTGGTGTCACCGCACGAACACTGCCGGAAAAAGCCGAAGACTGCCAAGTGCAGTGAATACCGGTGAATGTTAATGAGAGGTCTCGGAAGCAGATGTGGCCGGGAGACAGTGGGACGGGAGAACGTGTCACTGGACAAGTAATTATAATTATAATGTTTATTATTAATTTTCTCCTTTTTTACAGCCGGCCCTGGACCCGAACTGGACTCGGACTGGACTCGGACTGTAACATTTTTTCCCATGGAAACCCGTGTTCAGGACCTTATGACCGAGCACTATGTGTTCGGTATAGTCCCGAACTTTGTAAACTGTATTGAAGTTTCTGGCTAACAGAATGTGTATTTGGAGGTAGAATATAATATGGATATACAAAAATGAAATAAATTAATTGCCCATTTATATTCATAAGTTAGTTATTCTGGTGGTCAACTTATCTTAGGTTATTTTATTATTTGTCTCTTACGGATGGCTATTTATGTGCTCCGGAGTTCTTAGCATAATGCCCAGGTATCTTATAATTTGTATGCTTGAGAGGGGCGGGCCAGATATATGTCATTGACCTGTGCGATCAACATGATGGAGCGCATTATGTGGCAATCCAGGCGCCTTGAAATCATGGGCACAGCAGGAAGTGATGCGTTGCATTCCACACAATTGAACGCATACTCCATGTAATGGCCGGAAGTTCTATCACTTCCTCCCGCTCGAGCGCACGCCGGCATGAGTGAGTGTTCATCTGTGAAATGGAGCATGTGATTAATACCCAGTATTGGTAGTCCGTTGATTTCAGTGGGTGGAGCGCATTGTTACGAGGGCATGAAATGGGGGTTATTTATGTACACCCATTAGACTACTCATCATGGCATCTGGCATCTTGGACATCTGCATTACCTCCTGATGAACCATGTTGGCGGGGAAACACGTCGAGGTGCATCCGAATCATGCTAAGTTTACTCCTCATTACCTATCATTATGGCTTATTGTCTATCTAGTTTATCATCTGGTCTGTATTGAGTATATGTGTCAAACACATTATGATGGGCCATGTTGTGAAATGTTAAAAGATGTGCATTTAACTCATACTAGGTTTTGGCGTTTAACTATCACTATTATTGTGACTTCTTATATATTTGGTTTATATGCTAATTCTATGCCAAAAGCATTCTAATATGTGCAACATTGTGGAGTACCAGTCATGATTTGTGATGTTAATTGATATTTTATCTTGTTGCCAATAAGATACCCGCAGGAAATACTTATGAAGTGTGTTTGGATTTAAGAAAAGACTCTCTTCATTTCTACCCTATATGATATTGTTTTCCAACCTATATTTATACTGCTGTAATAGGGAAGTGATGGATAGTCCACGTTGAGTGGGGGCGCCAAAAAATTGTTCTTTAGGGTGCCAACCTCCACAGCCAGGCAGGGGAAATTTTAGGTCTACTGTAGGGAATCTATAGGCAAAATGTCATTTTTTAGTCAGTTTATTTTTTGAGTTTCTAGCCCTAGTTTTTCACTGGGTAGGTGTTTTTTAATATTGATTGTTAAAAGTTGTTTTTAAGAGGAGTATATGTTCACTGGTTCGCCCATCCCTAGTCGTGACCATTGACACCTAAGGTCCTGTAATCCTTGCACATGAGGAAAGAGACATAGTGAATCAGAAAAACTATTCTACATTTCTAATTGGAGGCATTTGAGATTATTATTATTATTATTATACCTACCACATATTCGGATAGGATCTTGGAGATGGGAATACCCTTTTAAATTATGTCATAAAGTAAAAAGATGAGACTAATTACTAACCTGAAATCCAGAAAGGCGCAATACAGGTATACATCATTACTATTGTTGACTGCTTCCACATAGAGTGGTTGAGCCTGCAATGTAAAGAACAGTCAATGTAAAGAACAGTATGGTAAAGAAAAAGCATGCATAAATTATTTGCACAAACGGATAATTCACTGCAATGCTGTTTCTTAATCATCTACTTGTGTAATCGAATTTATCAATTGTCATCTGTTTGAGCATAAAAAGTATCATCAAACTCTGCACCACATCTCCTAGTGAAATGAAGTATGTAATGCCCACAGTATTCATGCTATATGGGGACAGAACCAGGGAATTAACGATTGTTCTACCCCCATATAGCTTGTAATGGCCTGTGTGAATGAGCGTCAATCGACTTATATAAAACCAACGCTCGATTATGGTTAAATGGGCCTCAAGAAAATGCAGTGGCAAATGGGAATCTTACTGACTATATATTCTACACAGCAAAGGTTTGTTCTCTGTAAATGATGTTTATACTAAAGGAATAAAATACATTAAGAAAACTGATTATTTTTAATTGAAGATCAAAAGAGCAAGAGTAATGCTTTGATTGTAACATTAGGAAGCCTTTCACGGTCTTGTTTTGCCATGTAGTGTCACTGTAGAGTCAATTGGGGCCACTGATGAAACAAAACAATAAAAAGACTCTTTAAGTTTTTCTAACAATTAAATCAGAAGCCGTTCAGCCGAAAAACCTTTTTACTTTGCAAACAAATTTGTCAGCCAGTTGGCACTGTGCAAAGAGGAATTATAGGAAGCGTCGTAGTGCTAAATATGTCAGAAGAATAAAGCTGCGGCAGGATAAAGCAATGGAGAACTTTTTCATTTAAAAACATTGATCTCCAATCGTTTCCTATTAAGAGAAAACACCCGCGGATTCTCGATGGAGAGCAAATTGGCTTTTTGTTTAAAATAATATGTTTCTCTGGTTTAACTGAGCATGAAAGTTCATCTGTGAACTACTTCTGATTGCGTTCCTGTCATTGATTTTATGACAAGACACCGGCAAGCTTTATATAATGCCTTCCACTTTCTGTCATATGGCAAAATATGTGGTTTTAGTCCATTAACCTATCCAGCTGTTTGGGAAGGAATACATCTTCAAGGAATACAATGTTGGCGATGGTCATCATATGCTATAAATATCAGCAGGTTGGGAAAGTCTCTAAGATTTTTCCTTTACAGATTACATGACTGCAGGATGTTAAAATAAGAGTTTATTCTTCTGAAACCGTTTGTTATATTGCTTTAGCTAAATTGTGCATTGTTTGGTTAAAGGGAACCAGTCAGGTTTCCGCGAGTGTGTGGGATGAGCGTGCATTCGCATCATCCTGTTCATGGCGGTGAAAGAAACTGTCCTATGCAAATGCGCTGAGCTCCAGTTCTTCTATGATCACGTGAGACAGCTGTGGGAGGATAGTGTAGAGGATTCTAAAGTGGACAGCAGGCACCAAGGATGGTCTGGAGATGTCTATAGGACTACCCTGGACAGAATTTCATGCTACATTGGATTAGTAAAAAGTGGACATCTTTAATGAGCAAAGAATATACTGGTAATGATATAGAAAGATTAAACCAGCTGACAGGTTTCATGTAAGTTTACCCTTGTCATAGCTGAAGTGCATTTTAAGAGACCAGTTTTTGCTCTTATTTTATTCTCAATATTTTGTTTTTTTGTCTGTTATAAATCCACAAAGCAGATCCAAAAATATGAGATTTTTTGCTACTTTTCATGGTCTTCACAAGGAAGAATGGAACACAGCCTACAGAGAATCCTCAGAGAATCCTATAAACTGCTCCCCCTCGTTAAAGACCATAAAAATTATCACTATCAAAAAGGTCCATATCTCTGAAACCATATGTAGGATTTTGAAAAAGAAAAATACTCGATATTCAGGGGAGCAGCAAGAATAAAATAAGAGCAAAAACTGACCACTTTTGACAGGCCCTCTGAACCCCTTGATTTGATCAGTTGTCATGTGCCCCTAACAGCCACAAGTGAAATCGCAGCTGTTAACATGGTAAATGCTGCTGTCAATCTCTGAAAGCGGCATTTAACATGATGGTTCCGGTAGCGTGTCACAAACCACACCCATCAGTGCCCCGGTCACGTAATCACAGGACACTGATGGGTTGGCATGACATTCATAGCAGATGATGATTTTTTATATGAATAGCAGGGCTCAACCCTGCTATGTGTAGCACAAGTGATCAGAAGATTGCGGCTTCAAGTTACCTAATGGGACTATTGAAGCAAGTAAAAAAGTTGAAAAAGAAAAGTTAAAAAAATTTTAAAAATAGAAAAGTTCAAATCACTCCCTTTTGATCCATTCAAAATAAAATGTAAAAATACACATATTTTGAATTGCTGCATTCAGAAACGCCCAATCTATCAAAATATTAAAATAATTAATCCAATTCATAAACGACGTAACAAAAAAAAAATCAAGATGCCAGAATTAATGCTTTTTGGTCACCGCTACATTGCAATAACAGACAATCAAAACATCTTATCTACCCCAAAATGGTATCAATAGAAACATCAACTCAGCACACAAAAAAAGCCCTCATCCAGCCCCAGATACCAAAACCTGGAGACGCTACAGGTCTTGGAAAATGGTAACATTTAAAAAAAAAAAAAAAAACTTTGGAATTTTTTTCACCACATAAATAAAAAAAGAACTTATACATGTTAGGTATCTGCGTACTCATAATGATCTAGAAAATCATAATGGCAGCTCTGTTTTAGTATTTAGTGAACATGGTAAAAAGAAAACCCAAAAAACAATTGTGGAACTGCACGTTTTTTGCAATTTCACCGCACTTGGAATTTTTGTTCCCATTTTCCAGTACACTATATGGTAAAATCAATGGTGTCGTTCAAAAATACAACTCGTCCTGCAATAAACAAGCCCTCACATGGCCATATTGAAAGAAAAATGAAAAAGTTATGGCTCTGGAAAGAAGGGGAGCGAAAAATTAAAATGCAAAAAACGGAAAATCCCAAAGTCGTGGAGGGTTTAAAACAATAAAAAATATATGCAATTGATTTAGATAAAATTTCCTTGTTTTATGTTTTTACCTTCTAAGCTGATCTGTGTGTGTGTGTGTGTGTGTGTGTGTGTATGCTTGCAGGCAAGTAAACGCTTTATCATCTGGTCGAGCAGACATGCTACCTTCCAGCTAACTCAGATGTTTTGCTATTGTACATTAGAAAGGTTATAAGGAACACAGGCAGACATATTTTATTACATAAATGAATGGTGTTATTTTCTGGAAAATATGAAACTACATATGCCTAAATCAGAAGTGCAAATTCTTAAGACATTTTGCGTGGCTTGCAACCATTGGAAAGTAGACATGCTTTTTGTATCCCAATGGTATCTTCATTAGCCATTAAAAGGTATCATATTGACAAGATTCTCATTTTTTTCTCCTATTGAGAGCAATCAAACCTAAATAGCCCAGAAAGATGTGGTAGTCAGAAAATAGTGGCAGTATTTGACAGCAGCTCTTCTTCTCACACTGCAGGACCTGTAAAAGGCTTGGAAGCTGAGAGTAGGCTCTCAAGTACATTGTAAGGTCCTGCGCTTAGAGAAGCAACACAAAAACAAGAAGAGATAATTATTAAAGGCTGATGGCCAGAACAGCGAGGGATGTGGCTACTGGCACCAATCAGAACACTGTGGCTGGTATTCATGGAAGCACAGTGACTGTCCCTACTGATGAGGGCTTTGAGCTTCACTTTTATGGCAGCAATACCTGTCACTGCTACATGAAAAACAATGATTGTTTGTCACTCTAAGGGTTCTCTAGCTGTCAATTGTATAGGGAGCACATGGCGCAGTCAATCATTTATATACACCTTCCCACCTGCTTGGTTTTCATCTATTTCCACCCTTTTCTGGCTCTATGAAGCCAGAGCTGTCAATCAAATTGAGGGAAAACAAGCAGGTGTGAAGATGTAATTAAATGTTTGGCCCCGCAATGATGCACCAAGCAACTGTACTTATTTCGAACAGTCATTTTGTGCTGACAAAGTCCCTTCAAGTTACCATCGTATTTTTTTACTGGTAAAAGGACATTTTGGAGGTCGCCTTTGTGTGATCTTTGTGATTGCCACAGGTATATAGGCACGGTCACAACTATGTGGGGCACTCACTGTGAATGTTCCTGCTGAATGAAGTTTGTAACTCACGGTCATTCAACTACTGACCAACAGATTGGATCATGTATTCACTTCAGCTTTCTTCTCTTCTTTACAACATTGTCTAGTTTTACTTGAGAGAAGTTTTGTTCTATCTCTGTGAAATAAGGCCTCTTCTAAGGATTATTCCAAATGGTCTATTTTCTTTGCGTTAGTACTTAAAGGGGTTTCCCATGAATAAAGTACATTTTAATTAATAGATCTTGGAATAGAAATATGTTGCAAAAAAGGATGTGTTACTAAAAAATGTTCCTGCGCTGAGATAATCTTATAAATGTGCCCCGTCCATGTACATAGTCTGATCATACCACAGCTCCTGGGCAGGGGAGGAAGCAAAAGAGAGTGTACAGACAGGACAGCATGGTATTGCAGCTGATTCTATCTGTGGGGTAAAACTGTTTTTTAAACATGTTTTACCTCAACGAATCAGCTGTGATCCATGCTGTAATGTCTGTATACTCTCTTTAGCTTTCTCCCCAGGAGCTGTGGTATGACACAGTAAGACACAGACATTACACAGTACACAAATGGGGCACATTTATAAGATCATCTCAGCACAGGAACGTTTCTTTTTAACACATTCAACTGCGGAAAAAATGTATTCCAAGATCTATTATATAAAATCTACTTTGCTTGTGGGGAAAAAAACTCTTTAATTATTGTTATAATATCACATTAGTGTAAAACAAATCAGTGCTGACACAAACTAATAAAAATCTAAGCAAAAAAGTCAACCTTTATTATTATAAGAGACAAGCAAGCGTTAAAGAAATATTAACAGGTACCAGAAGATTTTGTCATGTGGGAAAGTGACAAACATAAAGCACAAACTACACTGGGAAAAAGAGAGGCAATATAAGAACATCTTGTAACAAAATTAGAGATAAGGTTGATTTCCTAAAAGCTTTTGCCTAGGGATAGTGAAAAGTCAACATATTACAAAAAAACTGAAAAAGCTCTCATAAAATATTAGACAAGCATCCTTTCCTTTTAGTCCTTTGCTCTGGGCAGCTGCTGTATTAAAACAAGATGTGAAGAGTTGATAAAAGTATGAGGAACATTACTTCACACAGGGGTCACACTAGGCTGTGTTTGTGTGCTAAATTAACTGTCTGCCGTGAGGTATAATTTTAGGAAAATACCAAGCAAATATTTACAAGGGTTATTGCCTTTATCTTGAGAGATGGCTGTAGCCTTTTCAAGCAGACTGCTAGAAGTTCACTGTCCGTCTTGTAAATAACACATTCTAATCACTACACACTATTGTAAAGGCAGGCGCTTCAAGTTGAAGTCATTTTTTCTTTTCTTGTGATGATTTCTTTTTTGTCAACTATGGTGTGATAAGCAAGCGTACATAACAGTTTTATATCCTAGCCTCCAATTTAAAGAACTATTCAGATTGAGTAAATCATAAAGTAAGAACAACATTCACAGTAGCAAATAATGTGCATTAGGTGCATTAAGATAACTTATCTTTTGGCCCTTGACTTTCTGTCATTACTTATGCTATTAATAATAATAATGTTTATTTTTATACAGTGGTAACTTACTCCGCAGCTCTTTACAGTTTGCACACATTATCATCACTGTCCCTGATGGGGCTCACAATCTAAATTCCCTATCAGGGAGGAAAATGGAGTACCCGGAGGAAACTCACGCAAACACAGGGAGAACATACAAACTCCTTGGTGGGATTCGATCCCAGGACTCCAGCGCTGGCTGTAGTGCTATCCACTGAGCCACCGTGCTGCCCATATTTCCAGCCAGTTGTCTCCAATGTTGTGAGACATTATCTTCTTGCTTTGGGACACGTGTGGTGCGCCAATGAAGCCAGGATGAGAGCACCCTTCACATTTGATAGATCGTAGAATCATAGAATGTTAGAGTTGGAAGGGACCTCAAGCGTCATCGAGTCCAACCCTATGCTCAATGCAGTGGAGGATTCACTAAACCATCTCAGACAGATATGTTTAAAGTAGAACCTGAGTCATGATATAGAAAAAATATATAGATTTTAATATTCAAAGAAAATTACCAATAATAAACATATACAATATAAACATTTATATGGGTACAAAAGGTTTTGATCCATAGGTGAAATAAAAGAACATTTATTACTCTATACCAAATTATGGCAAGAGAGCAATCATAGTGGAAATGCTATGATGCAGAGCTTATTGTGCCTCTTTGGCACCCCTGATGGTTCAGTCGCCATAGAGGTGCTGCACCTCACCCAGAGGTGTAGTATCCCACTATCCAGGTAAGTTGGAGTCACCTGACCACACTCACACACCTGCACCCAACACACAACTTAGAACAGCAGGGCACCCTTTATGACCCCTGCTTGGTTCATGAAGGATGTTGGGAGGTGGGTGGAGCTTAGGATGAGAACAGGAGAACTGTAGGAAGTTAGGACAGTTCCTCTTGGGGGAGGAAGTGAGAGGATGTGTCTGCAGCAGCTCCTAGTCAGGAGGAGCTGCTGGATGGAGTAGCTTTGGAAGGAAGTTCCCTGAAGGGGAAAGGGGGTTCTCCCAAAGGCACAGGTGGAGAGTGCTCCCCCTGGGGCTCGTTCCACGCTGACGGATGTTAGGTGGGGGAGAATCCAGGTCTCAGAAGGGTCTCAGCCCCTAGTCCAGTAGAGTGGACAACAGAACTCAGCTAGAAAGCCGACAGCTGTGGCAACTTTAGGGGCCAAAGCCAACTACCACAGTTATCTTCTCCGGAAAGGCAGCCAGAAAGGATCAAGGAAAAGTAGTGGGTCACATTGTCCGACAGGATCCGTGGCAGCTGGCCTGGGACACTGACTGTGAGGTGCTGGAAGGGAAGGCAAGTGGAAAGCAGCACTGTGGAGATGGCCAGGGAAGCACATATTGAAGGGAGTTCTTGAAAGGTGTACTTCATCCACCTGGGAGTTGACTGAGCCCCTCACCTGAAGAACACGGTACTGAATCTGGCATCTGTGTGCACCAGAACTGTGAGTAAAGCTTTGAAACTGCACTCCACTGTGTCCTTTGAATTCTTGCCTCTACACTCATCCAGCACTGCTACATCTACCATCAGCAACCATTGTTTCTACAACCAATCACCACTGACCTGGGACAACAGCTCTGCCTGTGGAGAGCTTTACCAGCAATGCTGCATCATGCCATCAGTCCCAGAGGATCTGCACTGCAGCACTGGTCACTAATGATCAGACACCACAGGTGGCGTCACAAACACTTACTACAAAAACTCTTTATTTCTCATTCCCTTGTAAATACACATCCTTTTATTGGACGCCCAGGCCATGGATAGGTCACCGCCGCTGTGACACTGCCCCTTTTAGAAGCGGCCCGGTACCGAGTGCTCCCCATGGCCCTGGCGGTCACTCCACCTCTATTGCCATAATTTGATATCTATATGTCATGATCCAGGTTGGATTATGACAGATAAATGCACTAGTAACCTTTTTTTTTTCCTTAAGCTTTGTGCTTAAAGATAGTTTTGCCCCCGGTTGCCATTAGGGTCATTGCACTGTGGTGGCTTCAGTTCTAGTTTTGCCCCCAGTGGCCGTTAGGGTCATTGCACTCTGGTTACTTTAGTTTAGTGCACGTGATTATAAAGCAGGTGTGATTGCTCTGGCTCTGCTATAAAAGAGTGTCAGGTGTTGCAATCACTGTTGGTGATAGTGGTCATTTCCAACCATCCTTGGTGGAGGAAGGAGCTAGAGAGAGTTCCTTGCAGCACAGTCAGAGTCCTGGTGTGAAAGGAGTCACAGAGGGAATTTCCTTGCAGCTCTGACAGAGCTTGGTGGCAGCTATTCAGAAGGAAAGCTGCATTCTGGTGGTGGACTCTGTTGCTGGGAGCAAGAGCAACAGAGCAAAGCTAAGTGGTGTTATCCCTGTTTGTGACTTCCCTTATGTGTGTTGCAGTGCAGTGGTGGGATTAGTTTCTGCACCGTCCATTTCATCAGAAAGGGTTAGGTGCAGGGCGAGCTAGGGTTATTAGGTTCCAGCTCGGCGACAGGTGGGGAGCCTGTATAGGGACTGTTAAGAGTGTAGAGACTGGCTCAGGGGAGAGCAGGAGGTCTCCACGTCCCCGTTCCCTATCGCAGGGCCCTCCATTGTATCGGTTTCCCTGGTGTTTCCCCTTATTTATTAAATTCGCCCAGCTGGAGGCGGTGTATCCAGGGTCACGTGTGTGATAGAAATTTGCCCTGCTGGAGGCGGTGTGTCCAGTCACACGTTGACCATCACATTATCACCAACCATACATTTTTCTCTGGTGAGCCATGGGCCAAGCTCAGACCAGTGAGCACTTGCTGCTGGCCCTCACTGACATTAGTGAGGAGCTGAATGATGTGTTTCAGCAGCACCTGCAGCGGAATTATGGGTCTGAGGCTTATCCTCTGCCGCAACTAGAGGGTCCATATACGGCTTTGTCGTGGATGTGCCATGGAGTCCCTGCTGGGGAGCAGGACTTGCTTATACAGGCGGATGTACCCAGGCAGGTGGGTGGAGTCGGTGTCCCCATGGTGCTGCCTGGTGTTCCCCAAGGTGAAGGGGTACGTCCCTGTAATGAGCAGACTAATGAGTTAGTCCTTGGCACTCACGCTGAAACTTCGGTTATATCAGAGAAGCCGTGTCCCCTGGGTCGTGTGGAGGAAGACGACCTGGGAGTGTATATTTCCTCCTCGCCCTCAGAAAGTACTATGTCAGCAGAGGTGATGGTTGGCGAGGTACCTGAGGGCATACCAGTGCTTGTTAACAGTGGAGCAGAAGTCAGTCTGGTGGATGCTCAGTTTGTCCAGACTCATGGTCTGAGTGTTGAGATGCCGGACAAACCCGTAAGCGTCCAGGCCATTAACTCTGTCCCACTGAGCCAAGGGGGGGATAAACCAAGTCGTAGAAGACATTGTGCTGTATAGTGAATATCATGATGAGTCCCAGTCATACTACGTCTTGGAGGGAAATCCAGCACCTATCGTTGTGGGCCCCCCTTGGTCTAAAAAACACAACCCGGTCTTAGATTGGTGGACTAGGGAAGTAGTCAGCTGGGAGCAGTCGTGTGAGGGCTGCTGCCTAGGGGCTACTGTTTCTGCCATCTCTCTACAAACGTACCCTTCCTCTCCAGTGGTAGCAGCTGAGGTGCTGCAGGAGAGTAGGGGCAAGGCTCAACCCTCGCCATTAGCCAACCCTGGGAGGCGGAAACCTCGTGGTGGAAGGGGTTGGAGGGTGGTGTTTCCCTTGGTGAATTGTGAGGGTGTGAGTGTGGTGATACAGGTGGACGCCTCTGTTGTCAGTGCCAGAAAGAGTTCACCCTATTTTGACAAACGAATGTGTGGCAACAAACGTTCAGGTCTGGACCTGTGTGTGAACCAGCATGTATGGGTGGCCACCAAAAACATCCAGTGGAAGTGTGTTGCGGGGGTCTGGAATTCTCAGGTGATCGGGCCGTATCTGGTGTTGGCTATCCAGGGCCCGGAGACTTACCAGCTGGAGTTACCCACAAACATACACATACACAACTCATTCCCCAGGTCGGCGTTTTGGAGATGTGTGGTGCCTCCAGAACATACATTGCCAATACCAGCGGTGCTTGTTTGTCATAAAACTGAAGTTCAGGTAATGACTGGGGTGAACTCTGGACCTGGGCGTCCCCTCTGTAGGTGGTTCCTTGATGAGGAGCGGTCTTGAGGGTCCAGAGGCCCCTCATTAAGGGAGGGTACTGTCATGATCCAGGTTGGATTATGACAGATAAATGCACTAGTAACCTTTTTTTTTCCTTAAGCTGTGTGCTTAAAGATAGTTTTGCCCCCGGTGGCCATTAGGGTTACTGCACTGTGGTGGTTTCAGTTCTAGTTTTGCCCCCGGTGGCTGTTAGGGTCATTGCACTCTGGTTACTTTAGTTTAGTGCACCTGATTATAAAGCAAGTGTGATTGCTCTGGCTCTGCTAAAAAAGAGTGTCAGGTGTTGCAATCACTGTTGGTGATTGTGGTCATTTCCAACCATCCTTGGTGGAGGAAGGAGATAGAGAGAGTTCCTTGCAGCACAGTCAGTTCCTAACAGCCAACCGCCACTGGGTTCCCAGCTGCAGCTCATATCCAGGCCACCGCTGCAATCCCAACCGCCCCTGGGATCCCACCTGCCGCTCGGATCCAGGCTGCTGCTGCAATCCCAACTGCTGCTGCGATCCTGACCGCAGCTGGGATCCCGGCCGCTGCTTGGATCCCAGTCGCCGCATGAATCCCGATGGCGCTCAGATCCAGGCTGCCGTTGCGATCATGTGGCTGTGAAAGGGGTGTAATGAGGGGGTATAACGAGAGGGGTGTAATAAAGGGGGTACAATGAGAGGGTGTAATGAGGAGGGAGTAATGAGAGGGATGCCGCCGTCGGACCCCCGCCAGGACCCACTGCCTGACTACACGCGCCAGATCCCACCGCTGCCTGCCCACCCACCTCCGTGCAGTCAAAACCGGCAGGAAAGACCGCGGCTGGAGGCCTCTGCTGGAGATTGGGTGCGGCCACACTCTGGTGGTGCCGCACACCATCTCCAGCACAGACCGCAAAACACCGTCTTTCCTGCCGGTTGTGACTGCACGGAAGTGGGTGGTCCGCCATCCCCAGAGCCACAAAGCTGCCCCCATCGTGATGTTACTGCCCTCCCGATGCGATAGCATCGGGCACATATCTAGTAGAGTAATAAATGGGACAATCGGACATAGGAATGCTTATTGATGCTGGTGTCTCTAGTGTAGTTAGATAAAATTGATTGGTGGCCTGTATCATTATTATGTAATCCAGACCAGTGATTTCACTAGTGATTTAGTTCTGTGTTCATCCATCCTGATCTCTTTAAATGCTTCCAATTCTTCTTTTTGAGATTGTTATCGATTGCGCAGTGAGAATTTAATTTAGCAAAATCTCCCATCCTTCTTGGATCATTTGCTGGAACTTGAAGACAACAGGTTTTTTGAGCTAAGCCAACCAAGACTCTAATCGTAAGTTTCTCCACAGTCTTGAACCAAAAAGAGGGTAGTGCTTTATAGAAGAAAAACCAACTGACCAAGTGGTAATTCTTTACATTTTATAGCTTATTTAAAGATTAACCATAACTATCTTATCTTTATAGCTATGAATAGAAAACAGGCTGTATTGCCAGGATCAGCAATAGTATCAGTAAAGGGGAACATTAGACTTGTGTGTTGGAATCCCCCGGGGTATAACATTGTATTAGTATTCATCCATACTTGACCCAATGGGAATAGTGTGCAATACTGCATGAAAAAAATGCACACTTTTTATATAGCTGACACATCCCGAAAGAAGCGAGCAGCAAAATGGCGCCCGTCGGGTGTGACAGAAAAACAGCCCAGCCACATGGACTTCAATTCCATCCCTTGCCCAGCACAGCCAGCTGCACGGTTCACTACACCACTGTGACCCAGGTAATATATTTATGTGCATGAGCCTTTCAGCTATATAAACTGAGATACTGCAGCAAGGGTTTGATTTAATCTGGGACCTTTCAGTCAGTAGTGTTTTGTTACCCTGTGGGGATAACATGATCACACAGGTCTAGAATATAGTACACTTGCATATACTAGCCCCTGTATCTTGTAAAGCTACTTATATAGAGTACCCCACGTTAACACCACTTATCCATTTTTCTACTGTTCAAATTTATTTACCATTATTTATTTACACCAATAATTTGCATCTTATATAATTATATCAGTAGAATCATTTTGTGCATTATAGTGGTTGTCTCACAGTTGTTATTATTATTATTTATTATTATTATTATTATTTATATAGCACCATTGATTCCATGGTGCTGTACTTGAGAAGGGGCTAGACACAAATTACAGATATCACTTACAGTAAGCAAACTAACAATGACAGACTTGTACAGAGGGGAGAGAATCATGCACTTGCTGCCTTACATTCTACAGGATGTTGGGGAAGGAGACAGTAGGTTGGGGGTTCCAGCAGCTCCAGTGTTGATGAGGCGGTAGGTCTGGTAGTGATGAGGAGGCAGCGGGGTCATTGCAGGCTGTAAGCTTTCTTGAAGAGGTGGGTTTCAGGTTACGTCTGAAGGATCTGAATGTGGTTGATAGTGGGATTGGTTGGGGCACAGAATTCCAGAGGATGGGGGATATTCGGGAGAAGTCTTGGCGCAATTAGGTGAGGAGTGAATAAGTGTGGAGAAGAAAAGTAGGTCTTGGGAGGACCAGAGGTTACGTGAGGGAAAATATTGGGAGATTAGTTCAGAGATATATGGAGGAGACAGGTTATAGATGGCTTTGTAGGTCAGTATTAGTAATTTGAACTGGATACACTGAGGGAATGGGAGCCAGTGAAGAGATCTGCAGAGGGGGGAAACGGAAGAGTAGCGAGGAGAAAAATGAATTAGTCAGGCAGAAGAGGTAAGGATGGACTGGAGAGGTGCAAAACTGTTAGCAGGGAGGCCACAGAAAAGGATATTGCAGTAGTCTAGGCGGGAGATGATGAGGGCATGCATAATCATTTTAGTAGATTGAGGGTTGCGGAAAGGACGGATTCTGGAAATATTTTTGAGCTGGAGGTGACAGGAGGTGGAAAGAGCTTGGATGTGTGGTTTGAAGGACAGGGCAGAGTCAAGGGTTACTCTGAGGCAGCGGACTTCCAGTATGGGGGTAAGCACGATGTCCTTTATTGTGATAGATAGATCAGGTAATGAAGATCTGTGAGATGGAGGAAAGATGATGAGTTCAGATTTGTCCACATTGAGTTTGAGGAAGCGAGAGGAGAAGGAGGATATGGCTGATAGACACTCTGGGATTCTGGATAGCAGAGAGGTGATATCTGGGCCAGAGAGGTAAATCTGAGTGTCATCAGCATAAAGGTGGTACTCCAATCCATGGGACTTTATGAGCTGTTCCAGGCCAAGTGTATAGATTGAGAAGAATAGGGGTCCTAGAACAGAGCCTTGGGGGACTCCAACAGAGAAAGGGTGAGATGAGGAGGTAGTGTGGTGGTGAGGTTGGGGAGGAGATGGGATGAGGTCTAGTGCACAAGTGCTGAGGTGTGATTTTGAGAGGAGACAATTAAGCTCCCCTTCAGTGATCTTGGAGAGAGAGGTTATGGGGGAAGGGCATTGGTCTGGTATAAAGTATACAATAAGACTTGCCTTGTTTTGTCGATCTTATTTTTGAAGTGTGTGGCAAATTCCTCAGTAGAGATGAGAGATGTTGGAGGGGGGCAGTTGTGAGGGAGTTAAAAGTTTTGAATAACTCTTGGGGTTGTAGGATAGGGAAGATAAGAGGGTTGTGAAATAGGCCTGTTTAGCAGAGTTGAGGGCAGATTTGAAAGTGAATGCTGCTTGTTTGAGTGTAGTGAAATCATCTTGTGAATTTGTTTTCTTCTAAGGCCACTCTGCAACCCCTGGACACTTGCCGGAGCTTTTTAGTGACGTTATTCTGCCAGGGTTTTCTATTGATACGTCACACTCTGCCATGAACGAGAGGGGCGACCGTGTCAATAGCTGATGCGAGAGTGGCATTGTAGAAAGCAGTGGCACTGTCTGTGTCATGGAGTGAGGATATGGATGCCAGTTGTCAGGAACACCGCACTGCACTTGCTCACTGAGCCAGTGCGCATGTCCTGAGTACAAA
The DNA here is from genome assembly GCF_039654945.1 of Dendrobates tinctorius. Taxonomy (NCBI): domain Eukaryota; kingdom Metazoa; phylum Chordata; class Amphibia; order Anura; family Dendrobatidae; genus Dendrobates; species Dendrobates tinctorius. The sequence goes on from NW_027361910.1 coordinate 6,365,250, forward strand.
AACTGTGCACAAAGATACCTGCGGAGCGGGACAGCAGTGGTGACGATGCATGCTCCCGGCTCACAGGACCTGAAGCACGTGACTGCTGGGGGCGTGGCCTAAGCTCCACAGAGCTGGGAGCTGCAGGGAAACTCCTAGAAAGGTAACTACTGGACCATGTTACCAAGGGGCATAGACAGAAATCAGATCAAGCCGAGGTCAAAGCACGAGATTGCATGACAGTACCAAAGGGTTAGACAGAATGGATAGTTGGGACGTAGCAATAGATCAGAAAACCAGAACAGGCAATAGACGGTACAATAGGGACAAACTGTAACGGAGTAACGATAGCCAAGCCAGGAGGTCAGAACCGGAAAAGACAATAGTACCAAAATGAGAGACGGAGTACAGAGTGAGGGGATGGACCGGGTCATACACGGGAAGCAAACAAGCAATGCAATATACAAGCACACCAGGGGTGTCAGACACACAGCCAGAATAACAGTATAGCTGACAGAGAACCCAGGTAAAGAGTGAGTATAAATACCCCTCCCAGATCCAGAAAGAGGCCACATACACTTAACCCTGTGAGTGCAGGGCAAGAACCCTGATCAAACCATGACACCAGAGGTAGACTAGAGTCATAGAGCATGTGGGTGTCTTGGTGTGCGAAGTTTCTACAGGGGTTCACATGTTGTTTGACATGGCTGACAGGTGAGGAGGACAAAGATGAGAAATTGAGTATAGATGGTGGTCAGATAGAGGGAGAGGGGAGGTTGTGAACTTATATACAGAGCAGAGACGGGTGAAGATCAGGTCTAATTTATGTCTGTTTGTGTGGATGGCTTAGGAGGACCACTGAGTAAGTCCAAAAGATGAAGTAAGGGACAGGAGTTAGGAGGCTGTTGACTGAAGGCTATCAGTAGGGATGTTGAAGTCACCTATGATGATAGTGGGAATGTCAGTGAAAAGAAAGTGAAGAAGCCAGGTAGAGAATTGGTCAATAATGGCAGTGGCCAGGCCCAGAGGTCAGTATATGACGGCCACTTGGAGGTTGGAAAGAGAGTAGATGCGGACAGAGTGGACTTCAAAAGAGGGGAGAATAAGGGAGGGTAGAGGTGGGATTGGGCTAAAGGTGCAGTTAGTAGAAAGGAGAAGACCCACTCCTCCACCATGTCTGTTGACGGGGAGAGGAGTGTGGGAGAAGTGGAGGCCGCCGTAACACAGCGCAGCAGTGAAGACATGTCGGAGGTGTCAGCCATGTTTTTGTGAGGCCGAGGAAGGCAAGCTTGTGAGATAGAAAGAGGTCAGGAATCACATGAAGCTTACTGCAGATGGAACAGGCATTCCAGAGTACTCCAGAGAGAGGGAGCCTCGTATACTGTTGGACCCAGCATACTGATTACTGCGACAACGCTGTGCTTTTCCCTCCCTTTTTGGAGTTTTTTTTAGCCTTTTTTTAGCATTTATTTATTATTTGCTTTATTTCCTTATAAATAAAATTTATTTTTAATCTTATATTCTTGAGTTGGAATCGCTTCTTTTCTAGCGGTAAGTAACCACAATAGACCATTCTGACGTAGCAGATCTAAACAACTGACATGTGTCCACAACAGCTGTGGGTGGAATCGCAATCTACCCATTGCTGTTAACTAGTTAAATGCTGCTGTCAGTCTCCAGCAGCGGCATTTAATGTGCGCTTACAGAAGGCGAGTCACAGACTCCACCCATCGGTGACCCTATCACAAGATCGCAGGTCACCGATGGGTCGGCATAACAACCAGAGGTCTGCAGCGGACCACTTTGGTTGTCATTGCCAGATTGCTATGAGAGCCGCCCCTACAGGTGAGCAATTCTCTTACACACAGGCGAACTGATCATCGCATGTGTGTAGCAGAGGTAATCAAAGTACTGCAGTCTCTAGTCTCCCATATAGACTATTCAAGCATGCAAAAAGTAAAAAAAAAAGTTTTTAAAAATGTAAAAAAATAAATAAAAATATGTTCAAACCACCCCCCATGACCCAGTTGACCCATTCAAAATAAAACAATAAAAAAAAATCAAATATACACATACAGTATTTGGTATTCCCACTCTCTGACCACAACCTTCTTTCATTCTCTGTCAAGAACTGCCATCCCGCTCAGGACTCCCCCACTTTCCACACTTATTGAAATATACAGGCCATTAACACTCAGAAACTTATAAAGAATTTGCAGTCATCATTGGCCCCAATCTCTTCCCTCTCATGTCCTAACTCTGCACTGAAGCATTATAACGAAACACTGTAAGTGTATGTGCACACGTTGCAGATTAGTCTGCGGAATTTCCTGCACAAAATCTGCATCTCTTGGCAGAAAACGCAGGGGAAAACGCTGACGGATTTCATGCGGATTACCTGCAGATTGTAATGCGTTTTTGGTGTGCGGATATGTCAGGTGGTATTGGATCTGTGAATTTTCTTCCTTTTACCTCTGGAGGAGGGAAAGAGAGAAAGTGAAAGAGGGAGGGAGGGAGGGAGGGAGAGAGAGAGAGAGAGAGAGAGGGAATGAATATGCCAGACTGGAAAAGGCACTAAGATCAAACTATCTGACTTGCCACAAAAGAGAGACAGCATCCAATGAACAGTGGTATACTTAGCTTCGGGTTATGGTGCACAACATTAAAAAAACATCCATAATCAGAAAAAATAGAAAAAAATGTGGGACTTACCCTTAAGCTATATTAAAATGCAGTCCTTTATTCATCCATGCATGGTATATGGACACATTTCATGGGACAAACAGGTAAGGGAATACAGCGGGGAGGAAAGTGGACCCGTAGTGTCTGAGCTGATGATCTGGCCCATTATTTTAAGGAAAAAATTGACCATATCCGACAGGAAATTTTCTCCAAATCCCCTCATATCATGCACTGACCTCCCTCCCTCACTGAATCTAGCTCACTCTCTGACTTTGAACCAGTCACAGAAGAAGTAATCAGGCTCCTTGCATCTTCTTGCCCTACTACTTGCACTAGTGACCCTATTCCGTCACATCTCCTCCAGTCCATTTTCCCTGCTGTCACCACTCACCTAACAAAAATATTCAATCTTTCTCTTCCGGTATCTTTCCCTCCTCATTTAAGCATGCAATTATACATTCATTACTTAAAAAAAAATCCCTTGACAAAAACTGTGCTGCTAACTATACACTTGTCTCTAATCTTCCCTTCACCTCTAAACTCCTGGAACTCTTGGTCCATTCCCATCTTATCCGCTAGCTCTTTACACTCTACTGAAACTACCCTCACTAAAGTCTCTAATGATGTACTATCAACTAAATCTAATGGTCACTACTCCATGTTAATTCTCCTGGATCTTGTCATGACACAGGATGAGCTTTTTTCTCCTGTCCTGGTCAGGTGAGGGTTAACTTTGTTTAGCCTCTCTTTGGTTCAGGGAGGGCTATTTAGGTCTGCTTCTGGCCTGGTTCTGTGTCAGTAATACTTCTGTCTACCCGGCTTGAGTTGCTGACCCTGGTTATCGCTCTGATATCGTTGTGCCTCTGTGTGCTTTAGTGCTTCAGTGTATGACCCGGCTAAGACTGTTTCTCCTTCTGTCTCTTGATTCGGAACTATTTTGTATTCCTAGGTTCTGACTCCCAGTTCTGTTCCTGACCAGTCTCTGTCTTGCCCTTTAGACCCACGCTCCCGTCTGGCCACCATCCTTCTGTCTCATCCCCGGCTACTGCTCGTCTTTCCGACTTCTGACCTTGGCTTGCTTGACTACGTGCTCTGCTCTCGTCCAGCTGTTGGCTCGTGTCTGTTCACGGAGCTTGACTCCGCCCCCTCCAGGCACCTCCCCGGCTGTCACGTGATCTACCAGGTCCTGCTCCACACACCTCGTGGACTGCGGTGTCCGTGCGCTCCTTTACTGTCCTGCATCTCACTTCAGCGACTGCTAGAAAGACACACAGTGTGTGTGTGTCTTTACAGATCTCTCTGCAGCATTCAACACTGTGGATCATCAGCTCCTCCTCACTTTGCTCTGCTCCATGGGCCTCAAGGACACTGTTTTCTCCTGGTTCTCCTCCTACCTCTCTGACCGCTCCTTCACTGTATCTTTTGCTGGCTCCTCCTCTCATCTTCCCCTTACTGTTGGGGTTCCTCAAGGTTCAGTCCTAGGCCCCCTCCTCTTCTCCTTGTGTACTGCCCCTATTGGACAAACAATCAGTAGATTTGGTTTCCAGTACCATCGCTATGCTGATGACACCCAATTATACACCTCTACTCCTGACATCACGCCTGCATTATTACAAAACACCAGTGATTGTCTTACCACTGTCTCCAACATCATGTCCTCCCTCTATCTGAAATTGAACCTGTCTAAAACTGAACTCCTTGTGTTTCCTTCCTCTACTTACCTACCTATGCCGACATTACCATTTCCGTGTGTGGTTCTACCATTACTCCCCAGAAACATGCCCGCTGTCTTTGGGTCATACTTAATTCAGAGCTTTCATTCACCCCCCATATCCGATCACTGACTTGCTCTTGTTATCTGCATCTCAAAAACATTTTTAGTACTCAACCTTTTCTTACTTTTGACTCTACAAAAACTCTTACTGTTGCTCTTATTCATTCTCGTCTGGACTATTGTAACTCTCTATTAATCGGTCTCCCTCTTACCAAACTCTCCTTTCTCCAATCTGTCTTGAATGCTGCAGCTAGGATCATATTCCTCACCAACCATTATGCAGATGCCTCTACCTTGTGTCAGTCATTGCACTGGTTACCCATCCACTCCAGAATTCAATATATTAAATTATCACACTCACCCACAAAGTGATCCATGGTTCAGCACCACCCTACATATCCTCCCTCGTCTCAGTACCACCCTACCCCTGCCCTCCGTTCTGCTAATGACCTGAGGTTAACATCCTCAATAATCAGAACTTCCCACCCCCATCTCCAAGACTTCTCACTTGCTGCACCAATTCTTTGGAATGCACTACCCAGGATAATTTGATTAATCCGCATATTCCCTCAGTATTAAGATTGCCCTAAAAATGCATTTTTTCAGAATGGCCTATCGCCTCAACTCATTTATTTAACTATCCCTGTGTTGCCCATTCAAAATTTTCACCATAACCAGGTTCCTCGTATCATGTTCACACACGCGTTATGCATTTAGTAGCCCTCTGTGTCTGTACTTTTACATTTTCTGACTGATAACTGGTTCATGCAGCACTACATGAACAGCTGATTTCTTACATTATGGCTGTTCAGAACAATGAGAACAATTGTTACCATCCACTTTTCGTATCTCCTCTATGTCGTCAGATTGTAATCTTGCCAGCATGGCCCTCATTCCTCTTGGTATCTGTTGATTTATGTGATTATTGTTATGCTGTAATGTCTTTTATTGTCTGTACAAGTCCTCTGAAATGTAAAGTGCTGCGGAATATGTTGGTGCTATATCAAGTGAATAATATTGATCACTATTTTTCTTTTGTGACACTATACATTTCCACATAGCATAATATTTGATTTTACACAGGTGAAAAGGAACTGGAAAATGAGTAATAAGAGCAATAATTGTAATCTGTTGTCAAAGTTTGAGCTTTAATCCCCATTTGGCACAATTAAAATTTCGAGTATTAGGAGAATCTGTCTTAATATATCATGTGGGACTATTTTAGGCACTTGCCAAAGTAATGTGATTTCTAGGCCAGGTGTCAGCCTTGAGGTGTTTTTTTACTGAACAGCCAAAAATAAGTATTTTTTTAAAACAATATAAGCTGCATAATGAATTCTGAATTTAGGAATTATCCATAGGGAGACATGAATAGGAGAACAAACAGATAACTCATGATTACTTTCCTTTAAAACCAGCATATTACCTTAAAAAAGCTGTAATAAACAGTCTAATTTTCAAACTGGGGCATTGAATAGAGTCAGTGCAAAATTTGGGCTTATTTCTTCCATGCTTATTATAATCAGAGCTGTTATTCCCCATGAACACTATTTAAAAGACTACTAATTCCTTACATTTTTATGCACTTTTGTAGAAATTCTCTTCCCTAATAAATCAGTTTGAAATGAAAAATAAAAAAGTTTCAAATCGAGTTTTGATAAATGACTGCTCACAACTAATGTTCAATTGCCAAAGCATGGTTCATGTTCTTCATGCATTGTTATTATTTGTTAATGGTAATTCTGTTACATTAGATTTGAGACCTCTCCCACAAGCCACCCAAGGAGCAATGACACATATCAGCATAGCTGCCAGTGCTGAACACGTGATGGCGGTCCTAAGTACCTATCGTATGAACACTCCATTGTCATACAGCCATGTTGTAAGCCTTGGAGTCTTTAGGGATTAGGTGGATGATCTAAACAAGCCAAGGATAAGAACATTCTTCAGAATCATGAATAATATTTTCATAAATTATACTAACTCTAAAATGCCACATTGTAAGTGACATTTGAGCTGAACCAACAACTCAGCTCCAAGACAAATTGAAGTGGAAAAGAATAAAAACAGAGGGTCTAAAACTTGTGGAATTACCAAACCCAAGTGTTCAGTTTTCTCATTCCTTCTCCTTTACTTCAGAAAGCGTGTTAAATAAGAACACTAAACAGGTTGACCATTGTCATTTTGGGCTTATTAATTTCCTAGTACATCTTGATATTAATTGGACCTTTGTTTAACTGATAAAAAGCTCCAAATCTCCTGCACAGACATAGATTTAAAACAGCATTTGGTGACCACTAAACAGAGCTCATAAGCTGACAGATGAACTCAATAATAAGGATCGGGAAGCTCAGAGGCCCTTACTAGTCACCACAGTAGATAGCATGAATGTGATCTTATAAATCTTTTGAAGAGATATATGGTTCTTTATCTAAAAAAAGGAAGCTTCCAAGACAGTAATGGTAGCTAAAGTGTGTTATATATTTTTATATATATATATATATATATATATATATATATTTTTTGTTCGGCATGGAAAGTTATGAAACTTAAATAAAGTTTTGAAACAGCTTTATTAAAGGGTTTGTCTTAACTCCAGTAAGAAATTGCATGAAAATGGCCTCCAAATTCCTGATTTTCCACAGTCTACTTGCTTGTTTTTAGCCGCATTGATATCAGATTGTATTCATCTGGAATACAGATTCTGCCAGTGGAAAAGTCCCAAGTTTGTTTTGGACTATAGCAGAGATTGGTTCACAGACCAGGTGGGCAATGCCATGAAGAACTCTTCTTAAGGGCATATCACATCACTCCTGCTAAGATTATAGTGTAGGGTGGCATAGTATACGGTAATCGGACTCCACCAGTCTTCATCCCAGGTACACTAACAGCTCGGTGTCACATTTATTAGGTGGTGGAACCAATGGAATCCCTCATCTCAGTCTACCCAACCCGTGCTCTCCGTTCTGCTCATGAAATGAGAGTAACATCATCAATAATCTGAACCTTGCACTTCTGGCTCCAAGACATCTGTGCTCCACAAATTCTTTAAAATACATTACGCAGGACAACTTGATTAATTCCCAATACCCACAGTTTTTAATGTGGCCTAAAAATGTATTTTTTTAGACTTGCTTCACTTATCTAACTATCCCTATTTTCCTATATAACATTTTCTTCAAAATCAGGACCCTCGTAGCATCTGTTTACACCCTCCATGCACTTAATAGACATCTATGTCTTTGCATGCATACATACTAGTTCATGACTGGTTCATACAGCGTTATGTGAATACCATATTTAATATATTGATGGCTGGACCATACAATACAAGACTTTTCAGCATTCACTTTTTGTATCTCCCCTATTTCCTTGCAGATTGCAAGCTTGTGAGCAGGGCCCTCTCTCCTCCTGGTATCTGTTGAGTTAAGTGTTATTCTATAACTAGATGGAGGCCTGATGCTATCGCATCAGGAGGGCATAATGTCACCATGGGGGCAGGCTTTGCAGCGTTGAGAACCTCTCCCCCATGTGCTTCACTCACCTATCCACTCTCTCTTTCCCCATGTCCCGTCTGTGCTCTTTTCTTGGACCTGTCTACCCCATGTGCTATCCCCCTTGTCTGCTGTCTCTCTCCTTCCTGTGCTGTGTTCTCCCCTCATGTGCTGTCCCATTTGAGCTGTCTCACCCCTGTGCTCTGTCTCTCTCACCCCTGTGTCTGACTGTGTACAGAACTTACCACAGCTCCTAGGCAGGGGAGGAAGCAAAAGACAATTCTGACATTACAGCAGGAGATTGCAGAGGATATATTTTGTGAAGTAAAGTATTGTTTAAAAACAGTCAGTGAAATATTTTACCTCATAAAATGAATCCTCTGTGATTCCCTGCTGTCAGTATTGTCTTTTGCTTCCTCCCCTGCCCAGGAGATGAGTATGCGCCCTACATGGCCAGCCACAGACAATTTTTAAAATGAACTTTCGTTCATGGGAAAACCAGCTTCCTCTGCCTTTAGACACATCGGGATCAGCCAAATGATTCAATGCACCTGTGCGGAATTCGCGCTGGCACAGTGCGACGGTGTTCCACTGGTGGTACAGTGCAAGAGACTGCGTGAGTGTGAGTGTGTGTGTGTGGTGTGTATGGTGTATAGCGTTTGTGTGTGTGGTGCAATGGTGTTCTGCTGATGGTACCACGCAATAGGTTGGTACCAGCAGCAGTTTCCATATTGAGATACCCATCACTTGGGTGTCCCAATATGGCGGTCGGTGAACTTCCTCTGCTTGGAATTCTGGGATACAATGACATCTGGACAGAACAGGAAATGAAAACATTACAAGGCAATTATATAAATAGATGCCTTTATTGTCTGTACATGTCCTCTCTAAAATGCAAAATTCTGTGGAATAAGTTGGTGCTATAGAAATTAAAATTATTATTAATATTATAATGGTACGGTCATTTCGCCAAAGTGTCCTAAGAGCTATTTTTCAACACAGCAATTCCAGGCTAACTGTTGCTCATGCTACTGTGATCAGCATGCTTGGCCTGAATGTTCTACCTTGGTCGGCAGCATCTCTGGACTCGTCTCCCAACGAGCACATCTGAGACGTGATTGGTGTGCTCCCTGTTCTTTACATCTAGCTTTACCCATTGAACCTCTGATTCAATACTCTGAGAACTAGCCACAATTGTAAAAATAATTCTTACACTGAATTATATCTCTTGCAAATGAAAAAAATAAATATATAAATAAATGGTGTTCACAGGGTAATGGTGACTGATTTGTAATGAGATTCAAAGTGGAAATTTTTTTTTGGGCACCATTCCCTGTAAAAGGTTTAGCAAAAGAGTGACACTTCTCAATGTTGTAAAAACTGACATTCTTTGTAATAAAAGTATTGAGAGAAAATGTGTTAAGAGTGATATAGAGAAAATCCAGTGACGTCTACATGTACTTCACACCTCTGTTAACTCTCATCAGAATAAAGCATAACTGAATCTAAAAAACTTGGATGAAAATGTTCTCATGGCAATAAAAGAATATTTACCACATGCTGAAAATTAGAACATTTACAATGAATACTTTTCATAAATGGCCAAATCTTCTAACGTAGCTGTCTCATAAGATCAAACCTACAACAAAGACTCATATAAATTCTAATTTAATGGAGAAAAGTCTATCAATATAGGCTACTAATAACAAACAAGACAACCCCTTGAAAAAAGCCTAAAATCAAATTACCAAATGAAAACTCAATTTTCAAAACTTGCCCATTTAATTTAATGTTGCTAAGGTGCAAGTCTGGTGGCACCTGATAGTCTCTACTTACTTCCCTGCCACTGATCACTTGTGATCTGCCTACATTGCTTCGGTAGCCATATGCATACAGACATTAGTGTAGAGTCCAGAAATTGGCTGCAATGGTTTTGTGCATAAATGACACATGATCACCTAAAAGGAAGTAAAGTCACTGATGCACTGCTAAGCCAGTTGTCAGTCAAAGTGCCAGGGTATGCTTACAGCCTCTGGTTACGGTTTTATTCATTGATGATCATAGCCTCTATGACACACCTGCATGACTAAAAGCCGGCAGCTACTGGAATAAACTTAATTTTCTCCCAGATGAGCACTTTCAGTGTAGCAGCCTAGCGCCTTCATAATACTAGCAATCTGAATATTAACGCTTTATCTGCAGGTTAGTAAAGTTATCCCACCTCAAAGGTTCCCTTTATATCTTCTTAAAATAATTTACTGGGTAGAAGTGCAAAATGCGCAACAGTAAGTACACAATGCTGTGTAATATGACGATTGCAATATATTAAGGAGGATAAAAAATTTGATGCTTCTTTCTGGCGTTTTGACTTTTCTCTCGTTGCGCCGTTTAACAATTGGGTTAACTCTTTTTTAATTTTGAAAGATCAGGTGATTCTGAATGTGGAGATACCAAATATGTGTATATTCAATTTTTTTCATTGCTTTATTTTGAATGGGGCAAAAGGGGGGTGATTTGAACTTTTATGTGGTTTTATTTTTTTAATATTTTTAAAAACTGTTTTTTACTTTTTGCATGCTTCAATAGTCTCCATGGAAGACTAGAAGTTGCACTACTTCAATTACATCTGCTACACACAGGCGATGATCAGATCATCTGTGTGAGGCAGAAATGCTCACTTGCTATGAGCACCGACTACTGGGCGGTGCTCATAAAAATCTGGCTATGAGAACCATAGAGGTCTGCTTCAGACCTCTGGTTGCCATGGCGATCCATTGGTGACCCGCGTTCATGTGACGGGGTCACCGATGGGCGGGATAAAGGACGCTTTTTCGGTAAACGTGAGTTAAATACCACTGTCAGATATGTACAGCGGCATTTAACAAGTTAACAGCTGCTGATGGATCTCGATTCCACCCGCGGCTTTTCCAGGCACATGTCAACTGATCTATACAGCTGATATGAGCCTGCAACAGTTGCTGTATAGATCAGTTGACATGTGCCCAAAAAGGTGCAGGCTTAGCACCGAAGCCCGCACCAAAGAGGGGGAGTCCGACATGGGTGTACTATTACGCCCAACGTCGGAAAAGGGTTAAAAGGCAAGCTGTTGTTGCATTAGCCTTTTTGACTAACACGTGAACTCTCCTTTACATTTGTGTTCATTCCATTGTTTTCCAGTGTTGGTCAGCTGGTCTAGTAACAAATATTGGTAAGACCTAAAGGGGTAGTTCCCTTTCAATTAAGATTCCACCCTTGTGCACATACAACAAACCCAAATCATTGTTAGATAGGGTGGGTCCCCCATTTCCTACATGTTTCGAACATTATACATTATTAATAATGGCATCCTTGGACGGTGTTTTGTATGTGCGTTATTTCATTCTCAAGACAAGAAAGAAACTTGGTATATTTTGTGTTGAAAGCTGGACTGTGCATTTTTGTCTACAATCTTCCATTTAAACATTATACTTGTGTCCAAAATGTATGTTAAACCAAAACGTGGCTCTGTCAACGAACATAGATCCATGAGAGAAAAAACTAACTATACCAAGGCAAAAATGGAGCAGCACTACTGAAACTTCTTATATGGTTTCAGGTGTGATTTTCACACTGCCCATACCTGTTACTTGTCACATGTAAGTTTGAAAGAGCAGAACATGCTTGAAACTTAGTTGTTTACCCACAAATTTGAATAGGTGCCAACAATTAATTTTAGTTTCATCAGACCACATGACATGCCTCCAAAAATTAAGGTCTTTGTTCCTGTGTGCATTTGCAAACATTAATCTGGATTTTTTATGTTTCTTTTGGAGTAATGGCTTCTTCCTGGCAGAGAGGCCTATAAACCCTTGTTGATACAGTACTCGTCTCACTGTGGATATTGACACAATCTTACCAGCTTCCGCCATCATCTTTACAAGGTCTTTTACTTTTGTCCTTGGGTTGATATGCCCATGTCGGCCAAAGCACGTTCATCTCTGGGACACAGAACACATCTCCTTCCTGAGAGGTATGATGGCTGGACATTCCCATCTTGTTTGTACTTGCATATAATTGCTTGTACAGATGAGCGAGGCACCTTCAGGTATCTTGAAATTGTACCCAAGGATGAGCCAGACTTGTGCAAGTCCACAATTCCGTTCCTGATATATTGGCTGATTTCTTTAAACTTGCCCATTATGCTACACAAATAAACAGTGTGTTTCAGATGTGCATTAAAATACATCCACAGGTGTGTCTCTGTCAGATGTTGTAAAAAAAAAAAGCAAACAGAAGCCTCCAAACACATGACATCATCATATGGGCACTCCGGAATTATTTAAAGGCATAGTAATCTTAGTGTACGTAAACTTTTGACTTTGCAATAAGTAATAAAAATGCCTTAAAATATTCTCATGCTCTCATTATTCTGGCATTTGGCAAATATGAATAATTATGGTAATCCTAATTGACCTAAAAGGAAAAGGTTTATTCTGATTTATGTCAGATATTGAGAACATGCATATGTGTGTTTTTATGTAGTATATTTAAACTTATAGTTTCAACTGTATACAGTGGGTATGGAAAGTATTCAGACCCCTTTAAATTTTTCACTCTTTGCTTCATTGCAGCGATATGGTAAATTCAAAAAAGTTCATATTTTTCTCATTAATGTACACTCTGCACCACATCTAGACTGAAAAAAAGAAATGTAGAACTTTTTGAAAATGTATTAAAAAAGAAAAATAGAAATATATTATGGTCATAAGTATTCAGACCCTTTGCTCAGACACTCATATTTAAGTCACATGCTGTCCATTTCCTTGTGATCCTCCTTGAGATGGTTCTACTCCTTCATTGGAGTCCAGCTGTGTTTAATTAAAATGATAGGACTTGACTTGTAAAGGCACACACCTGTCTATATACAGTCATATGTAAAAGTTTGGGCACCCCTATTAATGTTAACCTTTTTTCTTTATAATAATTTTGGTTTTGCGACAGCTATTTCAGTTTCATATATCTAATAACTGATGGACTCAGTTATATTTCTGGATTCAAATGAGGTTTATTGTACTAACAGAAAATGTGCAATCTGCATTTAACCCCTTCACTACCAAGGGTGGTTTGCACGTTAACTCCCGGGCCAATTTTTACAATTCTGACCACTGTACATTTATGAGGTCATAACTCTGGAACTCTTTCATGGATCCTGGTGATTCTGACATTGTTTTCTCGTGACATATTGTACTTCATGGTAGTGGTAAAATTGCATTCAAATAACTTGCGTTTATTTGTGAAAAAAACGGAAATTTGGCGAAAATTTTGAAAATTTCGCAATTTTCCAACTTTGAATTTTTATGCCCTTAAATCACAGCGATACGGCACACAAAAAACTTAATACATAACATTTCCCACATGTTTACTTTACATCAGCACAATTTTGGAACCAAAATTTTTTTTTGTTAGGAAGTTATAAGGGTTAAAAATTGACCAGCGATTTCTCATTTTTGCAACACCATTTTATTTTTAGGGACCACTTCACATTTGAAGCCACTTTGAGGGGTCTATATGATAGAAAATACCCAAAAGTGACACCATTCTAAAAACTGCACCCCTTAAGGTGCTTAAAACCACATTCAAGAAGTTTATTAACCCTTTAGGTGCATCACAGGAATTTTTTGAATATTAAAAAAAAATGAACATTTAACTTTTTTTCACAAAAAAAATACTTCAGGTTCAATTTTCTTTATTTTACAGGAGAAATTGGACTGCAAAAGTTATTGTGCAATTTGTCCTGAGTACGCTGATACCTGATATGTGGGGGGGAACCACTGTTTCGGCGCATGGCAGACCTCAGTAGGGAAGGAGCGCTGTTTGACTTTTTCAATGCAAAATTGGCTGGAATTCAGATCGGACGCCATGTCACATTTGGAGAGCCCCTGATGTACCTAAACAGTGGAAACCCCCCAAGTGACCCCATTTTGGAAACTAGACCCCCCAAGGAACTTATCTAGATATGTGGTGAGAACTTTGAACCCACAAGGGCTTCACAGAAGTTTATAACGTACAGCGGTACAATTAAAAAATCATATTTTTTCCACAAAAATGATCTTTTCACCCCCAATTTTTATTTTTCCAAGGGTAACAGGACCCTAAAAGTTATTGTGCAATTTGTCCTGAGTACGCTGATACCCCATATGTGGGTGTAAATGACTATTTGGGCGCATAGCAGAGCTCGGAAGGGAAGCAGCGCCATTTGACGTTTTTGGCTAGAATTGAGATCGGACACCATGTCGCGATTGGAAATCCCCTGATGTACCAAAACAGTGGAAACCCCCCACAAATGACACCATTTTGGAATCTAGACCCCCCAAGGAACTTATCTAGATGTGTGGTGAGAACTTTGAACCCCCAAGGGCTTCACAGAAGTTTATAACGTACAGCAGTACAATTAAAAAATCATATTTTTTCCACAAAAATGATCTTTTCACCCTCAATTCTTATTTTTCCAAAAGTAACAGGACCCTAAAAGATATTGTGCAATTTATCCTGAGTACGCTGATACCCCACATGTGGGTGTAAACCACTATTTGGGCGCATGGCAGAGCTCGGAAGGGAAGCAGCGCCATTTGACGTTTTTGGCTGGAATTGAGATCAGACACCATGTCGCGTTAGGAAAGCCCCTGATGTACCAAAACAGTAGAAACCCCCCACAAATGACACCATTTTGGAAACTAGACCCCCCAAGGAACTTATCTAGATGTGTGGTGAGCACTTTGAACCCCCCAGTGCTTCACTGAAGTTTATAACGTCCGGGCGTGAAAATAAAAAAATCGTATTTTTTCCACAAACATGATCTTTTAGTCCCCATTTTTTTATTTTCCCAAGGGTAACAGGAGAAATTGGACCACAAAAGTTGTTGTCCAATTTGTCCTGAGTACGCTGATACCTCATATGTGGGAGAAAACTACTGTATGGGCACACGTCGGGGCTCGGAAGGGAAGTAGTGACGTTTTGGAATGCAGACTTTGATGGATTGGTCTGCGGGTGTCATGTGCGTTTGGAGAGCCCCTGATGTACCTAAACAGTGGAAACCCCCCACAAGTGACCCCATTTTGGAAACTAGACCCCCCACGGAGCTTATCTAGATGTGTGGAGAGCACTTTGAACCCCCAAGTGCTTCACAGAAGTTTATAACGCCTGGGCGTGAAAATTTAAAATACATTTTTTTCCGCAAAATTATATTTTTGCCCCCAATTTTTTATTTTCCTAAGGGTAACAGGAGAAATTGGACCCCAAAAGTTGTTTTGTAATTTGTCCTGAGTAGGCTGATACCCTACATGTGGGGGTAAAACACTCTTTGGGCACATGGCAGAGCTTGGAAGGGAAGGAGCACCATTTGACTTTTTCAACGCAGAATTGGCTGGAATTGAGATCAGACGCCATGTTGCCTTTGGAGAGCACCTGATGTGCCCAAACAGTGGAAACCCCCAATTATAACTCCAACCCTAACCTCAACACACCCCTAACCCTAATCTGAGCCCTAGCCCTAACCCTAGCCCTAGCCCTAACCCTAGCCCTAACCCTAGCCCTAACCCTAGCCCTAACCCTAACCCTAGCCCTAACCCTAACTCTACCCTAACCCTAACCCTAGCGGGAAAATGGAAATAAATACATTTTCTTTTAGTTTTATTATTTTTCCCTAACTAAGGGGGTGATAACGGGGGGTTTGATTTACGATTTATGGCGGTTTTTATGTTTGGCAGCTGTCATACGCTAAAAGACGCTTTTTATTGTAAAAATAGTTTTTGCATCACCACATATTGTGAGCTATAATTTTTCCATATTTTGACCCACCGAGTCATGTGAGGTCTTATTTTTTGCGGGACGAGTTGACGTTTTTATTGGTACCATTTTCGGGCACGTGACATTTTTTGATCGCTTTTTATTCCGATTTTTGGGGCGCAGAATGAACAAAAACCAGCGTTTCATGAATTTCTTTTGGGGGGTGCGTTTACACCGTTCCGCGTGTGGTAAAATTGATAACGCGTTTTTATTCTTCGGGTCAGTACGGTTACAGCGATACCTCATTTAGGTCTTTTTTTATGTTTTGTCGGTTTTTTGCAATGAAAACAATTTTATATAAAAAATAATTATTTTTGTATCGCTTTATTCTGCGAGCTATAACTTTTTGATTTTTTTGCGGATGATGCTGTATGGCAGCTCGTTTTTTGCGGGACAAGATGACGTTTTCAGCGGTACCATGCATACTTATATGCGTCTTTTTGATCGCGCGTTATTGAACTTTTTGTTCGGTGGTATGATAATAAATCATTATTTTTTGCTTCGTTTTTTATTTTTATTTTTTAAGGGGTTCGCTAAAGGGGTTAACTAATGGGACAGTTTTATAGGGCAGGTCATTACGGACGCGGCGATACCAAATATGTGTACTTTTATTGTTTTTGTTTTTTTTTATTTTGAAAAAATGGATTTATTGGGGAATATTTTTTTTTTTTTTTACTAATTTATTTAGCGATTTTTTTTTAAATTATTTTTAACACTTTTTTTTTTTATTTTTTACTTTATTACCTTGTCCCAGGTGGGACATCACTGTCCTGTGACAGATCGCTGATCTGTCACATCACAGATCACTGTGACAGATCAGCGATCTGACACAGGCACTGCTGAAGGCTTCCTCATGCCTGCGCTTTGCAGGCACTGAGGAAGCCAGCTTCCTCAGGCCCCCGAAGGCCCCCGTCGCCATCTTGGATTCGGGGGCCTGGAGGAAAGGAGCCCCCCGCAGCAGCGCTGCACATTGCGCTGCCGTGGGGGGCTCAGGGAAGCATGGAGGGAGCCCCCTCCCTGCCGATGCTTCCCTTTAACCCCCGGTACACCGCGATCGCATTTGATCGCGGTGTGCAAGGGGTTAACGTGTCGGGGGCGGTCCGTGACCGCCCCTGACACATTGTGCCGGGTGTCAGCTATGATAATTAGCTGACACTCGGCCGCGATCAGCGGCGCTCACCACGTGGGCGCCGCTGATCGCGATGACGTAATATTCCGTCCATGGTAATTAGGTCCATGGTCACATGGACGGAATATTACGTCAATTGTAGGTAAGGGGTTAAACAAAATTTGACCGGTGCAAAAGTATGGGCACCCCTTAGCATTTTCTTCATTTGAACAATCCTAACTACTTTTTACTGACTTCCTGAAGCACTAAATTGGTTTTGTAACCTCATTGAGCTTTGAACTTCATAGCCAGGTGTATCAAATCATGAGAAAAGGTATTTAAGGTGGCCACTTGCAAGTAGTTCTCCTATTTGATTCTCCTATGAAGAGTGGCATCATGGGCTCCTCAAAACAACTCTCAAATGATCTGAAAACAAAGATTATTCAACATAGCTTTTCAGGGGAAGGATACAAAAAGTTGTCTCAGAGATTTAACCTGTCAGTTTCCACTGTGAGGAACATAGTAAAGAAATGGAAGAACACAGGTACAGTTCTTGTTAAGCCCAGAAGTGGCAGGACAAGAAAAATATCAGAAAGGCAGAGAAGAAGAATGGTGAGAACAGTCAAGGACAATCCACAGACCACCTCCAAAGACCTGCAGCATCATCTTGCTGCAGATGGTGTCACTGTGCATCGGTCAACAATACAGCGCACTTTGCACAAGGAGAAGCTGTATGGGAGAGTGATGCGAAAGAAGCCGTTTCTGCAAGCACGCCACAAACAGAGTCGCCTGAGGTATGCAAAAGCACATTTGGACAAGCCAGTTACATTTTGGAAGAAGGTCCTGTGGACTGATAAAACAAAGATTGAGTTGTTTGGTCATACAAAAAGGCGTTATGCATGGAGGCTAAAAAACACAGCATTTCAAGAAAAACACTTGCTACCCACAGTAAAATTTGGTGGAGGTTCCATCATGCTTTGGGGCAGTGTGGCCAATGCCGGCACCAGGAATCTTGTTAAAGATGAGGGTCGCATGGATTCAACTCAGTATCAGCAGATTCTTGACAATAATGTGCAAGAATCAGTGACGAAGTTGAAGTTACGCAGGGGATGAATATTTCAGCAAGACAATGATCCAAAACACCGCTTCAAATCTAGTCAGGCATTCATGCAGAGGAACAATTACAATGTTCTGGAATGGCCATCCCAGTCCCCAGACCTGAATATCATTGAACATCTGTAGGATGATTTGAAGCGGGCTGTCCATGCTCGGCAACCATCAAACTTAACTGAACTGGAATTGTTTTGTAAACAGGAATGGTCACAAATACCTTCATCCAGGATCCAGGAACTCACTAATAGCTACAGGAAGCGACTAGAGGCTGTTATTGTTGCAAAAGGAGGATCTACGAAATATTAATGTCACTTTTATGTTGAGGTGCCCATACTTTTGCACCGGTCAAATTTTGTTTAAATGCAGATTGCACATTTTCTGTTAGTACAATAAACCTCATTTGAATCCAGAAATATAACTGAGTCCATCAGTTATTAGATAAATGAAACTGAAATACCTGTTGCAAAAACCAAAATTGTTATAAAGAAAAAAGGTTAACATTAATAGGGGTGCCCAAACATTTACATATGACTGTAAGACCTCACAGCTCACAGACAGTGCATGTTGGACCAAATGAGAATCATGAGGTCAAAGGAACTGGCCAAGGAGCTCAGAGACAGAATTATGGCAAGGCACACATCTGGCCAATGTGGCAAAAGAATTTCTGCAGTTCCTAAGAGCACAGTGGCCTCCATAATCCTTAAATAGAAGAAGTTTGGGACCACCAGAAGTCTTCCTAGATCTGGACATCCAGCCAAACTGAGCAATCATGGGAGAAGAGCCTTTGTGAAAGAGGTAAAGAAGAACCCCAATACCACTGTGGCTAAGCTCCTCAGATGCAGTAGGGAGATAGGAGAAAGTTCCACAAAGTCAACTATCACTGCAGCCCTCCACCAGTAGGGTCTTTATGGCAGAGTGGCCCAATGGAAGCCTCTCCTCAGTGCCAGACATATGAAAGCACACATAGAGTTTGCTAAAAAAAACACATGAAGGACTCCCAGACTATAAGAAATAAGAGTCTCTGGTCTGATGAGACGAATTTAGACCTTTTTGGTGACAATTCTAAGCGGTATGTGTGGAGAAAACCAGACACTGCTCATCACCTGCCCAATACAATCCCAACAGTGAAACATGGTGGTGGCAGCATAATGCTATGGGGTGTTTTTCAGCTGCAGGGACAGGATGACTGGTTACAATTGAAGGAAACATGAATGTGGCCAAGTACAGAGATATCCTTGATGAAAACCTCTACCAAAGTGCTCTGGACCTCAGACTTGGCCGAAGGTTCACCTTCCTACAAGACAATGACCCTAAGCACATAGCTAAAATAACAAAGGAGTGGCTTCAGAACAACTCTGTGATCATTCTTGACTGGCCCAGCCAAAGCACTGACCTAAACCCAATTGAGCATCTCTGGAGAGACCTGAAAATGGCTGTGCACCAACGTTCACCATCCAACCTGACGGAACTGGAGAGGATCTGCAAGGAATAATGGCAGAGGATCCCCAAATCCAGGTGTGAAAACTTGTGGCATCATTCTCAAGAAGACTTATGGCTATGCTAGCTCAAAAGGGTGCTTCTACTCAATACTGAGCAAAGGGTCTGAATACTTATGAACATGTAATATTTCATTTTTTCTTTTTAATAAATTTGCAAAAATTTCTTCATTTCTGTTTCTTTCAGTCAAGATGGGGTGCGGAGTGTACATTAATGAGAAAAAAATGAACTTTTTTCAATTTACCAAATGGCTGCAATGAAACAAAGAGTGAAAAAGGGGTCTGAATAGTTTCTGTGCCCACTGTATATACACACATATATCTATTGGAGTTTGTGCAAATAGATTTGCAGGACCCGGTCTATTGGCCACGTCACCAACACTTTTTGTGCATTAATGCTTTAATGCAAGATCTTCATAAAAACCCTCCATTATACTGTATGTAAAAGACAAGGCTATTAGAGTGACACCTGGAATGATACTGAAAGATTTTCATATTACTAATGAAGACAATGGCACTAATGGTATATTACACTGAAATCTAGTAGAATACAAGTTCATGGTGTTATTTAAGTTATAGTAATGAAATAAACCCTTTGCATACACTTTGCTTCCATTACTTTTTCATGTATTACTATGCACCATCTTTCTACATACTCCTATTATCCTATAATTGCTTCAAGACCTCTTATGTTTAAACATGAGATTGAAAACTTTAAAGTCAAGTAGCATGAAGGTTAAAATAACAGACGAGCACATATGGAATATAGCAATGACTATCATCTGATGAAATTGTCTCATGAACTTTTGCCATTGCTGCAGTGATAACGTGGGAGAAGGGGGAACACAACACATAACATTGGATCAGCCCTGGTCAATATTTCATGGCTGACAGGATGACAAAATGTTAATTATTTGATGAATGTTTTAAATGGACTATCTCGCTTCAAAGTAGTCATTCTCTAAACAGTATCAACCAGATCAGCAATGAAATTATATTTTGGCATGAAATAATTATATACATGGGGATGTAGTTAATCAGAGAGGTCAGAAGCAGGCTTCAGTACTAATACATTGGGATTTGCAATGTTTTATTGTGTTATTTGTATTGTTATTTGTAGTTTATTTGTACCATTTGTGAGGCAGTGATCGGTGTCACAGGTAGGGATCGCTGTATGTTCTCCCCAGGATGTGCACGGAGGCATATGGAGGCCATGAGAGTGCATTGCAGGCACAGGCGTAGCTGTGCTTGCAATGCAGACTAAAAATAAGTGTTAGTCTTGGGCATACTAGTGTCCAAGGTAGATTTAGGGAAAACCTTCTCTGGGGTGTTTGTATTTTGAAACAGACTGCAGGATGATTCATTCCAGGCCTTGGTTTTCCATGTGGCTGAAGGCCTTAGATTCCAGTTAAAATCCCTGCAGAAAAGGTTTTGGGTGTGTCAGGGTCAGAGTCAGTATCAGTCTGGTGTATACTAGAGGACAGTGCAATCGGCTCTGCGGAGCTCTTGTGTGTGGAAACACAGGCAACCAGAGCCAAGCAGCCAGATGAGCTGAGACGCCTGGCACCCACAGTGTACACAGTTGTGCAGTCGCCCATGGTAACTGGTCACAGGAGGACTGGCGTTCTTAGTGACTGTAAAGTGAAGGATATCATGTACTGTGGAAAGCTGTGAGTAAAGAGACATTAACCCGGTGGTGCAGCCTGGCGGTGAACCGGTGGTAGACTGTCCTGTGCCCGAAGGCAGTGGACTGGCATGTTTAGTGACTGTAAACCAAAGGACATGGTTACCAGCAGCGATCCACAGGATACTGTGTTTTATGTAGTGCTGTGAATTGGACTTTAATGATACATACTTGTGTGATTTGGACATTAATGCTGTGAAGTAACTGCAATAAAGAGACTTTGTGTTGAAACTCTGTTGGGTCACTGTCTCCTCAATGCATAAGTGTGCTACCACTGCACTACATATGGTGGCGTTTGCGGGCAGTCTGAACTGAGGCACAACCCAAAGCGTGCTGCATGTCGGTGACCAAGTCTGCTGGAGAAATTGAGGAGCTTTTGAAGCAGGTGGTCCTCATGTAGCAGGAGCAGGAGCTGCAGCTCCAGCAGCAAGAGGTGCTGCAGCAGCAGGAGGTGCTGCAGTTGCAGTGGCAGCAGCAGCGGCAAGAGGTGCTGCAGTTCCAGCAGCAGCAGGAGCTGCAGTGGCAGCAGCAAGAGGTGCTGCAGTGGCAGGAAGTGCTGCAGTTACAGCGGCAGCAGCAGCAGGAGGCGCTGCAGTTGCTGTGGCAGGTACCGAAGCATAAGCAGAGTAAAGAGGAGACCCCCAATGTGGGTGGCAATCAGCAATGTGAAGAGAAGACACCTGAGGTGAGGGTCAATCAGCGATGTGAAGAGGAGACCCTTAAGGTAGGCGATCAGCAGTGTCAAGAAGAGATCCCTAAGGTAAGAGGCAATCAGAGGGTGTACAAGTGGTCCTTTGCAGAGACTCATCCCACCAGGCACGACTTATTGCAGTTGGTGGATGACTGGTTCCAGCCTGAGACTTTGGCTACCACCCAGATGGTAGAGAGGGTGGTGGTCAACCGGCTGGTGAGGGCTCTGCTGGCTGCCATGCAGCAGTACATGAGGCAAGGGGACCAGGGCACTCTGGACAAGGTGATAGGTTTGATTGAGTGGTATACAGCCACTCAGGACTTTGTGCAGGAGCATGGGAAAAGTCCACAAACCATGTTGGGGCTCACTAGGACTGAGTCCGTTATGAAGGGGTAACCCGAAGTGAGGGTAGCAAATGTCCCATTTCTCCTAAAGCGGCTCCAAGGTATTGTCGTGCCGCAGTGATTAAGCATTGGCAGTGCCGAGGGCCCGGACATGTGACTGTCAACTGCCCTTTGACATCGGAACCGATGGTCTTCGGGACTACTCGCCGGGTATCTATGTATGCCCAGCCAGTTTGTACCACCACTGGCAGCGAACCGCAGCTGTGCCAGGTACTCGTGAACAGATACTAAACAGAGGCTGTCCTGGACAAGGTGGTGCAGAGTTACTTTGGTTCATGGGTCTCTTGTTGCCGGGGACAACCCCAAATGACGGAAAGTGGAGGTGATGGGTATCCATGGGAAAACCGGGAGTACCCGACTGCAGAGGTTAATTTTTCAACATCATGTGGGGACATTAAACATGTGGTGGGAGTGGTGAACACACTTCCATATGGGGCTGTGTTGGGAAGAGATTTGCCCCTGTTCTGGTCCCTGTGGGAAACCAGAGTCAACCCTCTGAAGGTAAATGTTCTGTGTGCAGAACCCTAAGATCTCTGGGATTACTGTCATAGGGGTCACCAACCTAGGGACAGAGTGTAACCCCGGTAGGTTCTCCCTAGAGGTTGTGGCAGGAGTGGTCGTGGAGACCCCACTGAACCCTGAGCTGGAAATGTCCCCTGGTAAGTTCAGGACAGCTCAGTTCCAGAGTCTCACTCAGAGATGCAGGTATAGAAAATGCACATATAAAAAGAAAGCCTGGAGGAATCAGGAATGTGTAGACACAGAGGTGACTAGGAATGTACGCATGAGGAACCCTCTGGCACTGGCCAAGGATGTGGCTGGGCATCAGGGTAAAAGGGATAGAGTTCTCACTAGACAGCAGCGTTTTGGAGGCTCGGGTTCGGGTGCGACATAATACGGATGTATGCCCGGAGATGCCCGGGTGGACCCCTGCGTTTCAGTGTGACATAGTAACTGAGGCACGGGTAAGGGTACGGAGGAAATGGTACCAAGGGCCCGAAGACAGGTACTTAGGTGACAGGATTAGTTGTGGAGGTTAGAGAACCCAAAATTAGCAAGGTGGAGACTACCCAAAACTGGCCCAAATCTATGGTTAATCAGGGTAGTGGGTGGTCCCATAACGAAGTATGGAGGAGAAACACAAAGGGGAGGGATGCATGCGTCAACCAATGGTTCCGGTCCCTACTTTGGTTTCTCAGTACAGTGCCGGGAGGGGATGTCACAGGGTCATGCGGATGCCCTGTCACGCGCCCCTGTGGGGTGACAAGTATTCTACCCCACAGGTTTGAACACAGGGGGGATATGTGAGGCAGTGACCGGTGTCACAGGTAGGGGTCGCTGTAAGTTCTCCCCAGGATGTGCACTGAGGCTTATGGAGGTCATGAGAGTGCATTGCAGGCACAGGTGTAGCTGTGATTGCAATGCAGACTAAAAATAAGTGTTAGTCTTGGGCATGCTAGTGTCCAAGGCAGATTTAGGGAAAACCTGCTCTGGGGTGTTTGTATTTTGAAACAGACTGCAGGATGGTATTCATGCAGTCCGTTTCATTCCAGGCCTTGGTTTTCCATGTGGCTGAAGGCCACAGATCCCATTTAAAATCCCTGTAGTAAAGGGTTTGGGCAGGTCAGGGTCAGAGTCAGTATCAGTCTGGTGTATGCTAGAGGGCAGAGCAATCGGCTTTGAAGAGCTCCTGTGTGAGGAAACACAGACAAACGGAGCAAAGCAGCCAGGGGAGCTGAAACACCTGGCACCCACAGCATACATAGTGATGCAGTCGCCCATGGTAACTGGTCAGAAGAGGACTGGCGTGCTTTGTGACTGTAAACTGTAGGATATTGTGTACTGTGGAAAGCTGGGAGTAAAGAGACATTAACACTGTGGTGCCGTCACCCACAGCAACTAATCTCAGAGGTGGACTATCTTGTGCCCGGCGGTGAACCTGAGGTAGACTGTCTTGTGCCCGAAGTAGGTGACCTGGCGTGCTTAGTGACTATATACCAAAGGATATGATTCCTGGCAGCAATCCGGAGGATACTGTGTATTATGTAGTGCTGTGAATTGGACTTTAATAATACATACTTGTGTAAATTGGACATTAATACTGTGAAGTAACCGCATTAAAGAGACTTTGTGCTGAAACTCTGATGGGTCACTGACTCCTCACTGCATAAGTGTGCTACCGCTGCACTACACATTGTATGTCATAGAAAGTTAATCCATATCTGTATGGGGATGTGCCAGGGTGGAGAAAGACTGATTAGCAAATGTGTGCAAATGAGTCTAGACGTGCATTGGAGAGTGTCTGCATTGACTTATTTGCCTAGCGCCATCCCTAACTGTTGGATTGACTGCTTTCGGCTACCACTACATCACTTAAATCACCAGTAAAATCTTGCACATTCCCAATTCGTGACTAAACAAGCATGTGCAGCACTTTAGCCTTTGTTCACGGATAGTAAAAAAATAGGGTACACCATTTCATCGCAAGTAGAATATTTCTGAGACAGAAACATGATGTAAAACTCCTCCAATTACTCATTAGCAATGATGTACTGTATATCCCAACATGAATATATATTCAATCAATAATATAATTAAATAAGCACTCCTCCATTCAAAGTTTTTATCCTCTTAATATATTGTAATCATCATATTATATAGCACTATGTACTTACAATTGCTCATTTTGCCTTTCTACCCAGATAATTCTTCTCTTTTCTCTGCTCTATTTAGAAACAGGAAGTCTCTTGTCCGTGCGTTTATCATTCCCCTCTAACTCCTGACCCTGATGCTCTTTTACTACCCCTGACAGGGACTTTTGCAGTGACTCATAACTTGTGCAGAGAAAATTGACCTCCTGTTTCTACATAAAACTTAGAAGGATTGAGCTAGTCAGTATTTATGATGTTATGATGTCATAGACCTAATGGAAAAGAGAAGAATTAACTTGGGAGAAAGAAAAAATGAGCAATTGTAAGTACTCAGTGCTGTATAATAAGATAATTGCAATATATAAAGAGGATACAAACTTTTTGTGGGAGGAGGAGTGCTTCTTGAATGATTATTAATACACAATATAAAAACAGCTGCAAAAAGAGATTCTAAAAACAGCCCGTGTGTGATCACGAAATTCAAACCAGATATCTGATGTAATAGCATCAAAATAAATGTTAAATCACGAAGGTGGGCAAATACCTCGATCAAATGCAAACCCTGCAAAAAAGTGACCCTTATTAGTATATGTAATCTATCAAACAATAAATATCAAGTCTATATGGTGCCGTCATGCTGAAATAAGGGAACCAAAGGGGTTAGTTTAAATACCCACCACACTTCATTCTGAAAAATCACATTTATCACATTACCCCGTTGCACCCTACATGTAGTTCTCCATCAGGTGACATTGGAATAATGCAATAACCATGATATAGCATATGTATGCAAGAGAATATTTGCATATTTAAATTCCCAGAGGAGCACTGCATATCCCATAAGTCTCCTAACATTGGCTCTGCACTCTCCAGAGAGAGAAATTTTACCCCTTAGACCTCATAGCATAGTTTAGCATGTAGGGCTTTAGAACATGCATTTTGTATATGTGAAGTACAGAAACATAAAATACTGCATGTTAGAAAGTCATGGAACATTATAATACAGGAATAAAGCGATATTTGTATATAACTGTGATACCCATACAGGTCTGAAAATCATCACGATAAATAAAGAAGCCACAGCTCAAGGGTTTCCAATATTGCCTTGCTGCAGTTACTCTTCTATGTTCTTTCCATGTTCTTTCCCTAAGGTTTCTCTGATCCCCTCAACACTCCAAAAACATGCAGATAGGTTAACTGAAATCCTATAAAATTGTCCCCTGTGTATATATATGTATGAGCTTGAGACTTGGGCTGATATTAATGCTGACATTCTCTACAAATTTCAGTGTAATATGTTGCTGCTATAGGAATAAGTAAGATTACATCAATACTTCTACATCAGTGCTTGGCCTGTGCCATATCATACCTTTCCATTTAATGGGTAATTGTGTACAGATCAGCTGTCGGTCATACTTAATTATTGTTTTTTTGGATACATTGCGGTATTCAAAATATCTTAACAAAAAAATAAGGCTGAAATGAAATGTTGGCAGCATAGTTTGTTGCTTTGGCAGCAACCAGCATGTCCTAAGAAGGCAGTGAGGCTATTATACGCCAGGAAAACCCGCATGTTGCATTGATCTTTACCAGATAAGCAAGAATAGAATGTACTGGAGAACAGGCCAGCTCTCCCCTTATAACTAATTTCTAGCTTAGACAATAGGAATAAAGTGCTCCAAACATACGCAACTTAAGAATGAAGAATTTGAGCACTAGAGTGTAAAATCAAACTAAAAAACACTTCATTCAGTATATTATTATTACTAATATTATTAATAACTAATTCATTTAGCAAATTCAAAATTAAATTACGAGGCTTCATACTTACACATTTACACATTAAAAGATGAAGTGGAAACAGATCACTTATTACACATCTGGGTCATCTGTCATAGAAGAGAATTACCTAGGTTCTTATGTAATATGAATATGTGATAAAGGACCCCTTTTGTCCCTTCTCTAAGAAGGCACAATTGTCCATGTTAATCTTGACACCAAAAGACTGACATTTGGTACTTAGTGACAGACTATGCAGCTGCTCTGGGGCCCTTAAGGATGGCGGACCACGTCAGGATCCCTTAAATCCATCAAACAATGAGGATTCCCTTTTTACTGATACAACAATGTTACCAAACTAAGGTATAAGGAATTAACCAAAGAATCATGAAATGATGGAGACATAGTCAGTGATCAGATTTTCATGTACGAGACTTTGGATGTGGTGGTGTTAAGGAGCAGAAAAGGTGCAAATTTGAATCTTTGGTGCAGGGCCATCTCACATCTAAGTACACTACTAGCACTTAAAGGGAGTTTTCATATGTTCTCAATCAGAAGCACAATATTTCCGCGCCTCCTGGCTTCTTGCTTAGTGTGCTCCTGCCTGATTGGCACCAGCCTGCACACTTTGCTTTCCGACGCTGCAAGCAGAGGCAACTTTTCCTCTAAAGTGCTGGAGAAGCACAAAGGCATTGAAGATGGCTGGATCCAGTGATCTGACCAGCTTCAAAGCAGTGCATACATGCTCGAAAAAAAAAGAGCTTGTCAGTGCTTCACTCCTTACCTAGTGAACCTAGACAATGAGCAGTAAATTATAAAGTTATAAAGTTAAAAATGCCACTGTTTTTTGAGAACAAAGAAAAATTTTAATAAAGGGTAGATAGCAAAGTTGCTTGTTTTACAAGTACTTTGCAATTTTATTCATTTAGAATGAGATAACCTCTTTAAGACTTTTTTTTCTACCCAGAATGGCACTGGTTCTAATGGCAGGATCTGTTTTTTGCATTTGGGTCGCCTGCCAGGGCAGTGGGGTACTCGGTACCGGGCTGGTATCTCAGAGGGAAGTGTCACTGTAGCGGTGACCCGGTCCGTGGCCCTGGGCGTCCATGTAAAAGGGGTTAAGAGTGGCTGATTAAAGTTTATAAGTGGATGATACGTGACGCCACCTGTGGTGATCGGCAATGAAGGTGTTAAGCCGACGCTGCGATGCAGATCCTCTGGGACAGATGGTGTGGGGCAGCAATGATGTTGTAGCCCTCCACAGGTTTGGCTGTAGTCCCAGGGCAGTGAGGATAGGTGTTGAGGAAGAGGGTGTAGTGTCTGGCACAGAGATGTAGCAGTGCTGGAGAGTTTGCAGGAAGGAGGCAAGGACACAATAGGGTGCAGTTTCTTTTACCTTTACTTTGCTTGGTAAATGCAGTTCAGAATTCCAGATTACAGATGGAACAGAGGCTGGCCGGCCTGGAAGCAACTTAGGAATCTCTCTATCAGATGGGTTGTGTAGTCTCCTTTCTAGCGCTTATCTTAGGTACTTGCAGTACTGTGTTACAGTGAAGTTCCACTTGCTTGTTCTCATCTAGAACTACCTCGTATGGCAGACAGCTGTAGCCTTCTTCTTCTTCTGGCTCACCCGTTGTTGTTGTGCCTCCGAGTCTTGTATGGGAACAGAGCATTTACAGCTTCCTATTCCTACGGTTTCTGCTGCAGGACCGTCAGTATCCATACAACCTTGGAGACCGGGCTCCAGATCATGCGCTATAGCTAGAAGTGAGCTCTCAACTTTGCTCAATCTTCCAGCTCCTGTCCTCACGTCCACACACGTTGCCCTCCTCACACGAACTCCTAATTTCCCCTTCCTGGCCCCCAGAGAGTAGCTCTTCCCACAGTTTTGGTTCAGCGCTCCCTCTGCTGGCCTGGAATGAGAACTGTGTTGTGTGTTTTGATTAACTGATAGAGAGACCCTTCATTGCTTCCAAGCATGACATTACACTCCCTAGGAGGACGGTAATGCCACTGTGGCGACCATACTCTTGGGGGCGCCACACATTCAAAGTGGAAAATTATCAAATGTAATACTTGGGTCCATGTGTTGAGTGCTATCTATAGATACACAGCTATAGATATAGAAATACATAAAAGGATCTTCTGATGTTATCTGGCTGGTCTATTTGTAGCTTGCAGAGAAAGGGTGCCATAATACAGTATAAAGACTAATTCTGACCTACAAGGCCATCTATAACCTGTCTTCCCCATATGTCTCTGAACTAATCTCCCGATACCTTCCCTCACGTAATCTCCGGTCCTCCCAAGACCTCCTTCTCTCCTCCACACTTATTCACTCCTCACCCAACCGCCTCCAAGACTTCTCCCGAATAGCCCCTATTCTCTGGAATTCTTTGCCCCAACAAGTCCGACTATCAACCACATTTGGATCCTTCAGACGGAACCTGAAAACCCACCTCTTCAAGAAAGCCTACAGCCTGCAATGACCCCGCTACCTCCTTCTCTCTCACCACTACCGGTGATATCACCTCAACCAACACCGGAACTGCTGCAACCCACCAACCTACTGTCTCCTTCCCCACCATCCTGTAGCATGTAAGCCCGAAAGGGCAGGGTCCTCTCTCCACTCTCTATCAGTCTGTCATTGATAGTTTGTTTACTGTAAGTGATATCTGTAATTTGTATGTAACCCCCTTCTCATGTACAGCACCATGGAATCAATGGTGCTATATAAATAAATAATAATAATAATAATAATAAAAAAAGAGGAATACACAGTCATCATTTCTATTTCTTATCACACAACAGACTTTTCATCCTCCGGCTACAATCTGCTTTTTCTGGGTTTTAGGCAGCACTCTCTTTTGGGACTGGGAGGGTATGGTAACACCCAGAATAAATAGAAGGCATTATCTTCCAGACAGAAAATGTCACTGAAAAGTTACTTGTTTATTACAAATAATACCTCACAATTACAGCTCACTGTGTGACATTCTGTTACCTTGCATACTGGTTTCAGAAATAAAATACAGCATTATATGCACATGTCTACAGAAGTAGAGCTGAGCG
>NW_027361910.1:6400000-6637500 GCF_039654945.1 Dendrobates tinctorius
AAACTGGAGCAAGTTTAGAAAAGAGCTATCAGGATGGCGAGCGGACTGCAAAGTATGTCCAACAAGAAATGGCTAAAGTATCTGGGAATGTTTACTTTGCGTAAAAGAAGGCTAAGAGGAGACTTAATAGCTATCTATCTGAAGTGATGTCACAGTGTAGAGGGATCATCCTTATTCTCATTTGCACATGGAAACCTGAGAAGCAATGGGATGAAACTGAAAGAAAGAAGATACAGATTAGATATTAGAAAAACTTTTTGACAGTAAGGGTGATCAATGATTGGAACAGGCTGCCACAAGAGGTGGTGAGTTCTCCTTCAATGGAAGTCTTCAGAGGCTGGACAGACATCTGTCTGAGATGGTTTAGTATATCCTGCATTGAGTAGGGGGTTGGATACGATGACCCAGAGGTCCCTTCCAACTATCCCCCTCTACGCCTCCTTGGTTAGACCTCATCTGGAATACTGTGTCCAGTTCTAGGCATCACATTTTAAAAAGGACATCGAAAAACTGGAGCAAGTTCAGAGAAGAGCTACCAGGATGGTGAGTGAACTGCAAAGTGTGTCCTGCAAAGAATGGTTAAAGGATCTGGGAAAGTTTAGCTTGCAAATGAGAAGACTGAGAGGAGACTTAATATCAGTCTACAAATATCTGAAGGAATGCCACAGTGTAGAGTGATCATCCTAGTTCTCATTTGCACATGGAAATAAGAAGCAATGGAATGAAACTGAAAGAGAGAAGAAACAGATTAGATATTAGAAAAAAAAAATTGACAGTGAGGGTGATCAATTAGTGGAACAGGCTGCCGCAAGAGGTGGTGAGTTCTCCTTTAATGGAAGTCTTCAGAGGCTAGACAGACATCTGTCTGAGATGGTTTAGTGTATCCTGCATTGAGCAGGGAGTTGGGTACGATGACCCAGAGATCCCTTCCAACTCTAACATTCTATGATTCTATGAAATAGGCATGCATGTTGTAACCCAGGATTACATGCCCATACATATTATATTGCTATCGTATGCCACATAATAGATTTACCAGGCATTTATCTATTGTGTATAGACAGCTTTACCTTTTAAGTTTGCACAATTCATATCACTTGTCGTGGATTTTTTATAAGTTTCCTGTATGTGAAATTACCATCCCCATACCATTTGTATTTTTATAAATTGTTGTATATGTATTTTTGGAGTGTTGTATATGTATTTTTGGAGTTAACTTGGGTTCAGGGGTGTCCAGGGGCACTGCTAGTGCAAGTGTCCAGGTTGCTTAGTGAGGAGGAAAGCCACAAGAATCCTCGCTGTCTTGGCCAAGATATTTAAATACAGGCCTATGGTAATATATTTTCCCACAAAGAAGAAAAGCCCAGTTAGCTTAGTAAATGAGTGGACAGTTCATTTGTAATATTGGACTCAATTTTATGGCTTAATTATTATGTATCTCGTATCTCTTACTGATTTTAGTAATTAAATATTATTTTGGATGCATTTTTTCAGGAATTTGGCAGCTGCCAAATATCGTATCACTTAATGATTGTGACATGACATTATTTATAAGCTGTGAGACTATAGAGTTATTTGTTAAAATTGTAATGTATCTTGTGTTATTAATTATCCTAGTGCCAGTGAAGATTTAGTATGTCCTACAGGGATTCCAAGGTGGCTCATGACAAGGTCATTTAGTAGTCATGTTGAATCTTAGTGTTTCCCAATCTAAATATATATTTGTTTCTACATTTGATTAATACTGAGCCTGAAGGGAGTTAAATATCTTGATCGCTGTCATGTTGCGTTCCCCTTTCTCTACAGTCAGCACAGATCTAAAACAGCTGTGAAGTGCCTGTTGCATCTGACAGCCTGATTAACAGGGATATTAAGTCTCAAAGCTAAAGCCTTTTCAATGCGGTTGGCAGAGGGCACTTTCCTAGCAGACAACCTGTCGGAAATTAGGCAGAGTTTTAGCTTAAAGTAAATCTCATTGTGGCCAAACAGTTTTTTGGGTCTAAATCTCTTTGAGTCCCCTTTTTTTTTATGCAGAACTCCAAATCCACTCTAGAGAAGTAGATTTAAATGATAAAAAGATAATTTCCATGCAAGGCCCCGTTGACTGGTTGGCGAGAAACAGCCATCGTCCTCTATGCATTCTGTTCACCTCTGCACCCTGATGTCATAACTTTCCAAATAAAGTGAAGTTTTAAAGGGACAATACGTGCGATTTTTCATTCTACTTCTGGTGTTATGCTAATTATGCTGTCATAAACACACCCGAAGTCCTGCAGGGTCTGGCTTTCCTGCAATCCATTAATTACATTATTCTGCAATTAACCCCTTAACGACCACCGATATGCCTTTTAATGGAGGCAGTTAAGGGTACTTATTCCTCAGCGCCACTTTTTAACGGCGCTGAGAAATAAGGTTATAGGGCCCCCCCAGCGTCGAAAAATCTATGGGGTCTTGGCTACCGTAGCATCTTCATTTTTGCGATCTCGGGTCGGGTGAGAGCTCATTTTTTGAGTGCCAAGCTGTCATTTTTAATGATACCACTTTTTGGCAGATACGTTCTTTTGATCGACCGTTATTGCATTTTAAATGCAATGTCACGGCGACCATAAAGAGGTAATTCTGGCGTTTTGATTTTTTTTCTCGCTACGACTTTAGCCATTTTTATTGATAGATCAGGCAATTCTGAAAGCGGCAATACCAAATATGTGTAGGTTTGATTTTTTTTATTGTTTTATTTTGACTGGGGTGAAAGGGGGGTGATTTAATCTTTTATGGGTTTTTTTTATTTATTTTTTAATTTTTAAACACTTTTTTTTACTTTTGGCATGCTTCAATAGCCTCCATAGGAGACTAGAAGCATGCCATACTTGATCGGCTCTGCTACATATAGCGATGCTCAGATCGCCTATATGTGGCAGAAATACCGCATTGCTATGAGCGCCGACCACAGGGTGGCGCTCATAGCAATCTGCCATCAACAACCATAGAGGTCTCTATGAGACCTCTGGTTGTCATGGCAATGTGTCGCTGACCCTTGATCACGTGACGGGGGTCAGCGATGCGCTCATTTCTGGCCAGGCGCCGGAAGTACTAGTTAAATGCCCGCTGTCAGCATTTGACAGCGGGATTTAGCTAGTTAATAGGCGCTGGCGGATCACGGTTCCGCTCGTGCCTATTGCGGGCACACGTCAGCTGTTTAAACAGCTGACACGTCTTGGCTTTCAGATGGGCTCACCGTCGGAGCCCATCTCAAAGTAGGGGATACTTACCAATAGTACGTCAGTGGTAAGTAAGGGGTTAAGAGCTTACTCAATACTGTATATTTATTAAGTTCAACATATACCAAAATATATAAAAAAATGACTGGCACCTCCGAACAGAAAAAGACAAGTATGAACAGGTGCAAGCTAAGAGAGCTAAGGTGCTGTTGATATTTATTGTACTTGCCTTCTGACTGAGCACTCCTCCCATCAGCCTAAGGTGTAAGCTTTTAGCTCGGGAAAGGCATCATGTTAGGTTTAGGTTCTCAACAAAGGGGTAAGCCTTGTCATTGGCTGTTGGGCTCACACGAATTGGCCAATTTGTGCGCTAAGTGCCTTCATTTTTCATCCAGCAAAACGGCAGTTATACATGGCAGTTAGTCAGGGCAGGAGTCAGGTAACCCACACTTTGCCTTCCCCTTTAACCATGTGCTTTATTTTTATCCTCCTGTGTTCCCTTGCCATCCACATTCATCACCCTATCCCCCCTCCATCACGACTCATACACATCAGCCCCTCTATACTTCCTTCTCCCATGTACAGCTCCCACACACTCCTCACCTTCCTGAGAAACCTCAGCCCATCTTGCCCAAACACATCGCAGAAAAAAACTACTTACAATTCCAACAACTATTGGCTCTTTATCTTCCTTCTCCTACTGATTTCAGGGGACATCTCCCCCAACCCTGGTCCACCATCCCCCAACCTCAACCCTTACCCTACCTCATATCGAAACCAAAATAATCTGATTAACATTACTTGCACTCCCTCATCTCCATCTTTTAATTGTGCCCTCTGGAATCCACGGTCTGCTTGTAACAAGCTTCCTTTCCTACACAACTACTTTCTGAACAACTCTCTTAATCTGTTGGCCCTCACTGAAACCTGGATTCAGGATTCTGACACTGTCTCTCCTGCTGCCATTTCCTATGGTGGCTTACAATTCTCTCACTCCCCGAGACCCACAAACAGACCTGGTGGTGGAGTTGGCATACTCCTGTCCCCACAATGCACTTTCCAGGTCATCCCCCCAGTCCCATCACTCTTATTCCCTTCTTTTGAGGTCCACACCATCAGGCTCTTCCGTCCCCTCTCCCTCAGGGTAGCGGTCATATACCGGCCCCCAGGCTCACCCACCCACTTCCTTGACCACTTTTCAGCCTGGCTGCGACACTTCATGTCCTCAGAACTACCAACCCTCATCCTGGGAGACTTCAACATCCCCATTAACAGCCCTAATTCCACATCTGCATCCCAGCTTCTATCACTAACCACCTCTCTAGGCCTCTCACAGCTTTCAATCTCTGAGACACATAAGGACGGTAACACCCTTGATCTGGTCTTCTGCTGGCTCTGTTCAATCTCCCACCTAAACAACTCACCGCTTCCACTCTCTGACCACAACATTCTCTCCTTCACACTCACAAATCCTCACCCACCCCAGCTCATTCCTACCTACCACACAGTCAGAAATCTACAAGCTATTAACCCTCAGACACTTTCAGATTCCCTACACTCATCTCTGTCCCCAATCTCCTCTCTTTCCTGTCCTAATCTGGCTGCTCATCACTACAATGACACTATTAGAAGCACCCTTGACCAAGTAGCTCCCCTCACCCTCAGAACCTCCAAACACAGAGTAAAACAGCCCTGGCTCACATCGCAAACTCAACTTCTCCAGCGATGCTCCAGGAGTGCTGAACGCCTATGGAGAAAAACCCGCACACCAGAAGACTTCATCCACTTCAAATTTATGTTAAGAACCTATAACGCTGCCCTTCACCTTGCCAAACAGACCTACTTCACCACCCTGATCTCCTCACTAGCCAACAACCCCAAGAAACTTTTTGACACTTTTCACTCCCTCCTCAGGCCAAAAGCACAAGCCCCTATCACAGACATTTGTGCTGATGACCTGGCCTCCCACTTTACAGAAAAAATAGATAATATCCGTCAAGAAATCTGCTCCCAACCACCAAGTGCTGTGACTCCCATCCCTTCCTGCATCTCCCCGGGCTCACTCTCCACATTTGATCCCATCACAGAAGAAGAAGTCTCCAGACTCCTCTCTTCTTCTCGTCCGACTACATGCACTACCGACCCCATTCCCTCACATCTCCTCCAGTCTCTCTCTCCAGTCGTCACAACCCACCTAACTACAATCTTTAATCTCTCCCTCTCCTCGGGCATTTTCCCATCCTCCTTCAAACACGCCATCGTTACTCCATTACTAAAGAAACCTGCTCTCGACCCATCCTGCACAAACAACTACAGACCAGTCTCCAATCTCCCCTTCATCTCTAAACTTTTGGAATGCCTAGTTTCCTCCCGCCTTACCCGTTACCTCTCCATTCACTCCCTTCTAGACCCTTCACAGTCCGGCTTCCGCCCCCTACTTTCGACTGAAACTGCACTCATCAAAGTGGCCAATGACCTTCTGACAGCAAAACGTAACGGTGACCACTCTCTGCTCATTCTTCTTGACCTATCTGCAGCTTTCGATACTGTTGACCACCATCTCCTACTCTCTAGGCTCCAGTCACTAGGCATTAAGGACACTGCACTCTCCTGGTTCTCTTCCTATCTCTCTGACCGCTCCTTCAGTGTTTTGTTCTCTGGCTCCACGTCATCTCCTCTTCCTCTTGCTGTCGGGGTACCTCAGGGCTCAGTCCTTGGCCAACCTTCTTTTCTCTCTCTACACGGCCCCAATTGGACAGACCATCAGCAGATTTGGCTTTCAGTACCATCTTTATGCTGATGACACACAACTATACACGTCTTCCCCCGACCTTACCCCCGCTGTACTACAGAACGCCAGTGACTGTCTGTCCGCAGTCTCCAATATCATGTCCGCTCTCTATCTGAAACTCAACCTCTCCAAAACTGAACTTCTTCTGCTCCCGCCGTCTACTAACCTCCCTAAATCTGACATTTCCCTCTCCGTGGGTGGTACCACAATAACACCCCGGCAGCAGGCGCGCTGTCTGGGTGTTATGTTTGACACCAATCTCTCCTTCACATCCCATATACAATCCCTTGCCCGCTCTTGCCGCTTACACCTAAAGAACATCTCTAGAATCTGCCCTTTTCTCACTATGGAAACAACAAAAACCCTCACTGTTGCATTGATCCACTCTCGCCTGGATTACTGCAACGCTCTATTAATTGGCCTCCCCGTCACTCGACTATCCCCTCTCCAGTCCATACTTAATGCAGCGGCCAGGATCGTCCATCTGGGTAATCGGTACTCGGATGCGTCCGCTCTTCGCCAGTCCTTACATTGGCTGCCCATTCATTATAGGATCCAATTCAAAGTACTTGTTCTCACCCACAAAGCTCTCCACAGTGCAGCACCCCCTTACATCTCTTCTCTCATTTCTGTCTATCGGCCTAGCCGATCGCTGCGCTCTGCAAACGACTTTCGACTAAACTCTGCACTAATCCGTACCTCCCACTCCCGATTCCAAGACTTCTCCCGTGCTGCTCCTATCCTCTGGAATGCTCTACCCCAAGAAATCAGGACTATCCACAATTTGCATAGTTTTAGGCGCTCCCTCAAAACACACCTGTTCAGAGCGGCCTATCACATTCACTAATCAAGGTCATTCTCTGTGTAAGTGTGAGTGTGTAGCCCACTCACTATCTCCATCCATCCTTCACTCCCGCAAGATGGCTGGACCTTCATTGTAAATACACCATTGTAAATACACACCTGTACTCTGTATCTCCCTCACCTCATTGTAGATTGTAAGCTCTCACGAGCAGGGTCGTCTTATTTCGTCTTATTTTGCTTTAATTATTGTATTGTTAGCGTTGTTACTTATGACTTGTGTTTTGAAACTGTTAAACTGTAAAGCGCTGCGGAATATGTTGGCGCTATATAAATAAAGATTATTATTATTATTCATTTTTAACATATTCTCTACAGCGGTAATGCAGTTCCAATTTCCTATATTCAATGTTTGCATATTAGAGCGTTTCAACAACCAGACTTCCACTTTAAGAAAGAATAATCCATAAAATGAGGCAAAATAGGTAAGTAAAATCACAAAAGTAAAGCAAATTTCTTGCTCAGTGGTAATAACCATGTATTAAAAAAGCAAAACAGAAAAAAAACACTTTGTTAGCGATAACTATAGCCTGAAATTATCCACTTCTACATGCTAGTTTTCGCTGTACTTCTGGCAATAAATGAAACCTTTTAACTTTAGCTCTTTGAGTCTTTCAGTATGAAGTATTCCCTCAGACAGCTCCATTTCAGTTGGGCAATATTGCATTTATTA
This sequence comes from Dendrobates tinctorius, assembly GCF_039654945.1. Lineage (NCBI taxonomy): Eukaryota > Metazoa > Chordata > Amphibia > Anura > Dendrobatidae > Dendrobates > Dendrobates tinctorius. The sequence continues at coordinate 6,407,544 of NW_027361910.1, forward strand.
TTAAAATTCTGCTAGATATCACAGCATACTGAAGTCGTCTCTAAGCACACACAGATCTCAGGCATCCAGCAAGTAGAGAGTTACAGTTTTTGATATTTGAATTTGTACTTATCTGTTGCCATATCAAAATTTACCAAGTGAGTCTGAACTTTTCAGAATAAGTGAACATTGATTAAACTGCCTCACACCGAAATGTTACAAGACATATAGATGGATCTGTCAGACCAAATTATGGGATAACCCTTTCACTTAGTTGACTTGCCCTAATTCTGGATGTAAATATCCCAGTGTAGTCTCCCTGGCACTCTCAGCTCCCTGAGGGCTATGCGCTCACGCACTGAGAAATGTATATGTGTTGCCATGGCAATTAAGACCTAACTACATCCCTTCCGCTTTTCCAAACCAGAAACAGCTATTTAGTACAGACAAAAGACTGAAAAGCTTTTCTGCTACTTCATAACTGGAAAAGTGTGTAAGTACTGATATCATGGGATGAAAATTAATGCCATTCTTTTATCATTATAACTCTCTGAAATATATACGTAATCACATAGGATCAATTAATTTTTATTCTTTGTCCTTGATGCTTGAATATCAATCAACAGTTCATTTCCTCTTTACATCTTTAATTTGTTGATAATTTTTCTTCTCTACTTCAATTTAATTGTTCATTATTTCAAAATTCCCCTCAACCCCTTCCCGATATGCGCCACATTTATATGGCAACACAGGAGCTGCATTCCCGCAAACAGTAGTACACATACAGTACATATACAGCCCCGTGATCGCACGAGCTCACGCTTAGCTCCACCAGTATCGAGTCCGGGTGTCAGCTCTATGTGAGAGCTGACACCCTGCAGCGACACCCTCGATCGGTACTAGCAGGCGTCTAACCCCTATGATGTCGATGTCAATAGTGACATTGACATAACGAGCCATCGCAGAGTGATGGAGTGTCATCTGTACTCTCATCATAGGCACAACACGATGCGATCGCATTATGCCGATGGTCTCCATGATGACCCTGGGGTGAAAGATGGCTGCGGGGTTACCCAGGAACAGTGGCCTGTCAGCTCATGCTCATGTTCTGTTGCCCTGCAGTCCAGAAGCATTGCAGAGTAATAGATCAGCAATCTGTCAGCTTGAAGTTGATGTCCCATCCTGGGATAATGTAAAAAAGTTAAAAAAAAGTTAATAAAAATTGTAAAAATATTTTTTAAAAATCATAAAATAAAGAACAAAAAAAAGAAAAAATATTAATCCAATAAATACTTTTATTTATGTATTTTTTTTAAAGTACACATATTTGCTATCGCCAAGTCCAGAATGACCCAAGCTATAAAACAGTCCCACTAGTTAACCCCTTCAGGGAACACCACTAAAAAAATAAAAAGCTAAGCAAAAAACTGCTTTTTCATCACACTATCAAACAAAAAGTGGAATAAAACGCAATCAAAAAGATCATTCTATATAAAAATGGTATCTCAGAAAATGTCATCTAGTCCCGCAAAAAAGTCACCATATACAGTGGGGCAAAAAAATATTTAGTCAGTCAGCAATAGTGCAAGTTCCACCACTTAAAAAGATGAGAGGCGTCTGTAATTTACATCATAGGTAGACCTCAACTATGGGAGACAAACTGAGAAAAAAAATCCAGAAAATCACATTGTCTGTTTTTTTTTCATTTTATTTGCATATTATGGTTGAAAATAAGTATTTGGTCAGAAACAAAATTTCATCTCAATACTTTGTGATATATCCTTTGCTGGCAATGACAGAGGTCAAACGTTTTCTGTAAGTCTTCACAAGGTTGCCACACACTGTTGTTGGTATGTTGGCCCATTCCTCCATGCAGATCTCCTCTAGAGCAGTGATGTTTTTGGCTTTTCGCTTGGCAACACGGACTTTCAACTCCCTCCAAAGGTTTTCTATAGGGTTGAGATCTGGAGACTGGCTAGGCCACTCCAGGACCTTGAAATGCTTCTTACGAAGCCACTCCTTCGTTGCCCTGGCAGTGTGCTTTGGATCATTGTCATGTTGAAAGACCCAGCCACGTTTCATCTTCAATGCCCTTGCTGATGGAAGGAGGTTTGCACTCAAAATCTCACGATACATGGCCCCATTCATTCTTTCATGTACCCGGATCAGTCGTCCTAGCCCCGTTGCAGAGAAACAGCCCCAAAGCATGATGCTTCCACCACCATGCTTTACAGTAGGTATGGTGTTTGATGGATGCAACTCAGTATTCTTTTTCCTCCAAACATGACAAGTTGTGTTTCTACCAAACAGTTCCAGTTTGGTTTCATCAGACCATAGGACATTCTCCCAAAACTCCTCTGGATCATCCAAATGCTCTCTAGCAAACTTCAGACGGGCCCGGACATGTACAGGCTTAAGCAGTGGGACACGTCTGGCACTGCAGGATCTGAGTCCATGGTGGCGTAGTGTGTTACTTATGGTAGGCCTTGTTACATTGGTCCCAGCTCCCTGCAGTTCATTCACTAGGTCCCCCCGCGTGGTTCTGGGATTTTTGCTCACCGTTCTTGTGATCATTCTGACCCCACGGGGTGGGATTTTGCGTGGAGCACCAGATCGAGGGAGATTATCAGTGGTCTTGTATGTCTTCCATTTTCTAATTATTGCTCCCACAGTTGATTTCTTCACTCCAAGCTGGTTGGCTATTGCAGATTCAGTCTTCCCAGCCTGGTGCAGGGCTACAATTTTGTTTCTGGTGTCCTTTGACAGCTCTTTGGTCTTCACCATAGTGGAGTTTGGAGTCAGACTGTTTGAGGGTGTGCACAGGTGTCTTTTTATACTGATAACAAGTTTAAACAGGTGCCATTACTACAGGTAATGAGTGGAGGAAAGAGGAGACTCCTAAAGAAGAAGTTACAGGTCTGTGAGAGCCAGAAATCTTGATTGCTTGTTTCTGACCAAATACTTATTTTCCACCATAATATGCAAATAAAATGAAAAAAAAACAGACAATGTGATTTTCTGGATTTTTTTTTCTCAGTTTGTCTCCCATAGTTGAGGTCTACCTATGATGTAAATTACAGACGCCTCTCATCTTTTTAAGTGGTGGAACTTGCACTATTGCTGACTGACTAAATACTTTTTTGCCCCACTGTAACTCCATCAGCAGAAAAATAAAAAAGTTATAGCTCCCAGAATAAAGCGATGCAAAAATAATTATTTTTTCTATAAAATAGTTTTTATTTAGTAAAGTGCCAAAACATAAAAAAGATATAAATGTGTTATCACTGTAATCATACTGACCCGAAGAATAAAGATGCCTTATTAATTTTACCACACGTGGAACGGCATAAAAAAACAAAAAAAATCCCTGAATTGCTGGTTTTTGTTCATTTTGACTCCCAAAAATCAGAATAGGAAGCGATCAAAAAATGTCATGTGCCTGAAAATGGTACCATTGAAAACATCAACTCATCCCACAAAAACTAAGCCCTCACATGACTTTTAAGCCCCGTGACACATAAAGATCTCGCTAGCGAGATCGCAGTGAGTCACAATTTTTGTGACGCAACAGCGATCTCACGAGCGAGATCGCTGTGTGTGACACTTATCAGCGACCGACCCCCCTGCCGGTTATCGCTGATCGTCCAGGAATAGCCAGGACATTTTTTTGATCGCTGGTCTCCCGCTGGCCAGCACGCATCGCTGCGTGTGACAGGCGGGAGACCAGCGATCAGCGATCAGTGCGCTGGTAACTAGGGTAAACGCAGGGTTTCTAAGCAGCGCGCGTCACTTAGAAACCCGATGTGTACCTTAGTTACCAGCGCGCTGATGCAGGGAGCTGGTAACCAAGGTACACATCGGGTTTCTAAGTGATGCGCGCTGCTTAGAAACCTGATGTGTACCTTAGTTACCTGCTCCCTGCATCAGCGCGCTAGTAACTAACGTACACAGCGACGCCGTGCGCTCGGCATCGCTGGTGCTGATCGCTGGTGAAGCTGTCTGTTTGACAGCTCACCAGCGATCATGTAGCGACACACCAGCGATCCTGACAAGTTGATATCGTTGTCGGGATCACTGGTGAGTCACTATGTGTGACGGGGCCCTTAGCCAAAATATGGAAAGATTATAGCTATCAAAATGTGGCAATGCAAAATTTAGTTTTTGCAATAAAAAACGTCTTTTTGTGTAATATAAATCTGGTATCTCTGTAATGACACCGATCTAAAAGTCGACTAATCAAGTAATGGAGTAAAAAATAAATAAAACCAATTTTTCACCTGCTGTTGATATTTTCATTCTGCCTCCCTAAGATAGCAGTAAGGCTCAGCTCATACTTATCCTGCGCTTCACACTTACACACTGGAGTTTCCGTATAAATCTCTGAAACACACGATTCAGACAAAACCCCCAGCGGAAGATTCCCTATAATGAGGCAAATGGAGGCACTGTGGATGCCACATGGCTGCCTATGATTCGACTGTGTTGTATTTTTAAGCGCAGATGACCACAGTTTTGTGCACCTCTAAAAAGAAGGACCTCACCGAACAAAAGTCCAGACTAAATCTGCTGCTGAAGAATAGTGAATGGATTCCTCAGGGGTCTCATCTGAATCACGTCACTCAGAGATTTAAATGTAAACCCTGATGTAAGTGTTCACATAGAGTGTAGGATAAATGTGATCCCAAATGTTATGTAAAATGTTCCCTACAAAAGCTTCAAATCAATCCACAAAAAAAGCAAGTTCCCACTCAGGTCCATCATCTGTTAACGGAAATATAGGGAGCTTCCACGTTACTGGTAGTACAAAAACTCTGGAAAAAAGCTAAAGCTTCACGCCAACAAAACAAATTCAGCAAATTCTGCACTCTCAAATCCAAATATGCCCTACTTCCTGAGCACCACAGTGTGCCTAAACCACACTCAGCGTCCACATATTTGGAATTTCTGTAGCGATAACAGCCCACCTAATTTACACATGTATGTCTCCAGAAGTATGAGCTGGACACTACCACGTACTGTGACTAACACATACTGGCGACTGCACTGTCATGGGGACTACAACATACAGGCACTACAATGGTAGGTTGCAATTTTCGCTCAGCAACATCCACTGCTGCTTATTTCTGGAAAATACCCATGGAGTCAAAATCGTCACTACAACTGTAAATAAGTTTCAAAATAGATACAATTTCCAAAATGGGGTGATTTGAGTGGGGATTCTACTCTTCTAGCATTTAGGGACTCTGTATATGAAGTCCACAAACTGTTCTAGGAAAATCTGCACTCCAGGAAGAAAATAGCTATCACAGAAAGTGACGACCCAACGGGGGGGGGCTTCGTTTGGCAGATGGCATGCTACACACAACGGAATAGTAAAGGGATGAGGAAGGCCCTACTGATAGGGAAATGAGAAATGGTCACCTTCCCCTCAAACCTGACCCTGTAGCTGCACTCCCCTAACACCCTAAGTGGGTCCTTTCCCCCACTGCAGTCAGGAACCTCGTCCCTTGCTGTCACCTCACACTGCCCTGGCTAGGCAAGGGCGCTAGCATCACCACTGCAGATAGCATAACACAGGGGACAAACACGAAACTGACGGGGTAATTACACAGCTTAGCTTTACAACTTCCTCTGCTGCAAAGCACCTCACAGCAGAATAAAGGCACCAGGATCACAAACTCATGAAACCAGCTGATACACCACAGCAGCCAGCGAGTTCGCTACTCCAAGCTTGGTCACTGAAGATTGCTCTATCACCGACAGTCAGCTGATGCATCAGGTGGCCATTTAAAGGATGGTCGGAGTGGTCACCACCCACATCAGCTGACCTAGCAACTCTGCAGTTTCAGAAAGCTGCCAGCAAGGTAAACTGACATTAAACCCTGCTGGTCTGAAGGAAAAACATTTAAATCATAGTGGAACCAGAGCTGCCACGAATTCGAAAATGGATCGTTACAATAGCACTCCATCCCTCCTGAGTCTAGCTAAGCAATACTGTACAGCCACATGTGGAGTATTTCCACATTCATCAGAAATTGTGGGTGCACATTTTGGTGCCATTTTTATCCATTTTTCCATGTGAAAAAGTAAAATCTGGGTCTAAAACAAAATTTTGGTGCAAAAAATGTAATTATTTTTTCTTCACTGCCAATATGATCACTGCACCTGTAGATAAATTTATTCAGAGGTGTACTTTGTAAAATAAGGTCAATTATGGGGGGTCTGCTAATTTGGCACTTCAGGGGATATACCAATGTGACAAGGCACCATCAAACCAGTCCAGCAAAATCTGAACTTCAACGTAGGGCTACTTCCATTCTGAGCTTTGCACTGTGCCTTAAAAGTAGTTTTTGGTCACATATGGGGTATTTGCGTAATCAAGAGAAATTAACAACAAATTTTGGAGTCTATTTTCCACTGTTAACCTTGTGAAAATGAAAAATTGGGGCTAAAAGAACATTTTTGTAGTGAAAAATGTTATTTTTCTATTTTTATGGCTCAACATCATTAACTTTTGCGAAGCACCTGGGGGTTGAAGTTGCTCACCACACATCTAGATAAATTCCTTGAGGGGTGTAGTCTCTAAAATAATGTCACTTATGACTGGTTTCCACTGTTTAGGCAAATCAGGGGCTTTCCAAATGCGGCATGGCGTCCACTAATTATTATTGCAAATTTTACATTAAAAAAGTCAAATAACGCTCCTTTCCTTTCGAGCTCTGCCGTGTACCCAAACAGTGGCTTTCCCCCATGTATGGGATAACAGCGTACTGAGGAGAAATTGCACAACAAATTTTGAGGTCCATTTTATCCTGTTACCCTTATGAAAATAAAACAAATGGGTCTGAAGGAAAATTTTTGTAAAACAAAGCTAAATTGTCATTTTTTCCACATTCCATTCATTTCTGTGAAGCACCTGAAGGAATCTAACTTTGAAAAGAGTGCATGCTCCATCCAAGAACATATTTACCTGTTCTTCCCTAAAACATGAAAGAAGTTGCACAATTCTGGGGAAAAATCAAGCTAACAGGCATCCAGTCTATTATGTTCTATAAGCATAAAGTTAAAGTAGTAGTCACAGGCAGGCCTGTATAATATTGGAACACAACCAGCTGAAGTTTATTATATGTTAGCAGAACATCAACACCTTCAATTGAATTCAAGTATGCAAGTATAGCGATACTTCCGGGCCATAGAACGTAATGGCGTATGCCGGCGCATGCGCAATACTGATTTTATGCTTTGTCCACAGTTGGGCAATGCATACTGCGCAAGCGTGAGAGGCCATTTCAATGTGCACCCATTGGACCGGATCACGGAGATTTACATACACCACAGGAGAGCTAAAAACGGTATTTATGCATCAAAGGTGGGGAGTCAGGGGGTATCAAATATCCTGCTATAATGTGCTTATGTGACACTAAATTGAATGATATGTTTACATCATATCACACAAAATGCATGACAGATTCCCTTTATGGATATGTTCACATAGTTTTCTTTCTATAGAAGTGAATTTGTCAAAATAGTGTCATTTTCACTTATCTTTGCTTTCTGCAAAATAAAGTATAGTGTAAAGGATTTACTGTAATGATACAACATTAGGTTGCATACATAAAGGGTTTACATAAAATGTGACTGGATGCAGTTTAAGGTTTATTCATATAGCAGCCCAAAAGTCTAGATTGAGCAGTTTGTCTGCTTTTTCTAAAACTCCCCCTCGCTGATCGATCCATGTGTAGGTAGGTACAGAGTGAACTAAAGTATACACATCAGACAGGGGTGAGCTGTATCGTAGCCCAAACCACCCTTTTATAAGTCCAGTTTTTACTGCTGTATCCCTGATAAAGGGGTGGAGAACAAAGAAGTCCATTTTCTGCATATACACACGGTCAAAATTGTTAGTACCCCTCGTTTAATGATAGAAAAACCCACAATGGTCACAGAAATAACTTGAATCTGACAAAAGTAATAATAAATTTAAAATCTATGAAAAAGAACAAATGAAAGTCAGTCATTGCTTTTCAACCATGCTTCCACAGAATTTTAAAAAATAAAACTCATGAAATAGGTCTGGACAGATATGATGGTACCCTTGAAAATAATGTGACAAAAGGTACATGTTAAATCAAAGTGTGTCCACTAATTAGCATCACAGGTGTCTACAATCTTGGAATCAATGAGTGAGCCTGTATAGAGGGCTACAGATTCTCACTGTGCTGTTTGGTGACATGGTGTGTATCACACTCAACATGGACCAGAGGAAGCAAAGGAAAGAGTTGTCCCTGGAGATTAGAAAAAAAATTATAGACAAACATGTTAATGGTAAAAGTTGTAAGACCATCTCCAAGCAGCTTGATGTTCCTGTGACTACAGTTGCACATATTATTCAGAAATTTAAGCTACATGGGACTGTACCCAAGCTCCCTGGACGTGGTCGCAGGAGGAAAATTGATGACAAATCAAAGAGACAGATCATACGAATGGTAACAAAAGAGCCCAGAAAAACTTCTAAACAGATTAAAGGTGAACTTCAAATTTAAGGAATATCAGTGTCAGATCACACCATCTGTGCTTGTAAGAGCCAAAGTGGATTTCTTGGGAGACGACCAAGGAGGACACCATTGTTGAAAAAAATTATAAAAATGCCAGACTGGAATTTGCCAAACTACATGTTGATAAGCCACAAAGCTTCTGGGAGAATGTCCTATGGACAGATGAGACAAAAATTGAAGTTTTGGGTAACACACATCAGCTCTAGGTTCACAGACAGAAAAATGAAGCATATCAAGAAAATAACACTGTCCCTACTGTGAAACATGAAGGAGGCTCTGTTATGTTCTGGGGCTGCTTTGCTGCATCTGGCACAGGGTGTCTAGAATCTGTGCATGGTACTATGAAATCTCAAGACTATCAAGGGATTCTAGAGAGAAATGTGCTGCCCAGTGTCAGAAAGCTTGGTTTCAGTTGCAGGTCATGGGTCTTGCAACAGGATAATGACCCAAAACACACAGCTTAAAACACCCAAGAATGGCTAAGGGGAAAACATTGGACTATACTGAAGTGGCCTTCTATGAGCCAGAACTTTGATTGACATGGATGGACAGTATTGTATCGACATTAACCCACAGATTAATCCTATATATGTAGATTAATAGTGTAGTAGGGCCCGGATTGGGGGGTGGTCCACTGCTTACCGCGAACAGACGACACAGACATGAGACAGAGGCAGATTTCGGGTACAACAGGTCCGAGTTTATTGGCCGTCCTCCTGACGACCGTAGCAATACACTGCAGCACTTTTACAGCTCTCCATATTCAGGCCCAGGTACCTGCACCTTCCTTCTGTCGTAGTGACGTTCCTCACGGCTCTTTCACTGAGGCTGCCCTAGGCCTATCTACCACCAGCGCTTCACCAGTCTGAGGTCGTCGTCCATTTGGTACCCCCGGGGCTTCGTCTGTTCTGCGGTTCTTCGTGTCTAGGTCACCCCCTGACTGTCTTTTCTCTTCAGTCCCCTGGTCGAGCTCTCCACTGCTGTCCATTCTCCTTCACTGTCTCTTCTCCTCCTGAGCTCCTCCCGGGACTGGAACCCTCTGGAACCCTCTCCTGTCCTATTTATCTCCCTCCTCGGGAATTTCCCTCCTGGGTACCTATCTCCCCACCCGCCATGACTAAGCATTTTCGTAGCCCTAAGCTGCTGTAAAGTCCTGTTCTCACGCTCCCCCTGCCAGCTTGTGGTCAAAATTAGGTACTGCACTCCTATTCCATTTTCCCCAGCTGTTTCCCTTCTACTATTACAAGCATCCATCTTCAGTGCACCAACCATCCCTTCTATCCCTCCAGACAAGTCCGTCCGTCAGGTCACCTTCCCTACAATAGTATTTTGGGGTATATCAGATTCCATTTAATAGGGGCGAGGGAAAGGATGGAAGTATGATTATCTGGACCAAATGGAGAAGAAAATAGCATACAGCTCTGCTCTGCAATGTGTTATTAACACAGATTAGACAACAGAAGAGAGATTACAGTGCAAAATTCTCAAGAGACACGCAGTAATGGAACTGCCAATCATGTCCAGGGGAGTGACTGTTACATCTGAGCCGTCCTCATAGTATTCTGCACTAACAAAGGGCAGCATAGCTATAACATATTTGCTATAGGTTTGCATTGAACTTATTAACATTTAGATAGGCTCATAGCAGTCTTAATTATGTATATGGCCCTCATATTTGGATTTAAGGGGGAAGGTTTGTTAAAGTATGTTAATGGATGTATGATAAGATGATATATTAAGGATTCTTAAGGATCCTATCACACAAGCGGCAAATGTAGGTTCATTAGCCCTATTTAATTAGTGGTGGGTATTTATTTTTGCAAGTATACTAACATTTTTTGAGGATAAAACAATAGGTGTGCAAGATCTTACCTGACCTATGTACTCTTAGGTATTTTGGGACTTTGCTACAATTATATTGTGATGTAATGAAGGATAAGAAAAATCTGGACGCTCACCACTGCTCAATTACACTTCATGTATGTATGCAGGTGTAACGGTGTCCAGGGTGGTAGCTGCAGGCAAGTGTCCTGAGTCTGACACCCCGGCATGTTGTAGAAAACAGAGGCCTGCTTCGGGTGTGTGTTACTGTTGTGACTGCGGACACCTCCTGAGCTCTCTGGTCAGCAGTGCTTAGCGTGGCTGTGATTCTCCATGAATTATATCTTCTTCTAAATCTAGAAAGAAATTAGAAAAATTGGAACAACTGGTGCCCCCATCGTGGGACCGTCCTTTTGGTGGTATCATTTACCAGGAAAAACAAAAGCATGATTATTTAAATAAATTGCAAACAATCATAAAGATAATCTGTAAACACTAGGACTACCGGACTTGTCAAAGGAACTACCGAAATGGAGTCATTTTGACTCCTGGCTCGTTTATTTTAAGAGTTTCTTGCTCCTGGTATTGTTGTAACTTTAATTTTGTTTATTATTACTATATTATAAAATAGCAAGAATACCATCAGGCTTTAGCGCACTGCTTCTAGCCATAGAAATTAGCAAAACTGCAGGCCGTATTCTACAGAAATTATGTAGGCCACTCGAGAGTTCACTGGTTCACTGACGGATGTCCTGTATATGTCCTGTGTATGTCAAGTATATTTGCAAAAATGCTAATTATTCTATGTCAACATTTATTCTAAACTTATTCTAAACATACAAGTAAATGAAAACGAAAAGAAATAATAACATTTTGCAACAAAGACTAGCAAAATATAGTAAGGAGTCAAAATTACCCCCTTTGGTAATTAAAGGTAAATTTTGAAAAAAAAAAAGGTACTCTTTTTTTTCAAATATTATTTACTGTCACAAAATCTTTTTTCGCATCCTAAATGAGTAAAAGTCACCGAGTCTCAAGCCAGAATTTGGAAAAATGTAGTCACAGAAGAGAAATAAAAATTGCGAGGAGTCAAAATGACTCCATCGATAGTTCTAGTATTACCTTTTGCATTAAAGGGATTTTCCCACTAACAAAGTTAATTCTTATCAATAGATCTTGTAATAATAATAATGGAATAATAATAAGTGGATGTGTTGTAATAAAATGTTCTTGTGCTGAGATAATATTATAAATGTGCCCCTGCTGTGTACTGTGTAATGGCCGTGTCTGACCATGCAGGAACATGGTCTGATCATACCACATTCTTGGGCAGGGGAGGATGCAAAAGAGTATACAGACACGACAGCCCAGGATCACAAATGATTCTTTCTTTGAGGCAAATATTGCTTAAAAATAGGCAGGGAAATGTTTACCTCACAGAAACCAGCAGCTGTGATCCCATACTGTAATGTCAGTATTGTCTTTTGCTTCCTCCCCTGCCCAGGAGCTGTGGTATGATCAGACCATGTTCCTGCACTGTCAGACACAGACATTACACAGTACATAGCAGGGGCACATGTATAAGATTATATCAGCACAGGAACGTTTTTATTTAACACATCCAATTGTGGTACTTATTTGCATTCCAAGATCTGTTGATTAAAATGAACTTTGTGTGTGAGGAAAAACCCTTCCAGTAAGTGACTTCTAGCAGCCTTTACGCCCACATCCTTAGGGAAATGTTTCTATAGGATCTCAACGTCAACACTAGCTATTCCATAACCACCCTGCCAGTGAATATGTGACAAAATGGACAGGAATGCTTTCATATCTTGAAGCTATGGTTATGTATTAATCACATTTATTATGTAATTTTGTTACATGTATGTATTTTGATCATTGGTGATAACCAAATTGTATGTATTAAAGATTCTAAGGCCGAGAAGAGGCGATTGTTATTGTGAAACTGTCAAAGACCATTGTTTGTCCACAATCTTATGCTCCTGCATGAATAAATGAAGGGAAATTTAGCAGTGATAAGAGCCCAGATTTCTACTTATCCTTCGCTACCTATTGTAATATAGACACATATCTTCAGTGAGCGCCACGTATATTACTTGCCCCTTGTAACAGAGGTGTATCTGTATTGTTTCATATGGGATATAAGCAGTACTACTAATAATATCAGAGGCGTAGCTAGGGTTTTGGTTCAGGGAGGGGCGAAACTTCTGAGTGGGCCCCTAATCAGTTAACCTTGATTACAACTGGGTGACGCACAATAATAGTGGCGGAGAACCTCAGCAGATGATCGTGCTGTTGCTGAATATAATTTCTAAATAAAGACCAATATTGATATTACCGCCATATAGTGAGTGGTAGATACCCGTCCTACAGAATATACTGTATAAGAGATCACAGTACATTTACAGATGATGACTTACAGCTGACGTTCTTTCTGATGGAATCGTTCACTTTTCATGTCTTTTCCATCTGGCCCAGACCGACATAACAACTTCTTCTAGCCAGGACTCGTCTGCAGAGATTACAACAAAGACACGTTTCACTTCTCATATTTTCAGCACTGTCACCAATGGGACTATTCCCAACCTGCACAAACTCCTCATCCTGCTGATACCCCAATACTGAGCCACTGCTGCCGTATGTGTCCCTATTACTGCACCTATTGTGTGGCTCTGTGTGACCTCTAAATTCTAAAGCAACCCTCTAGAAAATAGTAATGCCGGGTGCCAGTGCCCTAGAAAACAGTGCCCACATTTTGTCCCCTAGAAAGTAATATTGCCATTTTTGCCCCTTTGACAGTCACAGTAACCTGCTCTTCCCTGTAACAATAAGTGCCCACTTTACATTTAATAATGTCCTGAGTCTCCCCCCTTTACAGCTCCCCTATACACTGTATGATGCTCTCTTATACACAATATGATCCCCCCTCACTGTATATATACTAACCGCTTAGTATTCCCCAAATTGTTTGATAGCTCCAACACTGTAATCTCCACACTGTATGATGGCCCCCTAGATAGCCTCCATATAGTATAATGCACCAGACAAGTCTCACTATAGTCCTCAATATAGTATAATGCACTCCCCATAGGCAAACTATAGTATAATCCACTCCCCATAGGCAGACTCTACAGAATAATGCAGCCCTTTATATAGTGCACCCCACAGGCAGCCTCTATTGTTATGATGAGTCACCGAAGGAGGAAAAAAACAAAATACTAGCTAAGTCCAGAAAAAAACAGAGAGGTTGGCAGCTATCGGATTGCAGACCCCTGAACCTATCCACAACAACTAGCAGTAGCCGTGGGGGGGTCCTACGGTGCCCTAGACCCCTCGATCACAGCCAGAGAACTACATAGCCTAAAGACAGAAAGGGGAAAAGCTAAACTGCCCCAGAGCAGACCCCAAAGCAATAGGCAGCCCCCAACATATAATGACGGTAAAGCAAGATGAAAACACTAACACAGATAGAAAGATAGGTTGAGAAAATGATGGGGCCCAAGCTAACTAAATAGGACAGGATAGGAAAGCTGCTGTCTGCCATCCGCAAAAACCCTATCCAAAATGTGCCAACCGACTGATAGGAAAAACAGGCCCTGAAGTCTCTAGGCTTCAAAAGACTATATCAGCACTCAGGTATATTCTGAAGACAGAGCAAAAGATCAACAGATCAGAGACAAAAATGGAATTCAGCTCACCCCCGGCCGGGGATGGCAGAACTCCCAAAAAACAAGGCAAAACAAAAACAAAACTGAAGTGTACAAAGCAGAGCAGAAAAACTTAGCTTTGAGACGCAGGAATCAGACTGGTCTCCAAGAATCCAGCAGGGTCACCAGCAAGGCAGAAGGGCGTCAACTCCCTTATATCCAGTCCTCAATTCCAGCCACCCAGTCATCATCTAGCTGCCCAGGTGTTTGGCAATCAGCCTCACTACCTTCCTTCACCAGAGGAGGGAGTTCATCAGACCTCAATGGTGAAGGGAAAAATGAACTCACAACACTCGGTAGTGTAATGCAGCCCCATAGGTAGCCTCTATAGTACAATACAGCCCCATAAAAAAATAAATCCAATACTCACCCTTCCTCCTGGTTCCTTCACTGCTGTGAGCTCCCGCACACCTCCTTACTGCAGGCTCCAAGTAGTGACATCATCGTGACCCCCTGTCAGTGTCGGCGTTAGTGACAGCAGAAGCTTATGAGAGGGGGGATGATGGGAGGGAGAGCGTAATGCTCCTTCTCTCATCAATGCGGTCAGCTGAATCGGCATCCAGCGGATACAGTTGATCTTGCAATGACGGGTGGGGGGCCCACTGCTGGAACAGAGCCCTAGCACCTGCTCAGGGGCCCCTCTATTATAGTAGCAAACACCAGTTAGGGTATGTGCACACATTGCGGATTCTGCTGCGGTGTACAGTATCATTAAAGTCTATGAGAAATGGAAAATGCAGTGCACATGCTGCGGACTTTTCCGCGCATATTTTCTGCGGATTTAAATCCGCAGCATGTCAATTCTTTGTGCGGATCCGCGTTTTGACACCTGCTCCATTATAGGAATCCGCAGATGTCAAAACGCAGGGTAAATCCGCAGGTGAAACGCAGGTCATTTGACCTGCGGATTTAGCCAAATCCGCACGGAAAAATCCGCAGGGTAAGCTGCAATGTGTGCACGTACCCCAATCCTCCAGCACTCGCTGTCAGCCTGGTAAAGGGTAGGTTAACACAGTAATTA
Source organism: Dendrobates tinctorius (assembly GCF_039654945.1). Lineage (NCBI taxonomy): Eukaryota > Metazoa > Chordata > Amphibia > Anura > Dendrobatidae > Dendrobates > Dendrobates tinctorius. The sequence continues at coordinate 6,422,648 of NW_027361910.1, forward strand.
CACACCAGCACAAACAGCCAAGATAAGGTGATCAATACATTGGTTTAACCCTCCCTCTGCCTGCCAGGGAGGATGTGTCGCTTTCTCTGCACAGCTCAATGTCTGCAGCCATCAGTGCGATCTCTAGTTTGCACTTTTCCTTGGTTTTTTTCTCAGTTCTAAAGTGTAGTAAATTCCCAGACCAAGGCAATGCATCGACATATAGCGCATCAGTGACCACTGCAAAGTGCCTGGAAACTGCGTAACATGTAAGGAGAGCATCATGCAATGAACATTACACCCCAATAGCAGTAAGTTTTATGTATACCTTTAAAGCAACAGATTAGACATATCAAACAGTAAATAACATGTGCTAAGATACTCATCAGTCCCCATGCTGTGTGCAGTGTCCACTTGTCCTGGCTGTTGCTCCTTGGCTGTCAGGCTCCTCTCAGGTAGAAGCAATAAAGTGCAGACACAGTCAGAGGCAGAGTCCCCCTGTGTCCTGGCTGCTGCTGGAGCTGATGACTTCTCTGCAGCAGGGAGCTTTCAAGGAGAGCGCGCTCAGCCAGGATTGGGTGAGTGACCTCCCTTCCCCCTCTCCTCCACAGACAGCAGAAGAGCGGTCACATGACTCACTCCCTGCTGCAGAATGTAATTGTATCTGCGCGATCTGCATGCCGATATAGTTACATAGTGTAGCTCCGAGTGGGCTCCCTCAGAGCATGGGGCTCGGGTCCACCGCCCCTTCTGCCCCCTTTGTAGCTACGCTACTGGATAATATTGTGAAGTCTTCTCTTCTCAGTGACATCACCGCGATTGTGACTAGACAATTAACTCTATGCACGAGACAGAAGGTTCTTTTACGATGAAAGCTTATGGAGACTCGTTCTGATGCACCATAGACTTACACTGTAAGAGTCACTTCTGGGTCACGCAGTCCCGGAGAGTCTGCAGAGCAGTGACGTCTTTCAGAAGAAAAGAATGGCATTGGACACTGAAGAGAGCAGTGATAGGTGAGTAAGTATATTAATACACCACAATACATTATATTCATATATACACATTTAATAAAATCAAAATATAGATGGGACTGCTTTTTTAAGTATATTGTTGTATTGGTGGACACAGTGTCCATATTGCATGAGTAGGCCACCCCTCCGAGGGAAAGTAAAGCAAAATGTAAGCTACAATACAGGGGGTACGGAAAGTATTCAGACTCCTTTACATTTTTCACTCTTTTTTTCATTGCAGCCATTTGGTAAATTCAAAAAAGTACATTTTTTTCTCATTAATCTACACTCTGCACCCCATCGTGACTGAAAAAAAAAACAAATGTAGAAATGTTTGTAGATGTATTAAAAAAGAAAAACTGAAATATCACATGGACATAAGCATTCAGACCCTTTGCTCAGTATTGTGTAGAAGCACCCTTTTGAGCTAGTACAGCTATGAGTCTTTTTGGGAATGATACAAGTTTTTTACACCTGGATTTGGGGATCCTCTGCCATTCTTCCTTGTAGATCCTCTCCAGTTCCGTCAGGTTGGATGGTGAACTTGGGTGGACAGCTATTTTCAGGTTTCTCCAGAGATGCTCAATTGGGTTTAGGTCAGGGCTCTGGCTGGGCCAGTCAAGAATGGTCACAGAGTTGTTCTGAAGCCACTCCTTTGTTATTTTAGCTGTGTGCTTAGGGTCATTGTCTTGATGGAAAGTGAACCTTTCGGCCAAGTCAGAGGTTCAGAGCACTCTGGAAGACGTTTTCATCCAGGATAGCTCTGTACTTGGCCACATTCATGTTTCCTTCAATTGTAACCAGTCGTCCTGTCCCTGCAGCTGAAAAAAAACTGCCACCACTATGTTTCACTGTTGGCATTGTATTGGGCAGGTAATGAGCAGTGCCTGATTTTCTCCACACATACCATTTAGAATTATCACCAAAAAGTTCTATCTTCATCTCATCAGACCAGAGAATCTTATTTCTCATAGTCTGGGAGTCCTTCATGTGTTAATTAGCAAACTCTATGCGGGCTTTCTTATGTCTGGCACTGAGGCCGTTGGGCCACTCTGCCATAAATGCCCAACTGGTACAGAACTGCAGTGATAGTTGACTTTGTTGAACTTTCTCCCATCTCCCTACTGCATCTGTGGAGCTAAGCCACAGTGATCTTGCGGTTCTTCTTTACCTCTCTCACCAAGGCTCTTTTCTCATGATTGCTCAGTTTGGCTGAACGGCCAGGTCTAGGAAGACTTCTGGTGGTCCCATACTTCTTCCATTTAAGGATTATGGAGGCCACTTTGCTCTTAGGAACCTTGAGTACTGCAGAAATTCTTTTGCCACTTGACCAGATATGTGCCTTGCCACAATTCTGTCTCTGAGCTCCTTGGCCAGTTCATTTGACCTCATGATTCTCATTTGGTCTGACATGCACTGTGAGCTGTGAGGTCTAATATAGACAGGTGTGTGCCTTTCCAAATCAAGTCCTATGAGTCTCATTAAACACAGCTGGACTCCAATGAAGGAGTAGAACCATCTCAAGGAGGATCACAAGGAAATGGACAGCATGTGACTGAGTGTCTGAGCAAAGGGTCTGAATACTTATGACCATGTGATATTTCAGTTTTTCTTTTTTAATAAATTTGCAAAAATTTCTACATTTCTGTTTTTTTCAGTCAAGATGGGGTGCAGAGTGTACATTAACGAGGAAAAAATGATTGTTTTTGAATTTACCAAATGGCTGCAGTGAAACAAAGAGTGAAAAATTTAAAGGGGTCTGAATACTTTCTGTACCCAATGTAAGGGTCTAGTGATAAAAAGAGGAGAATATGGAACAAAAAATACAATCCAGATATGAACACTAAAATGGGACAGTAAATCAATGTGGACATTATTCACAAATAGGCCATACTAGACTTTAACTACGCAGTAACTGTTTGCATTTTGTTGCTACATTATCCTATAAAAAGAGAATAATAATCATATACTGCAGAATAAACTGTGAAAATCCCGATTATCAATTCATATTGAAGTATATTGTATAATTTAGTTCATCACAGCTTAACACAAAACATTTTCCTGTCATTTGACTATTCTTCCAAAGAACGAATCAGAATATCTGAATGCCTTCTGTTAAATATAGAAATCGATCAAAAGAATGAGCATGCTAAATAGTGTAACAATATTCACAGGCTTGTGTTTGTTTCAAAAGCTTACATATTTTTGCCATTATGACTGGAATGACTCCAAGGCTTTTTCTCCCTGCAGATCTTCAGTTGTAATAAGTGCAAATCTTTTGCTATTAACTATTTATCATCACATAAGATTAAAAATTTGGCACAATGCAATCGATAGGAAACAAAGCAGAAGATAAAAGGAAGAGGAAAATATAGAAAAGAATAGAGATGAGAAAGACCGTACTCTGCAAGCAAAAGAGCACAAAAGAAACGTTATAAAGAAAGATCAGAAATATCCCTGCCTCTATATAATATTTTCTCAAAAAAGCAGTCACTGCTGTGGGAAAAGTCAGAGCACTTTTAATTTTTTTTTATGTTCTACACGTCATTTTTTCCATCTGAGATTTGTCGGTGAAAATAACTTGCTTCAATAACAATTAATGAAACATTATTATCACCGGCAAATCTCTAAATATTTTGTCTCTGAACTAAATGAAATACAACATTAAAAGGTCTTCTAAAAAGACTACAGTAAAATATGGATATTATTCATTTATTTATTTTGGCAGAGGAGGTGACTTAACCCCTTTAATCCGAAGCCTGTTTTCACCTTTCTGACTAGGTCAATTTTTTCAATACTGACCACTATCATTTTATGAGGTCCTAACTCTGGAGCGCTTCAATGGATCCCACTGATTCCGAGATTATTTTTTCATGACATATTGTACTTCATGATAGTGGTAAAATTCCTTTGATATGACTTTGAAATTTTATTTGTGAAAAAAATTGGAAATTTGTCGAAAATGTTGAAACGTTTCTAATTTTCAAACTTTTAATTTTTATGCCCTTAAATTAGAGTCATGCCACATAAAATAGTTAATAAATAACATTTCCCACATGTATACTTTACATCAGCACAATTTTTTACAAATATTTTTTTTAGGAGATAAAACTGTTAAAAGTTGAGCAGCGATATCTCATTTTTACAAGAACATTTACAAAACCATTTTTTTAGGGACCACATCACATTTGAATGGACTTTCAGGGGCCTATATGACATAAAATAACCCAAAATGACACCATTCTAAAAACTGCACACCTCAAGGTGATCAAAACCACATTCAAGAAGCTTATTAACCCTTCAGGTGCTTCTCAGGAATTCATGGAACATGGAAGGAAAAAATAAACATTTACCTTTTTTTTCACAAAACATTTTCCTTTAGACACAATTTTTTTTTTACTTTCACAAGGGTAATAGGAGAAAATGGACCATGCAATTTGTTGTGCAATTTCTCCTGAGCATATCAATATCCTATGTGTCGGGGAAAACCACTGCTTGGGTGCACGGCAGGGTTTGGAATGGAAGGAGCACCATTTGACTTTTGGAATGTAAAATTTGCTGTAATAATTAGCGGACGCCATGTCAAGTTTGGAGAGCCCCTGACTTGCCTAAACAGTGGAGACCCCATAAGTGACACCATTTGGGAATCAAGACCCCTCATATACTCGAGTATAAACCGAGATTTTCAGCCCATTTTTTTAGGCTGAAAGTGCCCCTCTCGGCTTATACTCGTTCGTCCCAGGGGGTTGGCGGGGGAGGGGGAGTGTCAAAAGTCGACGGCTGTCACATCATGCTCACCCCCTCCTGGCGCGGTCTCTGCACTTCCATGCTTCTCCGATGGTCTCTGGCGCCAGCAGCTTCTTCCTGTGTTCAGCGGTCATGTGGAACCGCTCATTAAAGTAATGAATATGCACACGACTCCACTCCCATAGGCGTGGAGCGCATATTCATTACTTTAATGAGCGGTACTATGTGACCGCTGAACACAGGAAGAATCTGCGGGCGCTGGAGACCATCAAAGAAGCAGGGAAGTGCAGAGACCATGCCAGAAGGGGGTGAGTATAATGAGGAGGACGGGGGGGAGCCGTGAATACAACATGGGGAGGATGGAGGAGCCATGCATACAACGTGAGGGATGGGGGAGCCATGCATACAACAGGGGGAGGACAGAAGAGCCATGCATACAGCAGGGGGGAGGACAGAGGAGCCATGCATACCGCAGGGGGAGGATGGAGGAGTCATGCATACAGCAGGGAGAGGAGGAGGAGACATGTATACAACAGGGGGAGGAAGGAAGAGCCATGCATACAGCAGGGGGAGGACAGAGGAGCGATGCATACAGCAGGGGGAGCCACACATACCAGGACAGGGATAAGGGGACAATGCATACCCAGCTTATACTCGTGCTTACCCAGTTTTCCATGGCAAAATTATGTGCATTGACTTATACGTGCGTCAGCTTATACTCGAGTATATACGGTATTACATTTAGTTATATATTTAATATTACCAAACCAGCATAAGCAATAAATTTAACAATTAGCAGGTACTTTAAGCCAAATGGTAAACAGCAGTAAATGTATCTATAAAATATGGCAAATGCTGCTTTTTTAAAAATTCTTTTCAGAAAATAAAATGGAATTTAAAAGTTCCAGTGGATATACAAAGTCTACACACCCCTGCTAAAAGGTCAGTTATTGGCCCTGTAAAAAAAATCATAGGAAGAATAATTTCAGAACATTTTCTACCTTTAATGTCACCCATAATCTGTACAAAATGAGATACAAACTTAAATTATTTTGAAAGGAAAGAAAAATATAACAAAACTTTAATAATGTTATTGCAGAAGTGTGAAGAGCCTCTCATAATTCGAGATGTGGTTGTGTTGGAATTAGCCAATCGCATTAACTCATGTTAAATAGCACTCAGTACAGTTTACAGCTGACATCCTTTAACCCTTTCGCGCCTGAGCCTGTTTTTGCCTTCGTGACCAGGCCAATTTTTTCAATTCTGACCAGTGTCACTTTATGAGGCCATAACTCTAGAACTCTTCAACGGATCCTGCTGATTCTGACATTGTTTTCTCATGACATATTGTACTTCAGGATAGTGGTAAAATTTCTTAGATATGAACTGCGCTTATATGTTAAAAAAATCGAAATTTGGCAAAAATTTTGAAAATGTTGCAATTTTCAAACTTTTAATTTTTATGCCCTTAAATCAGAGAGTGATATCGCACAAAATAGTTAATAAATAACATTTCCCACATGTCTACTTTACATCTGCACAATTTTGGAAACATAATTTTTTTTTTTTAGGAAGTTATAAGGGTTAAAAGTTGACCAGCGATTTCTCATTTTTACAACAAAATTTACAACACCATTTTTTTTAGGGACCACCTCACATTTGAAGTGAGTTTGGGGGGTCAATATGACAGAAAATACCCAAAAGTGACACCATTCTAAAAACTGCACCTCTCAATGTACTCAAAACCACATTCAAGAAGTTTATTAACCCTTCAGGTGCTTCACATGAATGAATGGAATGTGGAAGGAAAAAATAAACATTTAACTTTTTTTCACAAACATTTTACTTCAGAACCATTTTTTTTATTTTCACAAGTGTAAAAACAGAAAATGAACCACAAAATTTTTTGTGCAATTTCTCCCAAATACGCCGATACCCCGTATGTGGGGCTAAACCACTATTTGAGCACACGGCAGAGCTCAGAAAGGAAGGAGTGCCGTTTGACTTTTTCAATGCAGAATTGGCTGGAATTGAGATAGGACGCCATGTCGCATTTGGAGAGCCCCTAATGTGCCTAAACAGTGGAAACCCCCACAAGTGACCCCATTTTGGAAACTAGACCCCTTAAAGAACTTATCTAGATGTGTCGTGAGCACTTTGAACCCCCAAGTGCTTCACAGAAGTTTATAACGTAGAGCCATGAAAATAAAAAATCATTTTTGTTCCACAAACATGATCTTTTAGCCCCCAATTTTTTATTTTCACAAGGGTAACAGGAGAAATTGGACCCCAAAAGTTGTTGTCCAATTTGTCCTGAGTACACTGGTACCCCATATGTGGAAGAAAACTACTGTTTGGGCACACGGTGGGGATCGGAAGGGAAGTAGTGACGTTTTGGAATGCAGACTTTGATGGAATGGTCTGCGGGTGTCATGTCGCGTTTGCAGAGCCCCTGATGTGCCTAAACAGTGGAAATCCTCCACAAGTGACCCCTTTTTGGAAACTAGACCCCCCCAAGGAACTTATCTAGATGTGTGGTGAGCACTTTGAACCCCCAAGTGTTTCACTAAAGTTTATAATGTAGAGCCGTGAAAATAAAAAAATCATTTTTTTTCCACAAAAATGATCTTTTAGCTCCCAATTTTTATTTTCACAAGGGTAACAGGAGAAATTGGACCCTAAGAGTTGTTGTCCAATTTGTCCTGAGTACGCTGCTACCCCACATGTGGGGGGGACCACTGTTTGGGCACACGGTGGGGCTCGGAAGGGAAGTAGTGACGTTCTGGAATGCAGACTTTGATGGAATGGTCTGCGGGCGTCATATTGCATTTACAGAGCCCCTGATGTACCTAAACAGTGGAAACCCCCAATTTGAATTCCAACCCTAACCCCAACACTCCCCTAACTCTAGCCCTAACCCTAGCCCTAACCCTAGCCCTAACCCTAGCCCTAGCCCTAACCCTAACCCTAGCCCTAACCCTAGCTCTAACCCTAGCCCTAACCCTAGCCCTAACCCTAGCCCTAACCCTAACCCTAGCCCTAGCCCTAACCCTAGACCTAGCCCCTAGCCTGCCTACCTGCTTTTTTTTTCTTTACTTTTTTTTTATTTTTGTGTTTTTTATTTTTTGTATTTTTGACTCATAGTAACGCCACTTCTCCTCTGATCTCACACTGGCAGATGATCAGAGGAGAAGCAGCGTTACTATGTGACAAGATCGCTGCCCGGCACATAGTAACGCCACTTCTCCTCTGATCTCACACTGACAGATGAGCAGAGGTGAAGCAGCGTTACTGTGTGACAAGATCGCTGCCTGACACAGCTGTGCCAGGCAGCGATCAGCTGTGCCAGGCAGCGATCTAGTCACACTGTAACGCTGCTTCACCTCTGCTCATCTATCAGCATGAGCTCAGAGGAGAAGTCGCGTTATAATGAGGGAGATCGCCGGGAAACAAGCAGCTTTCCCAGCGAGCTCTCTCATTGGCTGCTGTGACGCAACGTCATCAGGACCTGAACCAATCAGGTCTCGATGACGTCGGGGGTCCCAGCATGCATTGTGCACCGGGATCCCCGCGTTATAAGGTATGAGGGGGTCCCAGGGGGCACAAAACCGCCGACAGTAGATAAACGTCGGCGCTGCACAAAGCCCAGCAAGCGCCAACGTTTATCTACTGTGGGCGGTCGCGAAGAGGTTAAAGGGATTCTGCTAAACCGCATCTAAAGTTTAGCCTTTCAGGTGGATTTTCTTGACATTTTCTTTAAATTATGTGTCATTTGGAGTTTTCACGCCAGTTTCAACCAGCTCAATCCACATGGGTGGAGCTGAGAACCAGCCTTGGCGAGACAAGGCATGGCTATGCTTGCCTGTCAAATTCATGGAAAGTGGCAGAATTTTTTATGCCAGAAATGTAACCCTGGTGCAGAAATGTGACCAGAGTACATTTCTGGTGAGACGCAGGAGGACACATGCAACTGATAAAGATGCATTGAATTTATTAAGTGGTGCACATGTCTTAATTAATTTGGCTCATCTTATACCTGCATACTCATCATAAAAGGGATTTTTCCACAAACAAAAGTTGATTTTAATCAATATATCTGCCCAGGAGCTGTGGTATGATCAAACCATGTTCCTGTACAGACACAGCCATTACACAGTACAGTACACAACAGAGGCACATATTGTAAGATTATCTCAGCACCGGAACATTATTTTCAACACATCCAGTCATGGAACTTATTATTATTCCAAGATCTATTGATTAAAATCAACTTTTTTCATGGGAAAACTTCTTTAAGCCTGGCGTACGACACACCAGTCTTAATGACTCAGCGCCAAAGTGTCATTTAAGAAAAACATTATGAGTACTTCCTCAAAAAATTTGGGAAACTTAAAAAAAAAAAGCATCAGCTACACAGAGGCTGTGATGTGTACAGAAGGGGATGTTATAGGATATTTGCTAACGGGATTCTTAATCATAAGTACCGTACATTCCAAATAAGTGTTCTTCATTTTTTTCACTATGACAAATGTGAATACAGTTATGATACATTATCTTTGGAAATATATTATATGTAACCTAGTTTCCAGCAAATGTTTTAATTTCCGTTAGTAGACATTTCCATTATCAATATGCCAGCAATAGTGACCTACAGCATCTAAAGCGTCATTTATAAAAGTGTAGCTTCTGGCGTAACAGACATCAGGGAAAATAATGCTTTAGCCAAACATGTAAAAACCACAGAAGAGTCATTTACGGAACATCAATCGACTACACACTCCAAAGGCAGAAGTTTTGTGGTCGATTCTATGGTTTGCACAATTTTCAATTGAAAACCAAGAAAACAAGATATTTGACCGATGAACGGGTTGTAAAATGCACATTGTGCTTAGAGCCTAACAGAAAATAAATCTTTTCCCAACTTTTTCTAAGTACAGTATATGGCTTAAACGTAATTTGCTGGACTTAAAAGCAAACTGTATATGAATAAAGCAATGGATGGATGGGTGGATGAATAAATACTGGATAGATAGATAGATAGATAGACAATTTATTCATACGTTTTCGGGAAGAGTAACACAGGAATATCACAATTCTAAGTTCTATAAAATGATACTTAAACATTGTTATTTTCTTGAAAACGTAACAGAAAAAGAAGCAAAACACTTTCCGAGTAAAAGGCAGTCCTCGGGTTACGAACTAGATGTGCTCTCTAAGTTTCATCGTAATCTGAATATGTGTGTAAATTGGAACAAGGCCAAGAAAATTATACTCACCTTGTTCCTGCCCACTATATCTACTTACTGCTTGCAACCAACCATCAGGTCGTTTTCTTTCCACTGTTGCACACCACATCTCAATACTCTCCTCTTTAGACTAGTACTACCGGCTATGTCCAGGACTCAAAGATTATTGTGAATCAAAGGTTGCAGTGTCTATATCGGCCAGAAGTCTTTAAGACGTGGCACGCCACAAAGGAAAGTAGTTGATAGAAGAGATATTAGGTCTTTTTTGACCAGTACTCAGAGATGGGCAAACCCGAACAGTTAATTTCGGCATCCGTACCGAACACCTACTGTTTGGGCATGGACACTGAATACAGATTTCACAAGGAAGTCCATGTTACTGTTCAGGTTCGGCTGCCCCAACACCGGGTGTTTGTCACACTGTCATGTGCATGGCAGTGTGGCAAATTCCGCTTCTGATTCATCCCCACTGGTGAGAGAGCCCCAGTTCCCACGCTGTCAAGAGCGCTCAGCTGTGATCAGAGGTATAATGTTTACCTCCAGTCACTGGTGTCAGCTGAAGGGACTGCTGATCCCATCATCCAACACCTGCTGCCGCTAATTACAGTGAGAGCAGGAGCGGCAGATAGAAGTATTCATTAGCCGCTCTTGCGCTGTAAATAAATAATTTTACAAAAATAGCGTGGGTTACCCTGTATTTTTGCTAACCAGCCAGGCAAAACTCACAGCTGGGGACTGCAGCCCTCAACTGTCAGCTTCAGCAAGGCTAGTTATCAAGAATAAAGGGGTCCACGCAGTTTTTTTTATTATTTAAATAAATATTTTTAAAAAAATGATGTGGGGTCCCCCCATTTTTGACAACCAACCTTGCTAAAGCAGACAGCTGGGGGCTGGTATTCTCAGGCTGGTAAATTGCCATGGATATTGGCCCCCCAGCCTAAAATTAGCAGCTCACAGCTGCCCAGAAAAGGCACATTTATTAGATGCCCCAATTTTGGCGCTTTGCCCGGCTTTTTCCATTTGCCCTGTAGTGGTGGCAAGTGGGGTTCATATTTGTGGGGTTGATGTCACCTTTGTATTGTCAGGTGACTTCAAGCCCACAGCTTATTAATGGAGACACCTATCCATTACTAATCCTATAGTTGTATGGTAAATAAGCACACAGCTGTCATGATCCAAGTGCAGGTTTTGACCTGCATGTCAGGGGTTAATGTCTTGAGCCCAGTGCAGGCTTTGACCTGCATGCCTGGGGTTAATTATTGTGGCCTCTCTTTGGTTCAAGGAGAGCTTCTTATAGCCCTGGGAAACTCCAATCCCGATCAGTTATACTTTTGCCTTTGGCCGAGTGTGGTGACCCCTGTGTGCCTGTGCCTTCTGGTTATCTTCTAGCTTGCTTATATGGTTCTGACCCAGTTTTGTCCCTTGTTGTGAGTTTGTCTCTTGATTCTGTACTGTGTATCTGCTTCTCTGGTTTCTGACTCATTGCCTATGTCCTGACTATTCTCTGATTGCCCCTCTTGTACTGTGCTGCTATCTCCGTGTGTGACTCATTGCTTATGTTCTGACTACTCTCTGCTTGTCCCTCTGGTACCACGCCGCCCTCTCCGTGTATGACTCTCTGTTTGTCTGACCTGAGGATTCCTGTTGTAGAATCCTGCATTCATCTCCAGCAGCAGGACGCTAAGACCTACCCCCTGTGGTCACATTATTGTAGGTCCTTCACTGGTTGCTACCTTCAGCGTCCCAGGTCCTGTCTGCCTGAGCTTTCCCTGCAGTATCTGACCCCGGGCCCTCCCGCAGTGTGGGTGAGTCACCCTGTTCAGCCATGGCAGTTCGCCAGCGCTGACAGGACCCTGACATTATAACTGACCTTGAACTTTTTTTTTCTCACTTCTGCAACATGGACCCAATGCATTCTTTTTCTGAGAAGGTGAAATGCTTGACTCAGTCGCTGCAGAAGCTAAGTTTAGAACACCAAACTTTGGCCCAGTCCCAGCGGCAGGTTGCGGACTCGGTTCAGGGGGTGCTTTCCGCTGGGTTTCAGCAGGTGGGGACTAGAGATGTCATTTTAGTCCCATGCGAATCCCCAGTTAAGTTACCAGATATGTTTGCTGGTAACAAACATTCATTTAGAGCATTTAAGGAGGGCTGTAAACTCTTTTTCTCCTTGAGACCTCGCTCCTCTGGGGATGAGAAACAGAGGGTGGGGGTGGTTATGTCCTTGCTTTGAGGGGCCTCGCAAGCCTGGGCATTTTCTCTTTCCTCTTCTGCCCCGGAGAGTGTGGATGAAGTTTTTGAGGCTTTTGGGCATATTTACGATGAGCCAGATAGAATGCGTTTGGCTTAGGACAAGGTGATGAGTGTCTGTCAGGGGAAGCACTCGGCCAAGTGGTTCTGTTCTGAATTTAGACGTTGGGCTGCTGAGATTTCTTGGAGTGATGCCGCCCTTCGGGGGTTGTTCCATAGAGGCCTGTGTGAATGTCTGAAGGATCCCATGGCAATTCATCCTCCACCTGACTCCCTGGAGGATGCCATGAACCAAGCAGTTCGTATGGATCGCAGACTGCGGGCAAGAGAGGTTATGCAAATCAAAGCCTCTTTATTCTCCAGTGCAGGTGAGAACCGAACTCCTCCTGAGGCTATGGAGGTGAGCGTTGTCACCTGTGAGGAGAAGGAAAGAAGTTGCCGTTGGGAGAAGCAGTTCTGCCTCTATTTTGGGGAATCTGGACATTGGAAGAAGGACTGCCCCTCCTGTCCGTCATCCTCCAAGGTGGCGGGAAATGATTAGGTCTGGGTAGTAGTCGAGGAGGCTACCCAGACCTTCAGGTACCTTTTTCCTCACTTGCAAAAATTGTGCTTTGGGTGGAACTGGAACTTGGTGATGGTCCCGTTCAGACTACCGCCTTTGTTGACTGTGGCTCTGTTGTTAACCTGATTGATGCCCGGATTATGACTCTTAATAAGAAAGGGACAGTCAGGCTTCAGGATCCTGTTAAACTTGTGGCAATTGACTCATCCTCTCTTACCCGGGATGGTATCTGTTTCAGGTCTGAACTTTTTTCTCTGAAAGTGGGTCCCACTCATGTGGAAAAATTAACTTGCCTCGTGTTAGATAACTTGGCTGCCGGACTGGTACTGGGAATGCCTTGGCTACAACGCCATAATCCTACATTGATTGGGTGATGGGGGAGATCACTCAATGGGGATGCAAAGATAAATGTTGTAACCTGGGGCCTCTTGTTAACTCTGATAAAACCGTATCTGTGTCGTCTGTCAGTCTGGAAGGTATTCCGGAGTACCTGAAGGATTTCGAAGACGTATTTTCCAAAAGCGAGGCTGAGGCGCTGCCACCACATAGACCCTATGATTGTGCCATTGATTTAGTACCCAGAGCCAAGTTACCTAAGGCTCGATTGTTCAATTTGTCTAGGCCTGAGCGCTAAACCATGAAGGAGTACATAGCTGAGAGTCTCTGCAAAGGGCATATCTGGCCTTTTGTGTCACCCAAGGCAGCAGGATTCTTCTTTATGAAGAAGAAAGATGGTGGTTTGCAGCCATGCCTCGACTTTCAGGAACTTAACAAGATAACAGTTCGGAACACTTATCCACTTCTCCTCATCCCAGACTTATGTAACCAGTTATCAGGGGCCCAATGGTTCTCCAAATTAGATCTCCGGGGGACCTACAACCTGATAAGGGTTAGGGAAGGGGACGAGTGGAAAACTGCGTTCCTCAAATCTGAGGGACTCTTTGAAAACCTGGTTATGCTGTTTGGGTTAACTAATGCCCCCACTATTTTCCAGAACTTTATCAATGTTGTGTTTTCTGACCTGATAGGCTGTTTTTTTGTCATTTATTTGGATGACACTTTGGTGTATTTCCCCGGACAGTCAGTCTCACTTGCAACATCTACAGACAGTTCTCCAGAGACTCAGGGAGAACCACTTTGCTAAATTGGAAAAATGTTCATTTTTGATACAGGAACTGTATTTTTTGGGGCTGATTGTATCTTGTGAGGGGTTTCATATGGACGCTAAGAAGATGCTGGCAATCGCAGACTGGGTTCAGCCTTGTGATTTCAAGGGGCTCCAGCGCTTCTTGGGATTTGCGAACTATTACCGGAGATTCATTAAAGGTTTCTCTCAAGTGGTTAAACCACTCACGGATCTTACTCGGAAGGGGGCTGATGTAAAAAATTGGTCGGAACTCGCTAAGGATTCCTTCTCAGCTCTTAAGAAATGTTTCATATCCGCCCCAGTTCAGCCAGACCCGTCCAAACCATTTATTGTGGAGGTGGATGCTTCTGAAGTAGTGGTGGGGGCAGTGTTGTCCCAGGGTCCGGCCACCCTTACTAATCTCCAACCCTGTGCCTTCTTCTCCAAGAAGTTCTCATCTGCCGAGAGAAAATATGATGTAGGAAATAGAGAACTTCTTGCGGTCAGGCTGGCATTCGAAGAATGGAGGCACTTTTTGGAAGGGGCGGCTCACCCTATCACTGTTATCACTGATCACAAAAATTTGGCATACCTTGAATCTGCTAAGAGGCTTACTCCTAGACAAGCCTGTTGGTCACTTTTTTTTTGCGTTTTCAATTCTCCATTACTTTTCGACCAGGCTCCAAAAATGTTAAAGCGGATGTGCTGTCCAGAAGTTTTGACCCGGTGTCTCCCCTGAGCCGCCGTCCTCCATTCTTCACCCAGGGGTGGGAGTGGCAGGGGTCTCGTCAAAGTTGGAACAAGAAATTATGAGGGCCTAGTTCCTAGCTCTGGTGGCCAGGCCAGGAGATAAATTGTTTGTTCCAGATTTATTGCGGCCTAAACTTTTGCAGGAGTTTCATGAGTCTAGGCTGAGTGCTCATCCTGTTATCACGGCCACTAGAGAGGCAGTAGCCAGGGTTTTTTGGTGGCCTTCACTTGGGTCCGATGTCAAGAAATTCATTTCTGCTTGTGGAGTTTGTGCCCGTTCCAAAAGCTCGCATAACCGGCCGTCTGGGGAACTCATACCTTTACCGTTTCCTGATAGGCCATGGACTCATCTCTCCATTGACTTTATAACCGGTCTTCCACCTTCCAGAGGCAATACCATGATCTGGGTAGTGGTGGACAGGTTTTCGAAACAGGCCCATTTCATTCCCTTGGCAGCATTACCCTCAGCAGAAACATTGTCAAGGTTGTTTGTGCTGCATGTGGTCCGATTGCATGGGGTACCCCTGAACGTTGTGTCTGACAGAGGTGTGTAGTTTGTGGCCAAATTTTGGAGGGCATTCTGTAAGAAATTGTGCATCTCATTCTCCTTCTCCTCGGCATATCACCCGGAGAGTAATAGTCAGACGGAACGCACCAATCAATCCCTGTAACAGATTCTCAAGTGTTTGACCTCCACCAGACAGGAGGATTGGTGTGATGCAATACCGTTGCCGGAGTTTGCTTTTAACAACCGGGTGAATCAATCCACCAACATGTCCCCATTCCTGGTCAATTATGGGTTTAATCCTCATTTTGGGGAGTTTTCACGGGTGGATGCCGGTTGCCCAGGGGTGGAGGGATCCGTTCAACGGTTAAAAAACCTCTGGGCTGAAGTTCGGGGTAATATCTCTCAGGCACAGGGGAGGTATAAATATTTTGCTGACAAAAAGAGAGCCCCGGGACACATGTTCCAGGTGGGAGAGAAGGTTTGGCTTTACACACGTAACATCAACTTGAAGGTACCATCAGCTAAATTGGGACCAAAGTTCATTGGTCTATATGAGATTGTGGAGATGGTCAACCCAGTGGCATATAGGCTGCATCTACCCGCCTCCTTAAAAATATCCAATGTGTTCCATAAATCGCTGTTGAAACCCGTGGGGTCTGTCAAGGAGGACTCCGAGCTTGTTGTTCCTCCAGTGTTAGTGGAGGGTCACTTGGAGTATGAGGTCGGACATATTGTGGACTCTCGGCGGGTGCGCCGCTCCTTGCAGTACCTGGTCCACTGGAAGGGATATGGACCGGAGGATCGCTCGTGGGTCCCTGCTCACTCTGTACATGCAGATCGCCTGGTTCGGGCTTTACATGTCAAATACCCAGGGAAGCCTGGGGGTCCAGAGGCCCCTCGTTGAGAGGGGGTACTGTCATGATCCCAGTGCAGGTTTTGACCTGCACGACAGGGGTTAATATCTTGAGCCCAGTGCAGGCTTTGACCTGCATGCCTGGGGTTAATTATTGTGGCCTCTCTTTGGTTCAAGGAGAGCTTCTTATAGCCCTGGGAAACTCCAATCCCCGTCAGTTATACTTTTGCCTTTGGCCGAGTGTGGTGACTCCTGTGTGCCTGTGCCTTCTGATTGTCTTCTAGCTTGCTTATATGGTTCTGACCCAGTTTTGTCCCTTGTTGTGAGTTTGTCTCTTGATTCTGTACTGTGTATCTGCTTTTCTGGCTTCTGACTCATTGCCTATGTCCTGACTATTCTCTGATTGCCCCTCTTGTACTCTGCTGCTACCTCCGTGTGTGACTCATTGCTTACGTTCTGACTACTCTCTGCTTGTCCCTCTGGTATGGCGCTGCCCCCTCCATGTGTGACCCTCTGTTTGTCGGACCTAAGGATCCATGTAGTAGAATCCTGCATTCATCTCCAGCAGCAGGACACTAAGCTCTGCCCCCTGTGGTCACATGATCGTAGGTCCTTCACTGCTTGCTACTTTCAGCGTCCCAGGTCCTGTCTGCTTCAGCTTTCCCTGCAGTATCTGACCCCGGGCCCTCCCGCAGTGTGGGTGAGTCACCCTGTTCAGCCGTGGCAGTTCGCCGGCGCTGACAGGACCCTGACAACAGCCAGAATAAAGTCCTTTATTTGAAATAAGATTAAACACAGTTTTCCATTTTTATTTAAATGCCTAATTCCAGCAAAGCCCTCAATCTCCTGTAATAAAAGTAACATAAAAAAAGAACAACAATATACCAAACTTGTCCATCATTCTGGGGATAGTTTTCAACCTGGACGGTGCCAAGGGGTGACTGTCCTGGCTGGAAACCACTGGTGACTGAACTGCTGCGAGTGCAGCCTCAGAGACGGATCGTGACGTCATAGAAGTTTCGTCCAGTCCTTGAGGCTCCTATCCCAGCCGGGCTGAACTGCGGTAACCTTGGAGACATCCCCGCTAGTAACGTGAGACGATTTCCCCACCGATCAGAAGCGATGTTTGGCGCGCTGTCATGCACATGACAGCGCAGCAAACACTGGATGTTCAGGCCCCCCATTCAAGTGAATGAGATAGGGGTTTCAGGTTCGGGTCCGGGTACTGTTCTGGTACCTGAACCCGAACTGTTTGTAACTGTTCGGCCGGACCTGAACATCCAAGTGTTTGCCCATCTCTAGTACTCGCCTCTTCAGCCTTCCTGCAGCTTGTCATCCGGTTCTCTTCTTCACATCTTTAGGTGCTTCACATCTTCTCCCTCTTTACTATAGTCCAGGACTTTCGACTGCATCCAGGCTGGTGTTCACTACGCTCATACGGTTGCGATGATGACATGACCTTATGACGCACAGTGAGTTCTGGACTGGACATGGATGGAAGTCCTGGCCTATAGTAAAGAGGCCAGAAATGTGGCACGCATTGCCAAAAAAGAGTACGGGGCAGCAGTCAGAGACTCCATTGATGAGGTGATTATTAGGAGGTTTTTTTTACATCTAATGTTCCTAAGTAAGGGTCGTGTGTAGGTTGGATGTTCGTAAGTTGGGGACTGCCTGCAATTTCAATTGACTGAAGAATGAATAGGAAGATTGAAAATTTCACTTTCCCTCTACACCATTGTATTTTTGGACTATTTTTTTATGGTTGTGCCTGTTAATTTAAAAGGATTTTCCAGGAGTTACATATCGATGACCTTTCATAAGAATTGGTCATCAATAAAGCTAGAAGGTATTTGTCACCCAGAAAGTTCCACCAATAAACTGATATCTGCTGTAGGAGCGGTCAGATGTGCGTGATGTACAAAGCGGAGCACCACAGAACCATACATTGTGTAGTGGACGACACTGAGTACTGTCGTTTATCTCCCAATCACGCTTATCTGCCTATGGTATGCTATGTATATACTTGACATTGCGTTAGGAATATACCAACTGAATGTCAGATTCCCTTGCGTAGAAAACTTTATTGTGTCTTTTCCTGTAACTTGCATGTGATGCGCATGAAAAGCAGATAATTTGCAATCTTATCATTTACCACTTTATAACCTATGACAAAAAGAAACATCTGCCCAACAGAGTTACAGAAGGTGATACAGCTACCGGTAATAAGAATACTAATAATATAAAAGAGGGGTGATTAAAGTTACTCATACAATGTTGTTCACATATTCAATTATAAAATAATAAGGTATATGAAAATAAGAGTTCTGTTAGACTTCTCGCCGCACTTCGCACACCCACACATGAATCATATTCTATTTTCTATGCAGCTACATTTCCCAAGTGTTAATTGTATAGCGTCTCATCTGATCAAAGAATTATTATTAATGGCAATCGTAATTAAAACAAACACAAAGTGCATGCTTGCCAACTCGTCACTGGCATCCATACAAAACACAATCTGTGCAGATTGCGAGCCAAACGCTTCCCAGCAAATGAGCTGCAACAGGCAGGCAACACAGTGGGGATTAGACGCAGTCCTTTCACAGCCTGTGTTATCGCTGCAGACTTGATGTTCTATATCTAGTTTTTTAAATATTCTGCAAATACCTCCAAAACACTTTGCATTTTGAATATTAAAGCTTAATTCTAAATATCCCCATGGTATGAACTATAACAATGATTTGTCTTTGATTTAATTTAGCATAAATTTCAGGTATATTTATTGAATTTATTTTGATTATGATAACTAATACTTTTTTTGCTAATTATATTTTTATTTCATTGTGTTTATGGGTTTTTTTCCCTTCTTTTTGGTCTGTATTTGTTTTATTTTATATACACTGTTGGCATCAATGAACTGAAGCGATATTATACTTACGTGTGACAGCGAGTTATTGACAGAATCATTTGTCAGCACTGTTATCGTTAGATGTTCATTATTTAAATTAGAGTCCCATGATTCCTTGTATATTCTAATTACTAAGGGTATATTTCAAGTGCAAAATCATCAATAACAGAAAAAATAATAATGAATAGATGAGACCTAGTCTCACTAGTGTGATCTTGTTCTGAATTTCTTACTTGTAAACCGTTTAAGTAAATCTGGTTGATCTGGCAGACCAATATAAAATACTGTGACCATAAGAAATCATCTTCCATAATATGCTTCCCCCATGGTTATACGTACTACATCAAACCTAGATAATCAACGAATCTGAGCTCCCTCTAGTGGCATCCACAGGGATAGAGAATGTTATCATGTTACAGGTGTTAACCCATTGTCTTCATGTATAAGGGCTCCAGCACACGGATAGCAGGTTGTATTTGATGTTAGAGATGAGCGAACATCGTCGACTCCCTCCTTATTCGGCAAGCTATAGCGTTTACCAAAGAAGCTGCAATGGGAGCCCAGATACATGGAGCACTCCCAATAATCAGCTGTTCGGTGCTGCAGCTGCATGTGTCGCGGCTGTGTAACAGTCTCAACACACAGGCTCTCCATGCATGTGTTGTGACTGTCACACAGCTGTTAATGTGAATAAACAAAACCTGGCACTCAACTTGTTTGCTGAATAAGTGGAGATTGTAATGAGTAGTCAGTGGTACAAATAACAGACATTTCAGTCTGACTCGACCTTCATCAGTGTGCCTTCTTAGTAAAGAGAGCATGCTGAGATGCAAGTATGTCTCCGTTGTAGATGAGTGTTGCTATCCTGGTCTTATCGCGGTATCCACCGCTGATGGCTCTTTACGAAGAAGGTGTTTATTCCAAGTGACACAGTATACAGGATAGAGGAAACCTAGCAGGCTCAGAGAGGATATTAATTTTAAATCCCTCCTCTAGAATTTAAATACCATAGCAGTCAGTACACTGATGAAGGTCGAGTCAAACCGAAACGTCTGTTATTATTTGTACCATTGACTATTCTTTAAAATCTCCACTTATTCAGCAAACAAGTTGAGTGCCAGGTTTTGTTTATTCACATTATTGGTTTGAGACCCTACCTGAGCACCACACCAGTTGTGACACGTTTTCTTTCTATGTCAGACAGCCGTGACACATGCAGCTGCAGCGCCGAACAACTGATTATTGGGAGCGCTCCAGGCATCTGGGTTCCCGATGCAGCATCTTCGGTAAACGCTATAGCTTGCTGAATAAGGAGAGAGCCAATGATGTTCACACATCTGTACTCCATGTTATGCTATGGAGCGGTTCACATGCCCAATTTTTTCCTCAGACAGAGCCGGTCCGGGAAAAATATCACAGCATGACCAAGTTTGACAGCTATACAGAACGCACTCAGTCATACAAGTCAGTGAGTCCATATAATATATCAGACTGCACATGCAGGACATCTGACATATAAAAATATACTATAAATAACCTCATGAGTTCCTCTAGAAAAGCATTTCCCAAATAAAGGTCTGAAACCTTGGTCAAAGTTATTCGAGTACACAAATTTCCAAGGCTGCCCAAACTTTTGTATCGGCCCAAAAAAAAGACAACTTATTTATTTAACCAAATATGATGATGTATAGCAATGTTTCCCAAACTCCAGTCCTCACAGACACCAACAAGTCATATTTCAAGATCTCCTTAGTATTACACAGGTGAGAGAACCTAAGGCAATTTTTGATGCTTTAATAATCATTCCATCACCAGTCCTCCCACCTACTCCCATACAGATTAGCATAGCTCGGCATGAACTAGGTCCCCATGGCAGTGCTCCACTGATGGGTGTAGTAGTGCACCCCATATTTAAAATAAATGTGTGTTAAGATGAATTGCATACATTCGCTTATAATATCAATTTGGTACTTTGGGTATCAATCGGTTTTAGAAAGAAATGTTCGGATGTTTCGCGACCAGTACCATCAGGTACTCATTTGGAACATCAAGTATCTCAGCAACTAAGAGTACACATCAGTGTACATGCAAATCAACTGGCACACATTGCAGTTTATATCCTTTGCACTGAATGTGAATTAACTTTTAGACCTTATCTGACAGTACAGCAGGAATTTCAGAAGGCAGGATTATCACTAACAGCGGTTAAAACTCTGTATTGCCAATGTACATATAAATATAAAATGTTTGGATTTGAGAGTCCTCAGTGGTTGATACCTTTTAATGGCCATGGAAACAACAGAAACCCTCACTGTAGCATTGATCCACTCCCGCCTGGATTACTGCAACGCTCTATTAATTGGCCTCCCCATTACTCAACTATCCCCTCTCCAGTCCATACTTAATGCAGCAGCCAGGATCGTCCATCTGGCTAATCGGTACTCGGACACGTCCGCTCTTCGCCAGTCCTTACATTGGCAGCCCATTCATTATAGGATCCAATTCAAAGTACTTGTTCTCACCCACAAAGCTCTCCACAGTGCAGCACCCCCCTACATCTCCTCCCTCATTTCTGTCTATTGGCCTAACCGACTGCTGCGCTCTGCAAACTACTTTTGACTAACCTCTGCACTAATCTGTACCTCCCACTCTCGACTCCAAGACTTCTCCCGTGCTGCGCTAATCCTCTGGAATGCTCTACCCCAAGAAATTAGGACTATCCACAATTTGCATAGTTTCAGGCGCTCCCTCAAAACACATTTGTTCAGAGCGACCTATCACGTTCACTAATCACAGTCATTCTATGTGTAAATGTGCATGTGTAGCCCATTCACTATCTCCATCCATCCCTCACTCCCTCAAGATGGCTGGACCATCATTGTAAATACATCACTGTAAATACACACCTGTACTTAGTATCTCCCCCACCTCATTGTAGATTGTAAGCTCTCACGAGCAGGGTTATCTGATTTTGCTTTAATTATTGTATTGTTAGCATAGTTACTTATGACTTATGTTTGGAACTGTTAAACTGTAAAGCGCTGCGGAATATGTTGGCGCTATATAAATAAAGATTATTATTATTATTATTATTATTATTATTAATGGCCAACTGAAAAGATGGTAACAAATTGCAAGCTTTCGAGACTACTCAGGTCTCTTCATCAGGCATATAGACTAATACAACATCTGAAGAATTACTTATTTATACACAACACAGCACAGAATGGTCTAAATACGGCATTTTATTTATTTATATATTTCTTACTGCATTCATTATATATGGTTTAAAACCTATCTAATTTTATTAGTGCAAATTTACTATTAGCTATTATATATCAATCTGCTCAGCTCCCCCTGCTCTATAACATGGTGTGTGCAGATTGGACTGCATTTTCATGGTCACGGGTTTCTTTTAAAAATATGAAACATGATGGTACCCATGTAAAAGTGTGTAATGTCAGTTATGTAAAAAAAATTATCTTGCTGGCTCGTCGCTACTTTTTAGAGCTGGAGAAGGAGTGAAATGAAAATAGCAGTGTTGAGCAGGGACAGCATACTGAGCTTGCATCAATATGGACAACTAGTACATCCTTAATATAGCAGTGAATAGTTCAGGCCCTGAAGGATTGTTCCTGAGGATGATCCATGTCAGGGTGGAAACGGCAATAAACCAACGTAGCACCAGTCTCCTTATGATGTCTAATTTGACAGTCCCTACTGCATACTGAGGAACTCAAATAGAACATCATCAGAAGTAAAAAGAAAACACAGAGAGAAGGTTAGCGTAGAGAGGGAATGGTAGGGAATTTTTAATTTAAATTCCAGTACATTAGCAAAGTACATACATTTTTTAAATTAAATATATGGTAATCATATTAAATTCAGTTAGGTTTCGGACAACTCTTAAAAACTGTTTGCCCATGCCACTTGGAAGATGAAGAACAGGAGCAGAACTTGAACATGTATATTTTCTAAGCATCATAATTTACTTAAATAAGTTGCCAGTGTGTACACTCTATTCTTGGCAAACCTACACAAAATGTGACAGTGAGAACAGAATTAATTAGGTCTAATCTATAGTTTTACATTTGAATATTAGTAGCAGGTTGTCATCTACTCCTTTCCCTTGACTGGAATCCATTTTTTCTTGTAAATAAAAAAGAGCACTGCGAACATACAGTATGCCATCATACATAATATGAATCTCATGTATAAAAAGTATAACAGCTAGGTTTACATCATTCTTTCCTTATCTCCTGTTGAACTGGACATTGATTAGTTATTTGTTAGTAGTTATTTCAAGTTCTTGTGAGGGGATTTCAGTAGTTAGACCCTCACCATTTATCCATTTACTGAATTTTCAACTGACATGCCATAAATGCATGCCATGTCTACTTTATTTCCTGAATGGAAACGCATAGAAAACATCAGTCCTACAACACTATAGTGTCCTTAAAATGGGAAAAAAATACAGTAAAAGCTACAGAGAACCAAATAATGCTGAAATCTGAAATGGCTATGCTGAGTGTTATCAGATGTTAGTCTACATAAACCCAGACCTACAGAGCCAGCAACAGATCATGTTTTCAGGATTTCCTTAGTTTTACAGATGTGATGGAATTATCACACCCTTGAAGAATCTGTTTGACACAATAAACTTTTCAGCTTATTTCACAATTTTCTAGTGTGTTGATAAACTAATCTCAAAATATTAAACTATGCCTACTGCCAACTACACATGTGGTTATATTAACCATGCAAAACATGGTATAGCTCTGATTAGTAGCAAAAATAGAAAAGCGTTCATATCAAAGATCAAAAACTTCCTCTAATCAAGGAAAGTAGGGCTAAATGTTCCTCCAGATCAGAAAAACCTAATGTTTGATTCTCCTTCCCATCCAAAACCAGTTGGCCAATTATCCACCACATGTTTGTACACAATCTAGTTCCTATGAGATGGGAGGGTTCTGCACAGGTTTTCACAACACAAAAGAAAAGTGAATGGTTTATGGACTTGACTTTGATTAGCTTGTTCTGATACTGCAGAGGTTGCATTCATTTGTGTATATATGGATAATACTGTTTCTAAGACTAAATATAAATCAAAATTATTCCTCTATATCCTCTAGTAATGGTGGAAGGAATGTCTTGTGATAAGGCTAAGATCCATAAATTTGATCTATTTAGGCAAATGATTTACAATCACTCAAAATAAAATGGGTTTTCTAATAAGTTGGAAGTTGCTCTTTATCGTCCTAAAATACAAATTATCTTTCTTTTCTTGCCTCTATATTAAATGATATTATCTCTCTTCTGTATTTTGTATCAAACTGTTTTCACTTTTCTCAGTTTGCTTGTTATCATCCACTTTTTCAGTGTTATCACTGAGTTTCCATGTTGCTACAATCACCTACAATATGTAGATACAGAATGTCTTATCTCCGCTGCCATATGCCTAGAATGCACGCATATTTCACCACCCTCCCTTTATAGACTATGGAATTATGATACCCCTGCCTGCATGTCTTAAAAATTTACTATCCCTAGTTTATTTTTTCCACCACCAGCCCAAAACATTGCGTTCTACCCTGCAGCATCATACACAGAAAATTTACAGCCTGTAGCAGATGAAATATGGAGAGATTAAGAGAGCATAGAATTATTTCTCCATTCTGAGCTGGCCCTGTTGACTCCTGATTTAATCTGCTCTCATTTACCCTTGGCTAATTTACAATGCTGTTAACGAGACCTTGATGGTCATAAAATCAATGGAGAATAACTTTCATCAAACAATTCCTGGGAGTTGCATTCATCTTATATAAAGTTTCAACTTCCTAACTATTTGAAAGTTACTGTACAATGTTGTATACTGCAACTCTGGATGGATGGATGGATGGATCGATGAACGAACAGATGGATAAGGATTGTTAAACCGATAATCAAAATAGTAAAAGTAAAGAAAATGTATTTACTGCTGTTCTGCCAGTATTAGTTCTGCAAGACATTGGAAATGACAACATATTCACTATACTGACAAAATTATTCAGACGCCTACACGTTAGACCTAAAAGAGCTTTTATGGCATCCAATTCTAAATCCAAAAACATCAATATGGAGCTGGTTCTCCTTTGCAGTTATAACCACTTCGAATCTTCTGGCAAGACTTTTTTTACCCATTCTTTGAGAAGAGAATTTGGGAGGACATTGACAAAGGAAAAGCTTGCAGTTTATGCTCTAGTGAAGCTCATAATCTCATAATTTATGTTCTAGTTAAGCTCAAAGGTGTTCTAGGGGATTGAGATCATGGCTGTGTGGACCAGTCAAGTTCTTACCCATCAAACTCACTGAATCATGGACCTAGTTTTGCGTTGGAACTAAAAATGGCCTTTCTCATACCATTCCTGCAAACTCATAGTTACAATTAAAGTTACATTTGTATGACTACAAAGGGCACAAAAGGACCTCAGAAGGCTTATGTTGTTAATTATGAAAAGCTACCAAGTGGCTGATTGAATAAGACTGTCATTGTATATGTCAGTCTTAATGAATGGTCATGGTGGTTAAAGTGGTTGTCCCACAAGCAAAGTACACTTTAATCAATAGGCCTTGGAAGAAAACCAAGTTCCACAATTGGATGTGTTAAAAAAATGTACCTGTGCTGATATAATCTTATAATTGTGTCCCTGCTGTGTACTGTGTAATGGCTGTGTCTGACAGTGTCTGATCATACTACATCTCCTGGCCAGGAGAGGACACAAAAGAGAGTATACAGACAGGACAGCAGGGGGCCACAGATGATTCTTTCAGTGAGGTAAAACATTTGCTGCTTGTTTATAAATGTGTGTTTAAGTGTGTTTAACCTCACAGAAAGAATCAGCTGTGATCCCATGTCGTCATGTATACTCTCTTTTGTGTCCTCTCCTGGCCAGGTGATCAGACCTGCACAGTAAGATACGGCCATTACACATGACACAGCAGAAACACATTTATAAGATTATCTCAGCACAGGAAAAAAGTTTAACAATCAAATTGTGGAAATTATTATTATTCCAAGATCTATAGATTAAAGTGTACTTTGTGGGAAAACCCCTTTAAAGAATTTGATGTATTTTATTAGTGGCTTGCTCCTTGCCAAAAATGCTACACCTATCAGAGAATGAAGTGACATTTCTGGTGTAAGTTACTTCTCTAAAGTGGCGTAAATTATGATGACTTCGAGGGGTGGACTCAGCCACTCCATGCATTGTCCTGCCCCTGATCTGCCCACTTTGGTGGAACGGGCTGGGACTGACCTGAAAATAGAAAAAAAATCACAAGATTTTTGAGCAAATTCGCAAAACTCAAAAATTTAGCTATTTTTTAAAAATGTTCTATGATATAAAACTGGCATAAACAGCTTGATGAATTATGCCCTAAAACTCTTATTTTAGACATATCCCTCTTCCTCATGCAAGTACAGTACTATTCCCATACAGATGTTCAGTATGCTTTACAAACTAATTGGATAATGACCACAATGTCACAAATGCTTAGTATACCTTAATATATGTGGTTTTTTACTGGATATATAAATGGTACGGAGTTTTGTTAATGACTGGAAAGGTGGAAAAGTTTACATCTCTGTTCTCATAAACTGGCAAGTGGAAAATCTAGGTAGAGGTACTGTCACACTTAGCGATGCACCAGCGATCCCAACCAGCGATATGACGCGGTCAGGATCGCTGGTGCATCGCTAAGTGGTCGCTAGTGAGCTGCCACACAGGCAGATCTCACCAGCGACATAGCAGCGGTCGGGGGTTGCTACTTACCTGTCAGACGCGGCGATCCTGACGTCCTCCCGCCCGCGTCCACGCGTCGCTCGTCGTCACAGCAGGAAGCGCCGCAGGAAGCTGACGACGAGAAACAGTCCAGCCTGTTCTCGCGCGATCAGCAATAAGCAGCGGGGGAGCGGGTTGTAGGTAAGTATCACACATAGCGATATCGCTAGCAATATCGCTATAACGTCACAAGTTATAGCGATATTGCTAGCGATATCTCTTAGTGTGACATGCCCTTAAGACATAACTAAATTCATCATCGTGCTCATATGTGATTGGGTTGGGATACTACTGAAATTCTCTTTTTATATAAGTGTTAGGCCGGGGTCACACTGGCGAGGAATACGGCCGAGTGAGAGGTGCTAAAAGCACGCATTAGACACGGACCAATGATTCTCTATGGGGTCCCTCGCACCAGCCATATATTTCTCATCTGTATTCTACGCTCCGTGCCAATCGCAGCATGCTGCGATTGTCAGCGTACTACGGCCGTAGTACGCCAATGCAAGTCTATGGGTGCGCAAAAAATACAGATTACACACGGACCACAGATGTGACTTGCAAGAAATACGCACCCGGTGTCTTTTAGCAAAGCCGGCAATTCAGTGTGCTATACAGTAAACTCACACTGACAGGTTTAATAAAGAAACGAAAGAATAGATATAGACACATAGAATACATATATATATATATATATATATATATGTGTATTCTATGTGTCTATATCTATTCTTTGGTTTGTGTTATAAAACCTGTCATAGGGCTCCATTATATGTCCATTTTGCAAGCCTGCGAGAAAATCTCGCCATACGGATGCCATACGGATTACATACGGATGCTTACATGCGCAAAATACGCGACCACACCTTGCTTACGGATGGCATACGGAGCACAGTTTAGGGGCCATTCATCCGTATTATGCATGTAAAATACTGACCGTATTTTGCGTCGGTTAGTGTGACCCCAGCCTTATACAACCAATTCTGCTCACACTCTACTAATTGTTATGTCATTACATCTATTAAAGTCCATTAGATGAAAAGGATAATGAAACTCGTCATCTTATTGCCGTTCTACTTCAACTGCAAAATCACTAGAAGAACTTTTATCATCAAGTGTTATTTCCTGCATTGACAATCAATGAGACTGCTTTAAAGCCTCATTTTTTTCAGGAACCGTTTAAAATAAAACACCATTTGAAAAGAATATAATTAAATCCGAACACGCCTGGTGTAGCAGTGATACCAAACGGGACCTGTAAACTTCTACTCGTAGAGTTGGCTCCAAGTCACAATTAGAGAGAAATGACTCCTCAAGTTTATCGAATCCACAAATTCCATGAACAATCATAAACAAGTCAGATACTAGTCCAGCAGAATTCTTGGATGAACTCCAGTACCTTGTGCTTCGCTAGGCATCATTTATCACCTCACTGTGTGTTAATGACAGGAAAGCAATGGGCCGGTATTGCCATTCAATACTGCAGACAAATAAATACTTAACTAGTATAAGGAAAGCGTGTAAGTGAACTGCAATAACAATCGAAGATTCAAAAGCTGTAAGAAAGAGTTCTATAATGTACATAAAACCTATATTAATGTTAATAACTTTGTATTACTGACCTAGCACCACTACTGCATTCCTGAGCTACCACACACATATACAATATACAAAAGTAGTTGCATTCTGTCGTGCTAAAGCATGTAAATATGAAATATATCAAATATGAAGAGCAATACTGCTCTGGATAATAAGTAAAAATTGAGATGATAAGTGCATAAATTGGCCAATTCATGCATGTCCAGCTACCAAAGACAAGGTGGTATCAAACTGCTGGGACCCTACATGTCTAGTGTGAATACCTCTCTTAGGATGAAGTCTGAACTTGTGGGTAAATGTGGATACCTCTCTTTAAAGCCTGTATTTATGGGTAGGTAGGATCCTGCTGTAATTAAAATCACCACATGCTGAAGGGCAGCGTGCTCAGTCAGAGAGCTAATATACAAATAACAAAAGTATTGCTATTCATATTTCATATATTCCATATTTACATGCTTTAGTATGACAGAGCGCAACTTCTTTTGTATATGGGGGTGGCTGCTCCTAGTATGCACCTATTCACACTAGCTTGGAAGTGATACGCAGTCTTTTGTTATTTGTATATTAGCTCTCTGACCGAGCACTCCGCCCTTCAGCATGTGGTGGTTGTAATTACAGCAGGATTCTACATACCCATAAAATCAGACTTGAAAGAGAGAAATTCACATCTACCCAGGAATTCAGACTTCAGCCTCAGAGAGGTATTCACACTAGACACTTAAGGACCCAGAAATTTGAGACCACCTTGTCGTTGGTTGCTCGGCTTACATGAATTGGCCAAATTATGTGCTAAGCATCTCAATTTTTTCTTATCCAGGGCAGTATTGCTCTTCATATTTCATATATTCCATGTCTACCTGCTTTAGCACAACAGAGTGCAACTTCTTTTGTATATTGTATATGGAGGTGGCTGCTCCTAGTATGCACCTGTTCACACTAGCTTGGAAGTGCCAGTCAGTCTTTTGTTAGTTACCGCACACACATAGTCCAGAGCTTCGATCGTAATTCTGGCTGCTTTTGGAAACAGACAAAAAGCTACCAGGACATTGTTGAATATTTCAGCTGTGAGACTAGCAGAATTTTAAAGGCACCCTTGGATTATAATAGTTTATTGCTACCCTATAAGTAATGTAATTTTTGTTCTTCGGCATTACATAGCTAAATATAATTTTAATATAGTGGTGGTTTCTATAAATGTTTTTTGTTATTTTATATATTTCATATGTTTAATATATATATATATATATATATATATACATATATATATATCTTTGGAGTGCCATGTTCCTGGGTTCAAATCCCACCAAAGACAACATCTGCAGGGAGTTTGTATGTCGTGAAAATAATAGCGCTATATACAGTGGGGCAAAAAAGTATTTAGTCAGTCAGCAATAGTGCAAGTTCCACCACTTAAAAAGATGAGAGGCGTCTGTAATTTACATCATAGGTTGACCTCAACTATGGGAGACAAACTGAGAAAAAAAAATCCAGAAAATCACATTGTCTGTTTTTTTTTTCATTTTATTTGCATATTATGGTGGAAAATAAGTATTTGGTCAGAAACAAGCAATCAAGATTTCTGGCTCTCACAGACCTGTAACTTCTTCTTTAAGAGTCTCCTCTTTCCTCCACTCATTACCTGTAGTAATGGCACCTGTTTAAACTTGTTATCAGTATAAAAAGACACCTGTGCACACCCTCAAACAGTCTGACTCCAAACTCCACTATGGTGAAGACCAAAGAGCTGTCAAAGGACACCAGAAACAAAATTGTAGCCCTGCACCAGGCTGGGAAGACTGAATCTGCAATAGCCAACCAGCTTGGAGTGAAGAAATCAACTGTGGGAGCAATAATTAGAAAATGGAAGACATACAAGACCACTGATAATCTCCCTCGATCTGGTGCTCCACGCAAAATCCCACCCCATGGGGTCAGAATGATCACAAGAACGGTGAGCAAAAATCCCAGAACCATGCGGGGGGACCTAGTGAATGAACTGCAGAGAGCTGGGACCAATGTAACAAGGCCTACCATAAGTAACACACTACGCCACCATGGACTCAGATCCTGCAGTGCCAGACGTGTCCCACTGCTTAAGCCTGTACATGTCCGGGCCCGTCTGAAGTTTGCTAGAGAGCATTTGGATGATCCAGAGGAGTTTTGGGAGAATGTCCTATGGTCTGATGAAACCAAACTGGAACTGTTTGATAGAAACACAACTTGTCGTGTTTGGAGGAAAAAGAATACTGAGTTGCATCCATCAAACACCATACCTACTGTAAAGCATGGTGGTGGAAACATCATGCTTTGGGGCTGTTTCTCTGCAAAGGGGCCAGGACGACTGATCCGGGTACATGAAAGAATGAATGGGGCCATGTATCGTGAGATTTTGAGTGCAAACCTCCTTCCATCAGCAAGGGCATTGAAGATGAAACGTGGCTGGGTCTTTCAACATGACAATGATCCAAAGCACACCGCCAGGGCAACGAAGGAGTGGCTTCGTAAGAAGCATTTCAAGGTCCTGGAGTGGCCTAGCCAGTCTCCAGATCTCAACCCTATAGAAAACCTTTGGAGGGAGTTGAAAGTCTGTGTTGCCAAGCGAAAAGCCAAAAACATCACTGCTCTAGAGGAGATCTGCATGGAGGAATGGGCCAACATACCAACAACAGTGTGTGGCAACCTTGTGAAGACTTACAGAAAACGTTTGACCTCTGTCATTGCCAACAAAGGATATATCACAAAGTATTGAGATGAAATTTTGTTTCTGACCAAATACTTATTTTCCACCATAATATGCAAATAAAATGAAAAAAAAACAGACAATGTGATTTTCTGGATTTTTTTTTCTCAGTTTGTCTCCCATAGTTGAGGTCTACCTATGATGTAAATTACAGACGCCTCTCATCTTTTTAAGTGGTGGAACTTGCACTATTGCTGACTGACTAAATACTTTTTTGCCCCACTGTAAGTGAGTAAAATAAATATAAATATACACTCACTGGCCACTTTATTAGGTACACCATGCTAGTAAGGGGTTGGACCCCCTTTTGCCTTCAGAACTGCCTCAATTCTTCGTGGCAGAGATTCAACAAGGTGCTGGAAGCATTCCTCAGAGATTTTGGACCATATTGACATGATGGCATCACACAGTTGGCGCAGATTTGTCGGCTGCACATCCCTGATGCGAATCTCCCGTTCCACCACATCCCAAAGATGCTCTATTGGATTGAGATCTGGTGACTGAGGAGGCCATTTGAGTACAGTAAACTCATTGTCATGTTCAAGAAACCAATCTGA
The DNA here is from genome assembly GCF_039654945.1 of Dendrobates tinctorius. Taxonomy (NCBI): domain Eukaryota; kingdom Metazoa; phylum Chordata; class Amphibia; order Anura; family Dendrobatidae; genus Dendrobates; species Dendrobates tinctorius. The sequence continues at coordinate 6,454,303 of NW_027361910.1, forward strand.
GATGATTCGAGCTTTATGACATGGCGCATTATCCTGCTGAAAGTAGCCATCAGATGTTGGGTACATTGTGGTCATAAAGGGATGGACATGGTCAGCAACAATACTCAGGTAGGCTGTGGCGTTGCAACGATGCTCAATTGGTACCAAGGGGCCCAAAGAGTGCCAAGAAAAAATTCCCCACACCATGACACCACCACCACCAGCCTGAACCGTTGATACAAGGCAGGATGGATCCATGCTTTCATGTTGTTTACGCCAAATTCTGACCCTACCATCCGAATGTCGCAGCAGAAATCGAGACTCATCAGACCAGGCAACGTTTTTCCAATCTTCTACTGTCCAATTTCGATGAGCTTGTGCAAATTGTAGCCTCAGTTTCCTGTTCTTAGCTGAGAGGAGTGGTACCCAGTGTGGTCTTCTGCTGCTGTAGCCCATCTGCCTCAAAGTTCGACGCACTGTGCGTTCAGAGATGCTCTTCTGCCTACCTTGGTTGTAACGGGTGGCAATTTGAGTCACTGTTGCCTTTCTATCAGCTCGAACCAGTCTGCCCATTCTCCTCTGACCTCTGGCATCAACATGGCATTTCCGGCCACAGATCTGCCGCTCACTGGATTTTTTTTCTTTTTCGGACCATTCTCTGTAAACCCTAGAGATGGTTGTGCGTGAAAATCACCGTAGATCAGCAGTTTCTGAAATTCTCAGACCAGCCCTTCTGGCACCAACAATCATGCCACGTTCAAAGGCACTCAAATCACCTTTCTTCCCCATACTGATGCTCGGTTTGAACTGCAGGAGATTGTCTTGACCATGTCTACATGCCTAAATGCACTGAGTTGCCGCCATGTGATTGGCTGATTAGAAATTAAGTCTTAACACACAGTTGGACAGGTGTACCTAATAAAGTGGCCAGTGAGTGATACACTCACTGGCCACTTTATTAGGTACACCTGTCCAACTGTGTGTTAAGACTTAATTTCTAATCAGCCAATCACATGGCGGCAACTCAGTGCATTTAGGCATGTAGACATGGTCAAGACAATCTCCTGCAGTTCAAACCGAGCATCAGTATGGGGAAGAAAGGTGATTTGAGTGCCTTTGAACGTGGCATGATTGTTGGTGCCAGAAGGGCTGGTCTGAGAATTTCAGAAACTGCTGATCTACTGGGATTTTCACGCACAACCATCTCTAGGGTTTACAGAGAATGGTCCGAAAAAGAAAAAAAATCCAGTGAGCGGCAGTTCTGTGGCCGGAAATGCCATGTTGATGCCAGAGGTCAGAGGAGAATGGGCAGACTGGTTCGAGCTGATAGAAAGGCAACAGTGACTCAAATTGCCACCCGTTACAACCAAGGTAGGCAGAAGAGCATCTCTGAATGCACAGTGCGTCGAACTTTGAGGCAGATGGGCTACAGCAGCAGAAGACCACACTGGGTACCACTCCTCTCAGCTAAGAACAGGAAACTGAGGCTACAATTTGCACAAGCTCATCGAAATTGGACAGTAGAAGATTGGAAAAACGTTGCCTGGTCTGATGAGTTTCGATTTCTGCTGCGACATTCGGATGGTAGGGTCAGAATTTGGCGTAAACAACATGAAAGCATGGATCCATCCTGCCTTGTATCAACGGTTCAGGCTGGTGGTGGTGGTGTCATGGTGTGGGGAATTTTTTCTGGGCACTCTTTGGGCCCCTTGGTACCAATTGAGCATCGTTGCAACGCCACAGCCTACCTGAGTATTGTTGCTGACCATGTCCATCCCTTTATGACCACAATGTACCCAACATCTGATGGCTACTTTCAGCAGGATAATGCGCCATGTCATAAAGCTCGAATCATCTCAGATTGGTTTCTTGAACATGACAATGAGTTTACTGTACTCAAATGGCCTCCTCAGTCACCAGATCTCAATCCAATAGAGCATCTTTGGGATGTGGTGGAACGGGAGATTCGCATCAGGGATGTGCAGCCGACAAATCTGCGCCAACTGTGTGATGCCATCATGTCAATATGGTCCAAAATCTCTGAGGAATGCTTCCAGCACCTTGTTGAATCTCTGCCACGAAGAATTGAGGCAGTTCTGAAGGCAAAAGGGGGTCCAACCCCTTACTAGCATGGTGTACCTAATAAAGTGGCCAGTGAGTGTATATATATATATATATATATATATATATATATATATATATATATGTGTGTGTGTTTCTTATACACAAGGATATCAAACAAACAGTTGCTTTGATCCTAATCCAAACTTGGTAAATCGGTCATTCAGGGTTCAGGAGTCCACTAGGTGGTCCTAATCAGTGATCACTAAAAGTACTGTCACACTTAGCGATGTACCAGCAATCCCGACCAGCGATGTGACGCAGTCAGGATCGCTGGTACATCGCTAAGTGGTCGCTAGTGAGCTGCCACACAGGCAGATCTCACCAGCGACATCGCAGGGGTCGGGGGTCGCTACTTACCTGTCACACCAGGCGATCCTGCGTCCTCCCGCCCGGCTCCACGCGTTGCTCGTCTCCACAGCAGGAAGCGCCGCAGGAAGCTGACGACAAGAAACAGTCCAGCCTGTTCTCGCGCGATCAGCGATAACCAGCGGGGGAGCGGGTTGTAGGTAAGTATCAGACATAGCGATATCGCTAGCAATATCACTATAATGTCACAAATTATAGCAATATTGCTAGCGATATCTCTTAGGCCTCTTTCACACTTCCGTTTTTGACAATCAGTCAAGATCCGCCGATTTGGAAAAAAAACGGATCTTGACGGATTGCCATCCGTTGCATCCATTTTTGTGCGGATCCGCCAAAATGTTGCTGTCCGTCAACATCCTCAAAGACTTCCAAACGCAGCTTGCAAGGTTTTTTTGGCCGGCGGATCCTCCAGACACTGATTTAACCCGAAATTCTGTCTGGGTGCCGGACAAAAAAAAAAATTCTCTCTCTCTCTTTCTCTCTTTTTTTCTTTCTCTCTCTTTCTCTCTCTCTTTCCCGGCCAGCGGTTCCTTTAAATTTCCTCATTCTGCGGATCCTTCAAAAAACGGATCCTGTGGCATCCGTTCACATCAGTTACGAACGGATCCGCTTGTCCGCCTTTTTGGCGGATTTTAACTGACACAAAAAACTGAAGTGTGAAAGAGGCCTTAGTGTGACATGCCCTTAAGTAGGACCGCTCACTGGATTCCTAAATCCAGAATAAGCAGAGATTTCAATAAATAAAATACAAGTTACAGAGTTTTTTTTTTAATTTGCTCAGCTCCGGCTGTTCTATGACATGATGCCCAATGATATTTCCAAGCTGGCAAGATCCCTAAAAGTGGATGGCAGAACAGTATATTATATGGTAGATATCTATGAAAAAAATATTAAAATATGCCCTAAATGTAACCACATATAACAAATTGTGATACCACAATGAGCCGTGTCACATCGAACCTCAGCTCTGATCTATCTACATATCAAAATGCATATAAAAGTTGGCTAGAAAATTCTTTTGAACATTTCCTTGTTCCATTATTCTTCTGTTCTCTCTATGCTGTTTGAACACCGATCCTTGAAGATTTTCTAGTACATTTTCAGAGATATAATGCTGCTTTGGGAAACTAAAACCAGTCACTGTCACTTTATAAGAATATGCCAGAGAGGTTTTGTTAATGAATAAATGTAACACACCGGGAATTTCTATTTCTACATATGTCGTTACATCCCTGCTAAATATAGACCTGAACGAAAAGTTCCACATTCTCATTAATATCCCCCATGAGTCATTTCATGTACGGGAGTCAGGAGCTTTGCGCTTATAGCAGCATTGCTTATTAAATGTCTTACTGCGGATAATAAGTGCAATTTTTACCACTTTGCTGAGGACACATTTGCTGTGTTCTATAAATACGGCATCAACTCATTAACATTCAACTGAAATGTGAACATTTTACTTTGATTTGGCTTTATCTGTTTATTGCAGTAAGTACTGTGCACCGCGCACGTTCAGTAACTGGTGATGAGCGAGTATGCTCGTTGCTCGGGATTCCCCGAACATGCTCGAGTGGTCTCTAAGTATTTGTTTCTGTTGCTGCAGATGCATGATTTGTGGCTACTTGACAGCCTGAATACATGTGTGGAATACCTGTTTGTTAGGGAATTCCCACATGTATTCAGACTGTCAAGTAGCCACAAATCATGCAGCTGCGGCAAGGGAAACTAAATCTCTGAGCACTTCCAAATACTCGGAGATCACCCGAGCATGCTCAGGAAAACCCGAGCAAAGAGCAAACTCGCTCATCACTAACAGTAACCCATGACGTGAGGGGTCTTAAAGTGAGGTAAGAAATAACAGTGAGATTTCTTTTCAGAGACAGCGTCACTCTTGTCTAAGGCTACTTTCACATTTACGGTTTTAAGCATCAGGCGCGATGTGGCGAAAAATGTAAAAACCGGATCCGGCGCCGGTTGACACCGGATCCGGCTTTTTTCCCATAGACTAGCATTATCGCCGCATTGCGCCTGATGGCCATGCGGCGTGTCCGGCTTTTGCAAAATACGTACCCTGCCCCTGTTTGAGGAAGCCAGTCAAGCAAAACAGTGCTGTCGGGGTACGCCCGGGTGGTCTGGTTAGCCAGGAACTTTTCACTGTGAGTAATACATTTAGATCAGTTTGTAATTTATAATGATTGCTGGATCAAACATTTTTGGCTGGTAGCTTTCTAGAGCCATGCAGGAAGCACTTTATTTTTAACATGCCATTTTTGTTTTATGCAGTATGATACATTTTGGTCAGGAAATTACAAGGAATGGTGTATTATACACTACATTTCATAAACTGGCCCTCATATAGCGCAGTTGCGCAGTGCACTTTATATTGCTTTTTCTGATTGCAAAAAACCTTTCAAAAAATTTTTTTTATTTTTTGTACTGATTATGTGGCACAATTGCACGGTGCACTTTTCATTGTTTTGTTAGTTACATAATATATGTTCATATATATTTCTTTTTTGTTATGTGTGTAACTATATATCTCATGACATTATAGCTTTCCTGGTTTTTCTATACCTCCGGTTTTTTACCTATGAGGATTCCTTGTTTAGGTGTCATTATTTCAACATGTTTGAATAAAATTATTTTAATTAATACTGTGTCAATGCCTCTATATCCCCGTTCATGTTTGGGGATGTTGTTTAAATTACTTGAATTGAGGTGGTTTTGTTACAAAAGGACTGTGTTTGGTCAGGTCATAAGTTGCCTACTATCCTGCTCACCTTTTTCATTATTGAACATTGTCTTGCATTTACTTTAATATGAGGCAGATGACATAGAGTGGGGGCACCACTGAACATCTTCTTTAGGGTACCAACCCATGCAAGAAGGTAGGGACATTTATTTCTATTGGAAAATGGGGATTGATTATGGCCAGAAAGGCATTTTCTCTTTGAGATATCTGGGTGATCCCCATCTCTGGCATATTGTTAGCTCTTCCCAATATACCACTTACCATGTTATATTGTTCTTGTACCCCGCCCCTCTTTTTTTTTTTTTTTGAAGGATTGATATAAAATAAGGACTGGGATTTGGGATGCAAAGAGGTTATATCTCCCTCGTTTGCTCAGATTTGCAGTAATTTAATTATTTCGGTACCCCTACTGAAGGTTTTTAATACATAATAATAAAAGGTAAGTTTAAGGGTTTCTTAAGGGTTTGTTTTCATAAAAGTTTTGATATCTGGGACCCTTTTTGATTTCCTTATGGGTCGCCCCCGTCCCAGGGCTGTGGGGTACTCGGTACCAGGCCAGTGTCGGTGGGATGTTTCACGGCAGCTGTGACCCGGTCCGTGGCCCTGGGCGCCCAATAACAATGGTGGTTTGTAATATAGTTTATGAAATAGTTCGTGATGCCACCTGTGGTGTTTGGCAAGCAAGATGTTAAGCCAACGCTGCGTGCAGGTCCTCTGTGGCTGATGGTGTGTTGCAGCATAGATAGTATAGCTCCCCCCAGGGCAGTGTGTAGGTGCAGGTAGTGTAAAGGATGATACCCAGATGTAGCGGTGCTGACTGTGCTGGCGCACAATGACTGGAAGACACCAGGGCTTGTAGTTCCAAAGCTTTACTCACAGTTCGTGGTACACAGTGGTGCCTGCCTCTGCGTCATGTCCTCCGGGGCAGAGACTCAATCAACCTCCCGGGCAGTCAGGCTTCTCCTCTCCAACACTCCGCCAACATGTACCTGTCCTGAACGACTCCGCTATTGTGCCTATTAGTGTGAAGAGCTCCAGTACCGTGGTTACTCTGAAGTTCCTCCTGTAAGATGTTCCTAGAACCTTACTTGTATGACAGACAGCTGTAGCCTGCTCAGGGATACTCCTGGATCCCAGCTCTCTATCCGTGCTGCTGTTGTGTCCCAAGTCTTAGATGGGAGTAGTGCATTTACAGCCAACTACTCCACCGGTGTCTGCTGCAGAACCATAAGTGTCCATACAACCTCGGGGACCGGGCCCCGGCCTTGCGTTGAGAACCTATAGACAGGGTTCCTCTTCCAACCCACAACTCCTCTCTGTTCTCCTACTCCTTCGTTCCACGCTGTTCCTTCTCTCTCTTATGGAAGCTTAGGTTGCTCCTCACTCCTCTCCGAGTGACTTCCTTCCTCTCTGACCCTCTGTCAGACTGACCTGAAATCCTACACTTTCCCAACCTTTTATATCTAACTCCACCCACCACCCAGCACATCTCGTCTTACGAAGCAAGGACCCACGAAAGGTGCCCTGCTAACCCTCTAAGCATGAGCCGCAATGCGGTCCATTGCTGAACTCTCCTGTGTGTGGGGTGCAGGTGTTGGAGCCTGGAAAGGAGTTCCCAACTTACCTAGGTGGTGGGGCACTACACCTTAGGAGAAGGTGCAGTACCTTTGTAGCGACCTAGCCTCAGGGGCGCCACACTTACTGGAATTGTTCTTTATTTTTTCCCCGCAACCGCACTTACATTAAGTTGGCTACACAGGTTTTAACTGCTAATTACCTGTAAATTACCCCTAGATCTGCAGGTAAATAGCATTTCTCATGGTGACAGGTTCCTATAATACTGTGATTTTCAATGATTTGTGTTTTACAGTTATCACTCAGCTTTAGTTGAGAACATATGGCCAGTCTACGGTATTATTGACATATTATGTCATAGATCTTTATAGTTGTGTCGTAATTCACATGTACTGCATCTGGGCTGAAATATAAAGCAATATACAGTGTTAATGTTACTGCCATTTCTAGTTGCCTTTATTTCTGGCATGAAATTCTCTCCAGTAACTAAATGCATAATTTTCTGCAGTGCCAAGAATTTATGTTTCTCTCCTGCTATAACAGCAGATGAATTCTCCAGATAAACACCCGGGTATAGATAACATTCCATATTTGATGAGCATTTTCCCTATATTAAATATATATGATTCGCAGAAAGAATCATAAAAAGCTAGCATAATTCTGTCACTAACCGCTAATAACGTGCACCTGTTACTATAAATTACTTTTTTTTTTTCATATAACACTATATTTAAGAAAAACAAAAAAGCCGTAGCCATGACGGCGGTCTTCTTGTTAGCATGTAGTGCTGTATAACCAAAGTAAGAACAAAGTAATATGTGGGGACTACAGATGAGCGGTTCAGAGAAGATTTTACCAAGAACTTTGATTCGCAAAGAAATTATTCTCCACAAATATAATGTCTCTTATTAAGTTCTGGGGTCTTTTTAAGGAAGCCTTAAATTCACCTTACCAATCTATAGTCTGGCCATTCCCGTTGCTCCCATTTGGCTCAGTGCTCACTCTAGGCCAGGACTTCCAACTCCATGTATGCACTGGAGCATGGGCAGTAAACTCCGGGGCATGCTCATGGCTGGTAGCCCCGGAGATGTAATGCCACAGAGGTACGTTGGACCGTACAATGGGCAAGGTACGGAGAGGTAAGTGGCCTTGAAAAGTTTAAAGAAAAAACATACTCACTTCATGACTCATCTTTCTGGCCATCCCGAGTGATCCCTGCCCATAGCCTGGTCGCCTGCACCTCTGTTACATTGTTTTTTTTTTCATTCTAATCACTTTTCTTTTTTTTGTCTTTTGATCTTTGCTGACGTTTTATGCACCAAACTCATCAACATTATGCAAGTGTTTCATGAATTTCGCAAAACATAAAAATGTTTTTTATTCTTTCTTTAACCATCTTTGCTATTTTTTTTTTTCTTTATTTGCGCAAAAAATTGCACATTTTTCAAAATGCAGCAAAAATTGCAGAGGGTAAGCGGAATGGGGATTTGAAAATACATTTTAAGTATTTGGAAATACCGTACATTTAGCGTGTGTTTTCCACACTAAGAATCCAAGAGTGATCCCGACCCAAGGTCACAAATTTGCAGTTTGCAAACTTCAATGTACCAGTTCAAACATTAGGCCATGTTCACATGTTCAGTATTTGTAAGCCAAAACCAGGAGTGGGTGACAAATACAGAAGCGGTGACGTATTTCTATTATACTTTTCCTCTGATTGTTCCACTGATGGTTTTGGCTGATGTAAAAAACTCTCCAAATACTGAACATGTGAATGTGGCCTTAGATTCATTGTAATTTAATGGGTTTATTCCTCACAGTTTCTATGTGTAAACTGTGGGAAATAAGTAACAAGCTACACATTTCCATGGCTGTTTTTTTTTCTGTGCGAAAAATTTCAGATGCATATGAATAGGATTGTGGAAATCCAGTTGATGGAGACCAGCCTGTGTGTGCCATTGTACAGAGAGCATGGTTAGGGCTGATGACATAGCCACATTAACGGGAGTTAGCATGGGTGTGCGAGACAAACATGTGACATCTGTGTGAGGATACAAGATTGCCAGGCCAAAAATAACCACCAATACGAGAGGTGAATGAGAGAGAGATTGGGATCTGCACTGGAAGGGAGTGTACCATGCTGTATTGTTAGAGGCACAGAGACTATGCCAGAATGAAGGGAGAGCGGCTGCTACAATTGTGAGCAAGCTATTTAAAATATGACAAGCGCAAGCGCATTATTGTTGTAATGCTAGCTTTCTATCTCTGTTGCCTCTTATGGGATTTTTTGAAGCCATCAAGCTCATTGCCTCTGTGCAAGAACTAATCATTATCAAAGGATGCTTTAATATATACTGTATATATTTATAACTTGGCAAACCACCACTTAACCATTCCTTAGATTCTGGGCTAGTGATGAAAGAAAAGCTCTACCTTTTGAAATGATGTTGGTTTTAGTCCACCATTCTATGTCTATTAGTTTTGGAAAAAGGAAAGATGTCAGCACATTGCAGTTTCCTAGTCCCTCCGAAGCACAGACTAAAGCTTGCTTCCACCAACTATGATGATCAGAATGTAGTAGAAGAAATCCAGCTATGCGGTATAAAATCTTCAGCTTTAATTGCAAGTTGAACAAATACATCATTAGCCCAAAGAGTGGAACATTTACATGTTTTTGTGCACTTATGCGTAAGGGTGCTGAGTGAAATGCGTAGATGTTCCTCTCTATGGACTAATGATGCATGTGGAGATGTTTTAATCATATACAAATAAAGTTGAACATTTTATACCGTTGAGCTGGATTTCTTCTACCACATGCTGATTAGTTTTGTAATAAGTATTTTTACAGTATTTTCAGCTCCATTTTTATATGGATCTCCAAATAACCTGCAAAGCAAAAGTTCAAACGTAACAGGCTGACTCCCTGGCTCGCTTACTCCATCATTCTGAGTTCAGTGGGTGTTTACTGAGTCACCACTAGCTCCATGCTCCCTCTAGCAAATGCTTAAGGCTGTTAGTGTGTTAGGTTGTAACATGGACCACAGTCAAATAGAAATAGGTAACTTAGTACTACTATTCACTGACAATTCTAGCAGGCAGTTTCACAGGTATCCACATTAGTGGTGGTGCTCTGTGTAAATTAGAAACATACAGTAAAGTCAGTCATATACAGAAATATTCATGTCACTCACCACGACTGTCTTCATCGAAAAATTCCATTTATTTAGATAAGTTGCATACAAGATAAAGTGCAGGAGATAAACATGCAACAGCAGCAACGATCGTTTTGCTTCCTCGGGTAAACAAACAATTGTTGCTGCTGCGGCACATTTGTCTCCTGCTGCGGCACATTTGTCTCCTGCATTTTATCCTATTTGCAACTTATCTAAATACATGGAATTTTTTGGATGAAGTTAATCATGGTGAGTGGTGTGAATATTTCTCTATATCAATTAGGTGTTTTAAATCTAGACTAAATTTAAACATATGTAGTTTATAAAAAAAAATCATTTACATGACTGTTCCTAAAACACGTCCTGACTGCTGGATCAGTAGCTAAAACATTAATTAGTGCTGGGAAGCTTAAATAGTAAGGCTACTCTGATCTCCAAGGGGTTTCATGCACATTACACACTTACTCACTTCTTTATAAACTCGTCTCCAGTTGTTAACAAAAAAAATCCTCTATAAACTAACTAGATAAATTCTGTTTGACTTTCTCTCATTGTAAATCACATTTCTTGATCCATTAAATCTTAGAATTGTCTGATCCCTTGATTTTTGTGTGATATTTGTTTAACAAGACGTTGTCTCCTAATTATATTTATGCTGCAGAAAGCACGTAATAATGTTTTTCTCTGATTTGCTTTTTACAAAGCTTTCTAATTCTCTCGGCAGAAATCTGCTGAAATGAATGCAGCACAAAGAACAATAAAAAGTTTTCCATCCGCACCATTAGTGGCAACACTACAAAACAAAAAAGTATATGCAAAAGCCAGGGATCACCAAAAAATATAGACACATTTTTATTAGAGAACAACACACAGTGTTTTAAAAACATTTAAAAAAGTCCAGAACATGGACTACAAGAACAAGAGATCCACTATACAGAGTATAATACTCATAACCTACAAGTTGATTACAAATACATAACAATCATAATGTCTTGCATAATCCCTGAGATAAATGGTATATGCCAGTGTCACAGGTACCATTGAGAACTGGATAGATGTGCGCAGCCACGCGCTAATTATCATTGCATCAAGATTACTGAATTCCAGCCGCTGCATGTTTGGCGCATGTGCTATGAATCATTCTTGCTTCATGTGATGCGCATGGTACTTTAGGGCGAGCCATCTTCTTGCACTTGTGCAGTAACAATGATGGGACGCCGTTTAGCCAAGCACGTTTCCTAGACAAATTAGGTGTCGATACACGTGGGTGCAGCACCTGAGCAAGGTTTTTTTTTTTTGGTTTTTTTTTCAGTCCGGGGTTGGCCGGCCTCCCACCTCAGTCTTCTGGCTGCTGCGGGGGTCTAAGATGCTGTGCTGTCACCGCTGTGGAGGGTGATCAGAGGTGTATCTAGCAGGGGGCAGCCAGGGCATGTGCCCCGGGCGCAGGCGGCATGGGGGCGCAGCTGGGCCACCTAATGCGGCTGTCCGCAGTGTCTCCCCCAGCGGCTGTATTTTGCCGCCCCCCCGGACTTGGAGTTGGCCGTTCTTTGTGCCGGCTGTCAAGCTGACAGCCGTGCAGAGAAGCTGCAGCACACCGGCTCCCAGGGATCAATTGTACTCGTGTTATTTATTGTGTAGGGGGATTTGGAGTAGGGATGGGAGATTTAGTGTATGGGGGAAGATGTATGAGGAAATAGTACAGGGGAATGCGGGCATGTATGAGGAAACAGTATGCGGGAATGGGGGGCATGTATGAGAAAACAGTACAGGGGAATGGGGGCATGTACGAGAAAACAGTATGGGGGAATGGGGGGTATGTACAAGGAAACAGTATGGGGGAATGGGGGGCAAGTATGAGGAAACAGTACGTGGGAATGGGGGGCATGTATGGGGGATGGGTAGAGAAACAATATGGTGATTGGGGATGGGTGCAGACAGTATGGGGAGCAAACAGGGAATGCATGTGGACACAGTATGTGTAGCGATGTGAAAAATGTATGTGGACAGAGTATGGGAAGTGAGGGTGATGGGATGTGTTTAGATACAGTATGGGGAGTCAGGGGTATGTGTGAGCAGGCAGTGTAGAAAATGAGGAGGTAAATATATGAGGAGACAGTATGGTGAACAGGGGGATGTGAGAGAAGACAGTTTGAGGAGGGAGGGGAATGGTGTGAGGTGACAGTATGGGGGGAGAAAAGTGAGTGGGCACAGAATAGAAACTGAGTAGTGGGGGAGTAGCATGAAGGGACAGTGTAAGGGCATAGCCAGGAGAGGACAGTATACCAAGGAGGGCGAGTGTGATGAGAGAGTACAGCATAAATACTGGGCCCTATAGGGGAGGCACAGTATGAGAGGACAGTATGAAGAGGGGGACCGCTATGGAAAGGAGAGGACAGTATGAAGAGCATGTAGCATAAGAGGGACAGTGTGTGGGTCATCTTTTGTGCAGACAATATAGTGAGGGGCAATGATTTATTTAGAAGCTCAGCGTACCGCAGATAATTTTATTCAGGAGCATTATAATGACACTTCTATCTTTAATGGCATCATGTGGGGATGTGCTGCAGAAGATAGAAGTCTGCAGAGACAAGCTGTAGATGAGAAAACTCATCATGGGGTCTGGACAAGATCACGAAAAGAAGGAGAATGACTCCAGAGACAAAGTCATCTATAAGGTACCTGGATGTAAAAGTTATTTGTGATACTGACTAATTCTCATATTTTTATTTATATTAGGAGTGTTTAAGGGGTTCTCCAGTTCAGTGATGAGTCTGCAGTCATTTTTTGTGACTGCAGACTTCTGAATTCTCACAGTGCGCACTGCATGCTGTCAGGATTCTGTTTTGCTGGCGATTTGCATACACTACCGTTCAAAAGTTTGGCGTCTCCCAGACAATTTTGTTTTCCATGAAAACTCATACTGTTATTAATCAAATGAGTTGCCAAATGAATTTAAAATCTAGTCCAGACATTGATAAGGTTCAAAATTTCTCCTTCAATCTTTGCTTTTGTCCCTTTGCAGCAATTACAGCATTGCAGACTTTTGGCATCCTAGCAGTTAATATGCTGAGGTAATCTGGAGAAATTTCACCCCATGCTTCCAGAAGTCCCTCCCACAAGTTGGTTTGGCTTGATGTGCACTTTTTGCGTACCATACGGTCAAGCTGCTCCCACAACAGCTCAATGGGGTTGAGATCAGGTGACTGCATTGGCCACTCCATTACAGAAAGAATAACAGTACCAGCTGCCTGCTTCTTCCCTAAATAGTTCTTGCATAATTTGGAGGTGTGCTTTGGGTCATTGTCCTGTTGTAAGATGAAATTGGCTCCAATCAAGCGCTGTCCACAGGGCATGGCATGGAGTTGCAAAATGGAGTGATAGCCTTCCTTATTCAAAATCCCTTTTACCTTGTACCAATCTCCCACTTTACCAGCACCAAAGCAACCTGTTGTGAATTCATTTTCTGGTCTACCTCTGGTTGCTGGCGAGGGTGGTGGAGCTGGTTGTATTGACAGAGGAGTCATGAGTTCTTTCCGGGCTCCCTCTGGTGGTTGCAGGAGGTAATGAAGCTGATCTAATTAGCAGAGACCTGCCACCTGATAATGAGGATGACGATTGGACAGCTGGAGTCTCTGACTGGATTTAAGACAGCCTACTCTGTTGTGAGTTCATTCTCACCAGTTGTGAGTTCCCCTTCTGGACTCCCTCTGGTGGTGACAGGAGGTGGTGCGGCTGGTTTGATCGGTGGAGATCTGCTACCTGAGAATGAGGAGGACAATTGGATCTCAGGATTCTCAGATTGGATTTAAGACAGCCGACGCCCTATTCAGTTGCTGGTGATTCCTTCTGGCTTGTCAGCTCTTGGTTTTCAGCTCTGTTCCAGTCATCTAAAGCTAAGTTTTTCTGCTAATGTTCACACTTGATTTTGTTGGTCTATTCAGTTTTTTTGTGTGGTGTTATGAATGAGTCACCGGAGGAGGAGAAAACAAAAATACAAGCTAAGTCCAGAAAACCGGAGAGGTTGGTAGCTATTGGATTGCAGACCCCTGATCCTATACACCACAACTAACAGTAGCCGTGGGGGGTTCCTACAGTGCCCTAGACCCCTCGTCACAGCCGGAGAACTACATATGCCTAAATAAGTCAAGGGGAAATCTAAGCTGCCCCAGAGCAGACCCCAAAGCAATAGACAGCCCCCAACATGTATTGCAGGTGAAAAAAAGAGATGAAAACACAAACACAGACAGAAAGACAGGCTGAGCAAATGATGGGGCCCAACTAACTAGGTAGGACAGGACAGAAAAGATGCTGGCAGCAATCCACAAAAAAACCAGCCAAAAATGTCCCAACCGACTAATAGGGAAAAAGGCCATGAAGTCGCTAGACTTCAAAATCACTATATCAGCACTCAGGTATATTCTGAAAACAGAGCAAAGAGATCAACTGATCAGAGACAAAAATGGAATTCAGCCAGTCCCAACCAGGACTGGCTGAATACAAACATACCTGGATGACCAGCCAATGCGGAGCAATGAACCTCAGACATCACTCTCTTCCTCCACTGGTCAGGAACATACAATTTTCCAATGGGACAACGCTCAGGTTTGTCCTCCTGAAACTCTTCCAGAACACGTCTCAAATCGGGCGAGATGGCAGAAAGAACTACCCCCTCACCTAAGATGGTAGCAGGCTTGGTCACAATAGCAGAATCAGCAAAGAAACTCCTAGAGAGGGCGTCTGCCTTGACATTCTTAGTGCCCGAAAGAAAAGAGACCACAAAATCAAATCGTGTGAAAAACAAGGCCCACCTAGCCTGTCTAGGATTCAAGCGTTTGGCCGACTCCAGGTAAATCAAATTCTTGTGGTCAGTAAGGACCACAACGTGATGTTTAGCTGCCTCCAACCAATGTCTCCACTCCTCAAATGCCCATTTCTTGGCTAACAGTTCCCGATTCCCCACATCATAGTTACGTTCGGATGGGGAGAACTTTCAGGAAAAGAAAGCACAGGGATTCATTTGAGATGTTACAGGATCTTTTTGGGACAAAACAGCTCCTGCACCAATCTCAGAAGCGTCCACCTCTACCTGAAACGGGAGTGAGACATCAGGTTGCCGCAAAACCGGAGCAGAAGTGAACCTTCGCTTCAGCTCCTGAAAAGAAGAAACAGCCTCCGGAGACCAATTCAGCACATCAGCCCCCTTCTTAGTCAAATCAGTCAATGGTTTGGCAATACCAGAAAAATTAGCTATAAATTTACGATAAAAATTAGCAAAACCCAAAAACTTCTGGAGGGCCTTCAAAGAAGTGGGCTGAAGCCAGTCATAAATGGCCTGTACCTTGGCCGGGTCCATTTCAATAGTTGACGGAGACAAAATAAATCCCAAAAATGAAATCCTCTGTACACCAAAAAGGCATTTCGATCCATTGACATACAGGGAATTCTCCCTCAAAATCCGGAACACAGTCCGAACATGTTCCACATGAGAGTCCCAATCCTTGGAAAAGATCAAAATATCATCCAGATAGATGATCAAAAATTTATCCACAAAGTCTCGGAAAATATCATTCATGAAGCACTGGAAGACAGAAGGGGCATTAGTGAGCCCAAAAGGCATCACCAGGTACTCAAAATGTCCCTCAGGAGTATTAAACGCCGTCTTCCATTCATCCCCCTGCTTAATGCGAATAAGATTATACGCCCCCCTTGAGGTCAAGCTTGGTAAACCAGCAAGCACCTTTAACTCTGGAGAATAGATCAGAAATCAGGGGTAACGGATACTGATATTTAACAGTAATTTTGTTGAGGGAATGATAGTTAATACAAGGCCTTAATGAACCATCTTTCTTGGCCACAAAAAAAAACCCAGCACCTAAGGGTGAAGAGGATGGTCTAATATGACCCTTCTCCAACGACTCCTTAATATAGGATCGCATAGCCTCGTGCTTGGGTACAGATAAATTGAAAAGTCGACCCTTGGGAAATTTACACCCAGGGCTCAGCTCAATTGCACACTCATAACTCCTATGAGGAGGCAAAGACACAGACTCATTCTCACTAAATACATCATAAAAATCAGCCAAATAGTCAGGAACATCATGCGACTGGGGAGAGGTGGAGAAAATAGGAGCGTCACTAAGGGCACACCGACAACCCCAACTCACCACAGACACAGATTTCCAATCCAAAACTGGATTATGGATTTGCAACCAGGGAAACCCCAGAACGATGGTATCATGCAAATTATGCAACACCAAAAATCTGCAATTTTCTTGATGGTCTGGGGTGACCCGCATTACCACCTGGGTCCAAAACTGAGGTTTATTCTTCACCAAAGGAGTAGCATCAATACCCCTCAAAGTGATAGGCGTCCGCAGAAGTGTCATAGGAAACCCACAACGTTTAGCAAAATCCAAGTCCATCAGGTTCAGAGCTGCTCCCGAATCCACAAAAGCCTTAGCGGAAAATGCGGACAGGGAGCAGATCAGAGTAATTACCAGAAGAAACTTAGGTTGAACACCATCCACAGCAAATGTGTGTGCAAAACGTTTCTCTCGTTTAGGGCAGACAGAAATAATATGAGAGGCATCTCCAGAGAAAAAACACAGCTTATTACGCCTTCTGAACTCCTGACATTGCGCCCTAGACAAAACTCTATCACATTGCATAGGTTCAGACATTTGTTCAACAGGTGGCAACACCTCTCGTGCTGTTTTGCGTTCTCGCAAACGCCGATCAACCTGAATGGCTAATGACATAGAATCATCAAGACCAGAGGGAACAGGAAATCCCACCATAGTATCTTTTATGGTTTCTGACAAACCCTTCCGAAAGAGAGCTGCCAAGGCACCATCATTCCAGGTAGTAAGGACTGCCCACTTTCGGAATTTTTGACAGTACAACTCTGCAGAATCCTGACCCTGGCTCAATGCCAACAGTGCCTTTTCAGCCTGATCAATAGCATTAGGTTCATCATACAACAACCCTAAGGCCTGAAAAAATGCGTTCACATCAGTCAGAATAGGATCATCAGGTTTCAAAGAAAACGCCCAATCCCGGGGATCGCTGCGCAGCAAAGAGATGACAATTTTAACCTGCTGCGTGGAGCTCCTTGATGAGTTAGGCTTCAAGGCAAAAAATAATTTACAATTATTCTTAAAATTCAGAAATTTAGACCGATCCCCAAAAAACACATCAGGAGTAGGGATCTTTGGTTCAGCAGCATGTGAATGAGCAAGATAGGCGGAAATTCCCTGCACTTCAGCAGTAAGCTGCTCCACACGATCAGACAATTGCTTAATCTCCATTGAGAAAAAATTCCCCCTACGGCCTCAGAGAAATAGAGGAAAAAATATACACCCAAAAAAAAATTCTGACACTCTCTTTTTTTATCTCTTTTTTTTTTTTTTACAATTCTCTCCTGCTATTGAGCACCCTAGAATCTGCGGTATGGCTGGTGATTCTGTTATGAATGAGTCACCGGAGGAGGAGAAAAAAAAATACAAGCGAAGTCCAGAAAACCGGAGAGGTTGGTAGCTATCGGATTGCAGACCCCTGATCCTATACACCACAACTAACAGTAGCCATGGGGGTTCCTATGGTGCCCTAGACCCCTTGTCACAGCCGGAGAACTACATAAGCCTAAATAAGGAAAGGGGAAATCTCAACTGCCCCAGAGCAGACCCTAAAGCAATAGACAGCCCCCAACATGTATTGTCGGTGAAAAAACAGATGAAAACACAAACACAGACAGAAAGACAGGCTGAGCAAACGATGGGACCAAACTAACTAGATAGGACAGGACAGAAAAGATGCTGGCTGCAATCCGCCAAAAACCCTACCAAAAATGTCCCAACCGACTGATAGGGAAAAAGGCCCTGAAGTCACTAGACTTCAAATTCACTGTATCAGCACTTAGAGGTATATTCTGAAAACAGAGCAAAGAGATCAACTGATCAGAGACAAAAATGGAATTCAGCCAGTCCCAACCAGGACTGGCTGAATACAAACACTAAGGAAACCAGACAAAATCTCATGGAATAATAGCAGGGCAAAACTTAGCTTTTATTAGACAGGAACTAAGCTGGACGCAAGAGCTCAGAGCAGAAAGGATCACCAGCAGCCCTGCAGGGCGTCGGCTGCCTTATATCCACTCAGAAATTCCAGATGTCCAATCACACTCTGCCTGTTCAGATGACAGGTTCTTCCCATCCCAATCAATTTCACTACCTCTCTTCACCAGCAGAGGGAGTTCATCAGACATCAAAGGTGAAGGGGAGAATGAACTCACAACAGTGTGGTCTGCCAGCCCCGGCTGGGGGCTGAGCTGAACACTCTTATTTATCAGTATTTTGCCAATTGGCTTTTTGTCCCTCACTAGTTAGGTCTCTTTTTCCTCTGTCTCAGAATATTCCAGAGTTCTGATATAGTGGGAGAAGTCTAGTGACTTCAGGGTTAATTTTGCTATCAGAAGTGTTGGACATTATTTTTGTAGGGATTTTTGCAGGTTGCAGACAGTGACTTGCCTTTCCTTTCCTGTCTAGTTAGTTTGGGCCCCATCATTTGCTCAGCCTATTTTCCTGCCTGTGTTTGTGCCTTCATCTTGTTTCACCGTCAATACATGTGTGGGGGCTATCTATTCCTTTGGGGTCTGCTCTGGGGCAGTTAGTTTTCCCTTTTCTTGCTTTAGGCTTATGTAGTCCTCCGGCCGTGACGAGGCGTCTAGGAACATCGTAGGCACGCTCCACGGCTACTGCTAGTTGTTTGGCAAGATCAGGGATCTCCAATCTGCATAGTTACCAACTTCTCTGGTTTTCTGTGGCTTAGCTTGTTTTGTTTTTTTTCTCCTCGGTGACCCATTCATAACACTACTCCCTCTATCCCTGCTGGTGATTTTTCCTGCCTCCTGAGATCTTAGTTTCCAGTTCAGTCCTTGCATTCTCAAGATAAGTGTTCTTTGCTATTGTTCACATTTGGTTTGGTTTTGTCTATTCAGTTTTTCTTATTAGATTGGCCTCTTTTTGCTCTGTTTTCAGAATATGCCAGAGTGCTAATATAGTGGGTGAAGTCTAGTGACATCAGGGGTTTTTTGCTATCAGAAGTGTTGGACATTTTTGCAGGGTTTTTTGGCATGATTGCAGACAGAGTCTTTCCTTTCCTGTCCTTTCTAGTTAGTGTGGGCCCCATTGTTTGCTCAGCCTATTTTCCTACCTGTGTTTGTGTTTTCATCTTGTCTCACCGACAATACTGTATATGTTTGGGGGCTATCTATTCCTTTGGGGTCTTCTCTGGGGAAGTTTAGTTTTCCCCTTTTCTTGCTTTAGGCTTATTTAGTCCTCCGGCTGTGTCGAGGCATCTAGAATCATCGTAGGTACGCTCCACGGCTACTGCTAGTTGTGTGGATAGGATCAGGGGTCTGCAATCCGCTTAGTCATCAACCTCTCTGGTTTTCTGTGGCTTAGCTTGGTCTTGTATCCCTCCTCAGTGACCCAATCATAACAGCAACCCCAGACCATCACATTACCTCCACCATGCTTGACAGATGGGGTCAGGCACTCTTCCAGCTTTTTTTCAGTTGTTCTACATCTCACAAATGTTCTTCTGTGTGATCCAAAGACTTCAAACTTGGATTCATCTGTCCATAACACCTTTTTCCAATCTTCCTCTGTTCAATGTCTGTGTTCTTTTGCCAATATTAATATTTTCCTTTTATTAGTCAGTCTCAGATATGGTTTTTTATTTGCCAGTCTTCCCTGAAGGCCAGCATCCCGGAGTCGCCTCTTCACTGTAAACGTTGACACTGGCATGTTGTGTGTACTATTTAATGAAGCTGCCAATTGAGGACCTGTGAAGCTTTGATTTCTCAAACTACAGACCCTAATGTACTTGTCTTGTTGCTCAGTTGTGCAGCGGGTCCTCCCACTTCTCTTTCTACTCTGGTTAGAGCCTGTTTGTGCTCTCTGCTGAAGGGAGTAGTACACACCATTGTAGGAAATCTTCAGTTCCTTGGCAATTTCTCGCATGGAATAGCCTTCATTTCTAAGAACAAGAATAGACTGTCATGTTTCACATGAAAGCTCTTTTTTTCGGGCCATTTTGAGAGTTTAATGGAACCAACAAATGTAATGCTCCAGATTCTCAACTAGCTCAAAGGAAGGTCAGGTTTATATCTTCTCTAATCATCCAAACTGTTTTCAGCTGCATTAACATACTTGCACAAGGGTTTTCAAGGGTATTCTAACCATCCATTAGCCTTCTTACACAGTTAGCAAACACAAAGTTCCATAAGAACACTGGAGTGATGGTTGTTGGATATGGACCTCTATACACCTATGAAGATATTGCATTGCAATCCAGATGTTTGCAGCTAGAATAGTCATTTACCACATTAACAATGTATAGAGTGTATTTCTGAATCATTTAATGTTAGCTTCATTGGAAAAAAACTGTGCTTTTCTTTCAAAAATAAGGAAATTTCTAAGTGACTATAAAACTTTTGAATGGTAGTGTACATGCGGTCATATGCTGACTAAACATGTGGCCTCACTGAGTCAAAATGAACTGAGCGAGGCCAGGCACGTCTAATCGGAATGTGGCCAGAAGTATACAAATCACATTCTTGTGCTGATGACTGTCCATAGGCAAGGGAGAATCCTAAAAGTGTGCAGTGCATTCGTTGTGAGAATTCAGAAGCTGCAATGTCAGGATTCATCTCTGAAGGTTCCAGCATTCCAGCAGTCATCACATGGACATTTCACTCATATGCGATTTTCATACTTATGGCCCTGTGACAACGAGCTTCTCTTGCTTCTTCTCTCAGTTTTTCACTGAACATTGAGAACATTTGGGAGAGCAGCTGTTATGAATGAGTCACCGTAGGAGGCAAAAACAGAAATACTAGCTAAGTCCAGAAAACCAGAGAAGTTGGCAGCTATCGGATTGCAGACCCCTGAACCTATCCACAACAACTAGCAGTAGCCGTGGGGGGTTCCTACGGTGCCCTAGACCCCTCGATCACAGCCGGAGAACTAAATAGCCTAAAGACAGAAAGGGAAATCTAAACTGCCCCAGAGCAGACCCCAAAGAAATAGGCAGCCCCCAACATATAATGATGGTGAAGCAAGAAGAAAAAACACTCACACAGATAGAAAGATAGGCTGAGCAAATGATGGGGCTCAAGCTAACTACATAGGACAGGATAGAAAAGCTGCTGTCTGCAATCCGCCAAAACCCTATTAAAACAAGAGCCAACAGACTGATAGGGAAAAAAGCCCTGAAGACGCTAGGCTTCAAAAAGACTATATCAGTACTCAGGTATTTTCTGAAGACAGAGCAAAAAGGAATTCAGCTCACCCCAGCAGGGAATGGCAGAAATACAGAAAAACAAGGCAAAACAAAACCAAAACACAAATGCAAAATGCAGAGCAGAAAACTTAGCTTTTGAGGAGCAGGAATCAGACTGGTCTCCTAGAATCCCTCTGAGAAATCACCAGCAAGGCAGAAGGGCGTCGGCTGCCTTATATCCAGTCAGCAATTCCAGTCACCCAGTCATCATCATCCTGCTCAGGTGCTTGGTAATCAGCCTCACTACCTTCCTTCACCAGAAGAGGGAGTTCATCAGACCTCAATGGTGAAGGGGAAAATGAACTCACAACACAGTAGCTCTTCGGTACATGACTAACTGAGGAAATCCCATATGTCCTTGGAGGGAGGGGCTCCAAACTGAATTCTTGCCCCGGGTGCCAGAAAACCTTCATACACCTTAGCCACAGTGTCTGCATTAGTCATACAAAAATTGTAAGGGCAAAGCTGTCTGGGCACGGCGACACGCGTTGGGTTCTCCCAACTGTTACCCTCCTTGCACTGACGCCCCGGTATGGATTTCCCCCATGCTTTTTATCAGATCTTGTTCCACATGTGATTCTCTTGCCTCCAGCAGCTGGATGGTTTGTTGTACTTACATTACTGGCTTCACTAGGATTCTTCTTTCCTTTTTTGACCTCGCCGCTGTTTTTGGTGGCTCTAATTTGTGCGGTCTTTTCATGGTTACATGTGGCTGTTGTGGTATGGGACACATTATTGCACATTTTGTGCAGTGACTCATAAGAGGCATTTTTATTTCCTTATCGCATGTTTTATGGAACCATTGGATATTGCATGGCAGGGTTATGTGGCCACTGTGGCCGATATATAAATATTCCTTCATTGTGATATCCTTTCTGGGGGATATTTCTATCTTTGAGTCTCTATGAGGATGATTTATAATGTATGACATATGGGGTAGCAGATTGTGATTATACATGTTTATAGATTAATATGCACATATCTGAGTGTGGATAGCCTCCCCCATCTACTCATTCATTCATATATTTATATGGAGATCACATGTATGAGACTTTATCTAATTGTTGTAATTATGAGGGTACATTTGGATGGATCTTTTTTCCTGTTTTTACATGTTTTTAATCTACATTGTGGTTAATAAAGCTTTTTGCCTTGCATATATACATATTGGTGGTGTGCATTTTTCCATGTGGTCCCTCTTTTTCTCTTGTTCTTATTTGCATTAGTCATACTACTCACCAATGGGGGAGGCAGCACTAAGGCTGGGCTCACACGTGGTTTTTTCACATTTCCGTGGCGGTTTTTACAGTGCGATTTTGCCACGAAAACGCAAAAAATAAGCATCCCATGCATTCCTATGGGATTCTGCAATGCTGTGCTAATGCTGCGGTTTTTACCGTGGCGGAATTGCTTCGCGGTAAAAAATGCAGCATGCTCATTAATTTCGCGGAATCGCAGCGATCCCGCACCCATAGGAATGCATTGTTCTGCTTACTTTCCACATGTGGCTGTGCACACCATGCGAAAAGTGAGCAGAACATTTGCGGATGGTACCCACGATCCGGAGGAGAGGAGACTGTCCTCCGGGCTTTGGGTACCATATCCTTGTAAAAAAATAGAATTTAAAATAAAAAATATTGTTATTCTCACCTTCCGACGTCCCGCGCAGCCTTCCCGCCTCTCTCCATGCTCCCGGTCCCAGTAAGCCTTTGCGAGCAATGACGTCCGTTCTCACGGGATCGCGAAGTCTCGCGGTCATTCGCGTGATGTCATCACGAATGACCGCGAGACGTCGCGATCCCGCGAGAACGGACGTTATCGCGGTAATTGTCGCAAAGGATTACTGGGACTGGGAGCGTGGAGAGAGGCGGGAAGGCTGCGCGGGATGTCGGAAGGTGAGAATAACAATATTTTTTTTTTATTGCTATTATTTACATTCTATCTTTTACTATTGATGCCGCATAGGCGGCCTCAATAGTATAAAGTTGGTCACACTCGTCAAACACTATGTTTGACGAGTGTGACCAACCTGTCAATCGGTTCTCCAAGCGATGCTTCAGATCGCTTGGAAAACACTAGCAATTCTGCAAGCTAATTACACTTGCAAAATGCTAGTTTTTCCGCGGGAATTTAAAATGCAATTTTCCCGCAGAATGGAATTCCGGAATTCTCGCGGTAATTTCCGTGAGAGTACCGCTACGTGTGAACCCAGCCTAAAAGTGCCTAGGGCAGCAAAAGCTCTAAATACGGCCCTGGATGACAGCATGTGTATATGTTTATTAATTAGGATGTATTTAGTCTGAATGAGACTGTCATATATCATTTATCTCAGGGATTATGCAAGACTTTATGGTTGTTATGTATTTGTAATCAAACAGCTTGTAGGTCTATGAGTATTATACTCTGTATTGTAGATCTCTTGTTCTTGTAGTCCATGTTCTGGACTTTTTTAAATGTTTTTAAAAAACTGTGTGTTGTTCTCTAATAAAAATGTGTCTATATTTTTTGGTGATCCCTGGCTTTTTGCATATACCTTTTTGTTTTGTGGTTTGTCTATATTGAAATGCATTAGGAGATCTCAGTTTACTTATTTAGTGGATGGTACCCGATTATATCCATTTATTTGCCTAGTGGCAACACTAACTCATAAGAATCAGCCAAACTTCAAATGCATCAGATTTGCTTCCAAATTACTTTATAAGAAAAAAAAACTAATATAGCATTATCTGTAATAGGAGATAAGAATTTTCATCTCAATGATTACTTTATGTTTTTTTCTGCCTATCCTATAGCATTTTGTCTAACAAATAGCAGATCTTTAGAATTTGCTGTAAAATAGAATGGTCAAAGTGTCAGCCCTTCCTAAGACTTTCTTCACTTCTATATGTCAAACATCTGAATTTATTGCGTGGCTCTAAAACCAGAGAAACAAAAGGCAAAAGTAGAAAGGAATTGTATAACTAAATACAATAGAAACCTAAAGAGAAATAAATAGTTATACAGCTGGGAAAAGGCATCATGTGTACATCACCATCTAGTCCGTTTATATCCAATTTATACATTTTCGCAATCTTTTAATGAATGTTAAATGTCAAATTGAACATCTTGGAAAAAAAACAACTTGGAGGCAACGCTGGTATTTAAAATGGTAACATGACTCGTATTTAAAGGAAGTGTCACTCAAATGCCATATTCCAGATAGGAGTCAATGATATGTTCTAGTGTATGGAGAAAATGGCATTACTGATTGCCCTAGAATTATGGTCCTGATTTTGAGTTTTGTAGATGCCATTGTATAGAAACCATTATTTGTTCATTCCCTAGGGTGTCCTGGAACATATACAAAAATCCTCAATTCTGCTGCCATCATTAGAATGGTTGCTAAGAGCTGGAGCAAACATAGCAGAGCCATGAAAATCACCCATCTGTAACGCGCTTTACACTTTTCATCCCCTGCCTCCTTGTCTTGGACTGCAACTTAATTTTGAGACTTCAAAAAAACTACGAACCCCTAGAATCTGCCCTATATTTCTTCATATATTTTGAAATTTACAAAATATGAGAATAAGATCAAACAAATGAGCTGATAAAAAGATGTGCTAAATGTCAGCGTGTAAGGATACAAAGACACATGTACATAAATGTCAAGGTGTATATTAACTCGTTGCTTCCTCATATCTTTGCTTGAATGATGCTTTGCATCAGCAAAAGACAGTTTACATGACCTCAAGCATGACCTCATCAGACTTCCCTACAATATTTTGCAGCCGCTACATCACATTGTATAGCACAGCAAATCATTAGGGACTATGAAAGCCTCTATAAAAGTTAAGGCAGGGAATGCAGCAGCGTTTTGTATACTGATAAAAGGATAGTAAGTGAGTGTCTGAGTTAACAGATCAGCAATAGAGATAGGAAGAGACAGTCCTAAAACATTGGTCAAATACTACAGACTGTAAAATAATGCACAACCGCAGCAGTGAAGATGAGAATAGTAATCTGAAAATAATACAGTTGTGACCAAAAGTTTTGAGACACAGATTTTGATTTTCAGTTTGCTGCTTCAGTATTTTTAGATCTTCTCGTCAGATGCTTTTATGGTTTGTAAAGTACAAATATAAGCGCTTTGTACATTTTTTTTCAACTTGTATTGTCAATAACATCAAGTTTATGCAAACTCAATATTTATAGTGTTGACCCTAATTTTGCAAAACCTCTGCAATTCGCCCTAGCATGTTGGATATCAGCTTCTGGGACAAATAGTGACTGATGGCAACCTAGTCTTGATTAATCAGTGCTTGGAGCCATTTATTGCTGTTGCCTTGTGACATGGTGCGCCATCAGGCTGTAAAAAAACACATTGGTCATCACTGAATTGCTATTGGATCACTGGGAGAAGTTGCCCTTGGGGGATATTTGGGCACCATTTTTTTGTGATCTTTGGCAAAATTAGGAGTGACTACTCTCGTGGGTGAAAAGTAGCCGCACACGTGACTGGTTTCAGGATGCTTTGCTGCTGGCGTGACACAGGACTCATGGTAGAGCTCATCTGTACCGAGTCTTTGCATTTTTTGAGTATTTTTTGTGAAGTGAGGCATAACTGTTAGTTAAAAATACAAAAGAAAATTCCCCAAATCCAGACATATAACTGTGACTATCTACCTCACAGTGTATTTTGAAGAAAAAAATTTTTTGCACAACTGCTTTACTAGTTACATTTTGCATCCCCACATGCACACTATGCAGCACCTTGATGCAGTTACTGGCTTTTTGTGTGCTTACCTGCCATTTCTTACTACATCAGTAAGCAGTTGAATTTTGTATGACAAAAAAAAAGGAACAAAAATAGAAAAATGTAGACATTTAATTGTGCATGTCTGTTTTTGCACACCTGTTCTACAAGTCCAAATTGAGAATTGCCACACTGATACCGCTGCCTTCAGCCACTTTTGATTTTCTGTACGTTTACCTACCTGCCTAACATTTCTTGCTATGTCCTTTTTGGCAACAGTTGAATAATTGGAATTGAAAAGGTTGTCAAATGTTAACGATAGTGTACAAAATGTATGGTAAAAAGTGGCAATGGCAATGGAAGGGTAGTGTAAAAGAAAAAAAAACATACAACAGCTAAGAATATGGAAACCACTAAAAACAACAGAGACATCACTACTAGTGATGAACGAGTATGCTCATTGCTCGGGTTTTCCCAAGCATTCTCGGGTGATCTCCGGGTATTTGGAAGTGCTTTGAGATTTAGTTTCTGTCATCGCAGCTATATGGTTTGCGGATACTTGACAGCCTGAATACATGTGGGGATTCCCTAACAAACAGGTATTCCTCACATGTAATCAGGCTGTCAAATAGCTGCAAATCATGCATCTGTGGCAACAGAAACTACATCTCCGAGACCACCCGAGCAACGAGCATACTCGTTCATGACTAATCACTACCACTAGCATCAGCTGTCTGGGTAGTAGTAGAAGTAACCAACATATAGAGATGAGCGACTTCGCCTTTTTTCGGGTCGAGTCGAGTTTCACGAAACCCGACTTTCGCAAAAGTCGGGTCGAACGAAATGGGCCGATTATCGTGAAAAGTCGAAGGCCGACTGAAACACGAAACCTTTTTTTCGGGCCATTTTGAGAGTTTAATGGAACCAACAAATGTAATGCTCCAGATTCTCAACTAGCTCAAAGGAAGGTCAGGTTTATATCTTCTCTAATCATCCAAACTGTTTTCAGCTGCATTAACATACTTGCACAAGGGTTTTCAAGGGTATTCTAACCATCCATTAGCCTTCTTACACAGTTAGCAAACACAAAGTTCCATAAGAACACTGGAGTGATGGTTGTTGGATATGGACCTCTATACACCTATGAAGATATTGCATTGCAATCCAGATGTTTGCAGCTAGAATAGTCATTTACCACATTAACAATGTATAGAGTGTATTTCTGAATCATTTAATGTTAGCTTCATTGGAAAAAAACTGTGCTTTTCTTTCAAAAATAAGGAAATTTCTAAGTGACTATAAAACTTTTGAATGGTAGTGTACATGCGGTCATATGCTGACTAAACATGTGGCCTCACTGAGTCAAAATGAACTGAGCGAGGCCAGGCACGTCTAATCGGAATGTGGCCAGAAGTATACAAATCACATTCTTGTGCTGATGACTGTCCATAGGCAAGGGAGAATCCTAAAAGTGTGCAGTGCATTCGTTGTGAGAATTCAGAAGCTGCAATGTCAGGATTCATCTCTGAAGGTTCCAGCATTCCAGCAGTCATCACATGGACATTTCACTCATATGCGATTTTCATACTTATGGCCCTGTGACAACGAGCTTCTCTTGCTTCTTCTCTCAGTTTTTCACTGAACATTGAGAACATTTGGGAGAGCAGCTGTTATGAATGAGTCACCGTAGGAGGCAAAAACAGAAATACTAGCTAAGTCCAGAAAACCAGAGAAGTTGGCAGCTATCGGATTGCAGACCCCTGAACCTATCCACAACAACTAGCAGTAGCCGTGGGGGGTTCCTACGGTGCCCTAGACCCCTCGATCACAGCCGGAGAACTAAATAGCCTAAAGACAGAAAGGGAAATCTAAACTGCCCCAGAGCAGACCCCAAAGAAATAGGCAGCCCCCAACATATAATGATGGTGAAGCAAGAAGAAAAAACACTCACACAGATAGAAAGATAGGCTGAGCAAATGATGGGGCTCAAGCTAACTACATAGGACAGGATAGAAAAGCTGCTGTCTGCAATCCGCCAAAACCCTATTAAAACAAGAGCCAACAGACTGATAGGGAAAAAAGCCCTGAAGACGCTAGGCTTCAAAAAGACTATATCAGTACTCAGGTATTTTCTGAAGACAGAGCAAAAAGGAATTCAGCTCACCCCAGCAGGGAATGGCAGAAATACAGAAAAACAAGGCAAAACAAAACCAAAACACAAATGCAAAATGCAGAGCAGAAAACTTAGCTTTTGAGGAGCAGGAATCAGACTGGTCTCCTAGAATCCCTCTGAGAAATCACCAGCAAGGCAGAAGGGCGTCGGCTGCCTTATATCCAGTCAGCAATTCCAGTCACCCAGTCATCATCATCCTGCTCAGGTGCTTGGTAATCAGCCTCACTACCTTCCTTCACCAGAAGAGGGAGTTCATCAGACCTCAATGGTGAAGGGGAAAATGAACTCACAACACAGTAGCTCTTCGGTACATGACTAACTGAGGAAATCCCATATGTCCTTGGAGGGAGGGGCTCCAAACTGAATTCTTGCCCCGGGTGCCAGAAAACCTTCATACACCTTAGCCACAGTGTCTGCATTAGTCATACAAAAATTGTAAGGGCAAAGCTGTCTGGGCACGGCGACACGCGTTGGGTTCTCCCAACTGTTACCCTCCTTGCACTGACGCCCCGGTATGGATTTCCCCCATGCTTTTTATCAGATCTTGTTCCACATGTGATTCTCTTGCCTCCAGCAGCTGGATGGTTTGTTGTACTTACATTACTGGCTTCACTAGGATTCTTCTTTCCTTTTTTGACCTCGCCGCTGTTTTTGGTGGCTCTAATTTGTGCGGTCTTTTCATGGTTACATGTGGCTGTTGTGGTATGGGACACATTATTGCACATTTTGTGCAGTGACTCATAAGAGGCATTTTTATTTCCTTATCGCATGTTTTATGGAACCATTGGATATTGCATGGCAGGGTTATGTGGCCACTGTGGCCGATATATAAATATTCCTTCATTGTGATATCCTTTCTGGGGGATATTTCTATCTTTGAGTCTCTATGAGGATGATTTATAATGTATGACATATGGGGTAGCAGATTGTGATTATACATGTTTATAGATTAATATGCACATATCTGAGTGTGGATAGCCTCCCCCATCTACTCATTCATTCATATATTTATATGGAGATCACATGTATGAGACTTTATCTAATTGTTGTAATTATGAGGGTACATTTGGATGGATCTTTTTTCCTGTTTTTACATGTTTTTAATCTACATTGTGGTTAATAAAGCTTTTTGCCTTGCATATATACATATTGGTGGTGTGCATTTTTCCATGTGGTCCCTCTTTTTCTCTTGTTCTTATTTGCATTAGTCATACTACTCACCAATGGGGGAGGCAGCACTAAGGCTGGGCTCACACGTGGTTTTTTCACATTTCCGTGGCGGTTTTTACAGTGCGATTTTGCCACGAAAACGCAAAAAATAAGCATCCCATGCATTCCTATGGGATTCTGCAATGCTGTGCTAATGCTGCGGTTTTTACCGTGGCGGAATTGCTTCGCGGTAAAAAATGCAGCATGCTCATTAATTTCGCGGAATCGCAGCGATCCCGCACCCATAGGAATGCATTGTTCTGCTTACTTTCCACATGTGGCTGTGCACACCATGCGAAAAGTGAGCAGAACATTTGCGGATGGTACCCACGATCCGGAGGAGAGGAGACTGTCCTCCGGGCTTTGGGTACCATATCCTTGTAAAAAAATAGAATTTAAAATAAAAAATATTGTTATTCTCACCTTCCGACGTCCCGCGCAGCCTTCCCGCCTCTCTCCATGCTCCCGGTCCCAGTAAGCCTTTGCGAGCAATGACGTCCGTTCTCACGGGATCGCGAAGTCTCGCGGTCATTCGCGTGATGTCATCACGAATGACCGCGAGACGTCGCGATCCCGCGAGAACGGACGTTATCGCGGTAATTGTCGCAAAGGATTACTGGGACTGGGAGCGTGGAGAGAGGCGGGAAGGCTGCGCGGGATGTCGGAAGGTGAGAATAACAATATTTTTTTTTTATTGCTATTATTTACATTCTATCTTTTACTATTGATGCCGCATAGGCGGCCTCAATAGTATAAAGTTGGTCACACTCGTCAAACACTATGTTTGACGAGTGTGACCAACCTGTCAATCGGTTCTCCAAGCGATGCTTCAGATCGCTTGGAAAACACTAGCAATTCTGCAAGCTAATTACACTTGCAAAATGCTAGTTTTTCCGCGGGAATTTAAAATGCAATTTTCCCGCAGAATGGAATTCCGGAATTCTCGCGGTAATTTCCGTGAGAGTACCGCTACGTGTGAACCCAGCCTAAAAGTGCCTAGGGCAGCAAAAGCTCTAAATACGGCCCTGGATGACAGCATGTGTATATGTTTATTAATTAGGATGTATTTAGTCTGAATGAGACTGTCATATATCATTTATCTCAGGGATTATGCAAGACTTTATGGTTGTTATGTATTTGTAATCAAACAGCTTGTAGGTCTATGAGTATTATACTCTGTATTGTAGATCTCTTGTTCTTGTAGTCCATGTTCTGGACTTTTTTAAATGTTTTTAAAAAACTGTGTGTTGTTCTCTAATAAAAATGTGTCTATATTTTTTGGTGATCCCTGGCTTTTTGCATATACCTTTTTGTTTTGTGGTTTGTCTATATTGAAATGCATTAGGAGATCTCAGTTTACTTATTTAGTGGATGGTACCCGATTATATCCATTTATTTGCCTAGTGGCAACACTAACTCATAAGAATCAGCCAAACTTCAAATGCATCAGATTTGCTTCCAAATTACTTTATAAGAAAAAAAAACTAATATAGCATTATCTGTAATAGGAGATAAGAATTTTCATCTCAATGATTACTTTATGTTTTTTTCTGCCTATCCTATAGCATTTTGTCTAACAAATAGCAGATCTTTAGAATTTGCTGTAAAATAGAATGGTCAAAGTGTCAGCCCTTCCTAAGACTTTCTTCACTTCTATATGTCAAACATCTGAATTTATTGCGTGGCTCTAAAACCAGAGAAACAAAAGGCAAAAGTAGAAAGGAATTGTATAACTAAATACAATAGAAACCTAAAGAGAAATAAATAGTTATACAGCTGGGAAAAGGCATCATGTGTACATCACCATCTAGTCCGTTTATATCCAATTTATACATTTTCGCAATCTTTTAATGAATGTTAAATGTCAAATTGAACATCTTGGAAAAAAAACAACTTGGAGGCAACGCTGGTATTTAAAATGGTAACATGACTCGTATTTAAAGGAAGTGTCACTCAAATGCCATATTCCAGATAGGAGTCAATGATATGTTCTAGTGTATGGAGAAAATGGCATTACTGATTGCCCTAGAATTATGGTCCTGATTTTGAGTTTTGTAGATGCCATTGTATAGAAACCATTATTTGTTCATTCCCTAGGGTGTCCTGGAACATATACAAAAATCCTCAATTCTGCTGCCATCATTAGAATGGTTGCTAAGAGCTGGAGCAAACATAGCAGAGCCATGAAAATCACCCATCTGTAACGCGCTTTACACTTTTCATCCCCTGCCTCCTTGTCTTGGACTGCAACTTAATTTTGAGACTTCAAAAAAACTACGAACCCCTAGAATCTGCCCTATATTTCTTCATATATTTTGAAATTTACAAAATATGAGAATAAGATCAAACAAATGAGCTGATAAAAAGATGTGCTAAATGTCAGCGTGTAAGGATACAAAGACACATGTACATAAATGTCAAGGTGTATATTAACTCGTTGCTTCCTCATATCTTTGCTTGAATGATGCTTTGCATCAGCAAAAGACAGTTTACATGACCTCAAGCATGACCTCATCAGACTTCCCTACAATATTTTGCAGCCGCTACATCACATTGTATAGCACAGCAAATCATTAGGGACTATGAAAGCCTCTATAAAAGTTAAGGCAGGGAATGCAGCAGCGTTTTGTATACTGATAAAAGGATAGTAAGTGAGTGTCTGAGTTAACAGATCAGCAATAGAGATAGGAAGAGACAGTCCTAAAACATTGGTCAAATACTACAGACTGTAAAATAATGCACAACCGCAGCAGTGAAGATGAGAATAGTAATCTGAAAATAATACAGTTGTGACCAAAAGTTTTGAGACACAGATTTTGATTTTCAGTTTGCTGCTTCAGTATTTTTAGATCTTCTCGTCAGATGCTTTTATGGTTTGTAAAGTACAAATATAAGCGCTTTGTACATTTTTTTTCAACTTGTATTGTCAATAACATCAAGTTTATGCAAACTCAATATTTATAGTGTTGACCCTAATTTTGCAAAACCTCTGCAATTCGCCCTAGCATGTTGGATATCAGCTTCTGGGACAAATAGTGACTGATGGCAACCTAGTCTTGATTAATCAGTGCTTGGAGCCATTTATTGCTGTTGCCTTGTGACATGGTGCGCCATCAGGCTGTAAAAAAACACATTGGTCATCACTGAATTGCTATTGGATCACTGGGAGAAGTTGCCCTTGGGGGATATTTGGGCACCATTTTTTTGTGATCTTTGGCAAAATTAGGAGTGACTACTCTCGTGGGTGAAAAGTAGCCGCACACGTGACTGGTTTCAGGATGCTTTGCTGCTGGCGTGACACAGGACTCATGGTAGAGCTCATCTGTACCGAGTCTTTGCATTTTTTGAGTATTTTTTGTGAAGTGAGGCATAACTGTTAGTTAAAAATACAAAAGAAAATTCCCCAAATCCAGACATATAACTGTGACTATCTACCTCACAGTGTATTTTGAAGAAAAAAATTTTTTGCACAACTGCTTTACTAGTTACATTTTGCATCCCCACATGCACACTATGCAGCACCTTGATGCAGTTACTGGCTTTTTGTGTGCTTACCTGCCATTTCTTACTACATCAGTAAGCAGTTGAATTTTGTATGACAAAAAAAAAGGAACAAAAATAGAAAAATGTAGACATTTAATTGTGCATGTCTGTTTTTGCACACCTGTTCTACAAGTCCAAATTGAGAATTGCCACACTGATACCGCTGCCTTCAGCCACTTTTGATTTTCTGTACGTTTACCTACCTGCCTAACATTTCTTGCTATGTCCTTTTTGGCAACAGTTGAATAATTGGAATTGAAAAGGTTGTCAAATGTTAACGATAGTGTACAAAATGTATGGTAAAAAGTGGCAATGGCAATGGAAGGGTAGTGTAAAAGAAAAAAAAACATACAACAGCTAAGAATATGGAAACCACTAAAAACAACAGAGACATCACTACTAGTGATGAACGAGTATGCTCATTGCTCGGGTTTTCCCAAGCATTCTCGGGTGATCTCCGGGTATTTGGAAGTGCTTTGAGATTTAGTTTCTGTCATCGCAGCTATATGGTTTGCGGATACTTGACAGCCTGAATACATGTGGGGATTCCCTAACAAACAGGTATTCCTCACATGTAATCAGGCTGTCAAATAGCTGCAAATCATGCATCTGTGGCAACAGAAACTACATCTCCGAGACCACCCGAGCAACGAGCATACTCGTTCATGACTAATCACTACCACTAGCATCAGCTGTCTGGGTAGTAGTAGAAGTAACCAACATATAGAGATGAGCGACTTCGCCTTTTTTCGGGTCGAGTCGAGTTTCACGAAACCCGACTTTCGCAAAAGTCGGGTCGAACGAAATGGGCCGATTATCGTGAAAAGTCGAAGGCCGACTGAAACACGAAACCCAATGTAAGTCAATGGGGAAGAAAAGTCGGCAGTGAGTGGAGGACAGGAAACACACCTAGAGTGCCTATTTTAATGCCAAAAACATCAATTCTTATTCCTAAATCTTGTCAATCTTAATTTACTTTATAATAATAGTTAGGCATTGAAAACTGGGGGTTATTTGGCTAAAGTAGTGGGGGGGTAGTGCTGACTCCAGATTTTCGTGGGCCCAGGGCCAAAGAGTGTCACTGGGCTCCTTTAACACATGACACAATTCATGATCCTTTGATACGGCAGAGAAATAGCGGTACAGTACAATGAAAAATACTTCAATTCTTACATCACATGACTGATATCCATTTTAAATTCTCTAATAGCTCCAAAAACAAACAGTATATTCCTCCATACAGCATTATGGCCACCACATAGTGCGCTATACAGAGTAATGAGGCCCATATATTTCTCCATACAGAATCATTGGTCCCATATAATGTTCAATACAGTATATGGATAGCTCCACATAATGCTACAGTGTATGTTGTTCACCATGGATGAAGCTCCACTGTCTTATGGGCCCAAATAATGCTCCATATATAATGGGTCCCATTTCTAATGCTCCAGAGTATAATGGGCCCTGTAAATGCTGCTCCAGTGACTGATGTCCACCTTTGGAATGCTCCAGTGTACCAGTGTATGGTGGGCCAACAGATATCATTCTCCAGAGTATCGTGCTCCCCAAAAATTGCTCCCAACCTTTAAAACAATTAAATAAGTCTCCTCGCTAAGGAATCGCTGTACTCTGGACTCCTCGTCGTCCCCATCTTCCATCTCTCTGCAATTGGACTGTTTAGGCAGAAGGCGTACAGATGTGATGTCATCGCGCTCTTTGACCAAAATCTCACTGTCAGGAAAAGTGTTTGGTTTCCAGGGGCAGTATGGTTGCAAAGCTGAACCTTAAAGGAATGTCCAGAAGGGCACCACCAGGAGTGGAGCCTGCGGCTTAATTGGACTCAACATGGGCAACCTCAACCATGCCATCCACAAAAAAGCTGCACAGATTGCAAGCTTAATTCCGTTAACGAACGAGACTCAGGCATGCCCCCGCGGTCCGCGTCCAGCTTACTAGAGGGACACATGAGGCTCTGGCACGCGAGATCGGCCAATAACAGGTCTGTCATGCCCTTACATGTCCGGGGCTGCACGCGTGCTACAATGAAAGGACCAGTGTGTATCGCTTACAGGTGCGGATAACACGCTGAACCCCGTTAGTGATGGGGATCTGGGATTACAATTCTTCCCTGCGAACAAGCATTTCCCAGTAAGTGCAGGTCAACCGTAATTCCGGAATTAGGCCTAAACGGCATTCCAGAAAGAATGTGAAAAAATTAAGTGTCCAAACCACAGGTGCTGTAGCTTGCTTAACAGCTGGGATCCTCTGCTGAGTAGCACACAGTTCTTACATAAACAGGCAGCATAGCTTTGTTCACGGGTGGCCAACTCTGCTGAGTAGCATACACAGTTACTAGGCCCAAAAGGATTTTCAGGACAATATGCGGTAAAAATTTATTAGAAACACACACGGTGTAGCTCCTTCACAGGTGTACTACACCGCTGGCTACCAGACACCGCTACTATACCCTAAAACTGTCTATTATCATTGAAGACTATCATTAATGTAAAAAAAAGATACGCTTTTGTTAAACGAAACGTTCTCGAACGGAAACTCGAACAGCCGAATTTTAATCAAAGTGTTGTAGTTCGACGAACGGATCTAACACCGCCCAAGACAGCTAGAATTTGAACTTGACCAACAGTTCCACTCAAACACCACTCATCTGTAATCAGGAGGCAGACTTAGACGGTCTCAGGCACAGTATGGATTCGACAAGATTGCAGAAAGTTGAGAAAGGGTACAGTATCACCGGATAACAGGTATATATAGCATAGTTCAAACATTTAAAATCTCCGTGTTTATTTCCGGAGTCCGACAAAGACACTCACAGCCTCAGTATGGATTAGACAACAATCTAAAAAGTAGAAAAAAGGAAAAGTTTTTGAAGCGTACACCAGTATACACTGTTGGGGTATTTTTAAATCTTCATATATATTTCTGTCTTAGTAAAACAGTCCAGACTCTTCGCAAGAGGAAACGAGATGGATAAAAGTACAGACATAAAGTTGAGTGATTGCAGAAATTTAGGAATTACTAATCAGGTGAAAAACTCCCGGGAGAATTCTCAGAGGTGATGCTGACCCTCAATTACTTTGTGTGTGGAGACAGCGAAAACAGTTCTTTGTGAAGAAAGGGTTGCTGTATCGCAGTACCGTTGATCCCATCACCGTTACTCATCTCCATCAAATTTTGATCACAGGGAGAGATGTAGACATGGTCTTCACTGCCTATCATGATCTGTCAGGTAACTTTGGAGTGCAAAAGACAGAAGCCAAAGGCTGTAGGCGATTCTATTGGATTGGCATGAGAGGGCACATTTAAAAATGTGGGCAGGAATGTCACACGTCTGTGAGTAGGAAAACTGTGAAAGCTGATGATAAACCACCACTGCATCTCATTGTGAGTCGACGTCCATAAGAAATGGAAGCCATTGATCATCTGAAGCTAGAGCCCAGCCAGCAGGACAGGGCATAGCTACGTCTTAACCATCATCTATCAGTTCACCAAATTTGTAGTGGCAGTCCCAGGGAAGGATTTCACAGTCCAGACTACACAGCGGAGGAGCAGGGAGAGGTAAATATTGCAAATGCTGGGGCCCTGCCCCAGCAAGGGGGGCCCACTCATGGGCGTCGGTACTGGCACTGGGCCCCTCATAGTACGCCGGAGTGTCTGACGGCATGTGTGCACCCCCACCGTCAGAGACACTTGATTGCACTATGAGGGACCCTGTGCCAGTGCCGGCGCCCAAGAGTCGGCCCAGGGCAATGGCACTCGCACGGTTGCGTGGGCTAGGTGGTGACCCCGGCCATGGGGGGGGGAGGCAGCCCAGTTAGGGAGGTTTAAAAAATGTCATATGTTGATGTTGGACATTCAGCAGCTGCAAATGGAGGAATTGGAGAAGTCCAAGGAAGAGGAGGACAAAAGCGAGCCATTTTTCTGGCAACCTATGTGTCATCAGGGGAGGGTGGGACTAAATCCTTTGAAACCCATGCATGGTTCATTTTAATGAAGGTTAGATCATCAACATTTAGGGTCGACAGACGGGTCCCTTTTTCTGTCAGGATTGAGCCAGCAGCACTGAAGACTCTTTCCGATAGCACACTAGCAGCAGGGCAAGCGAGCTCCTGTAAGGCATATTGTGCCAATTCAGGCCAGGCATCCAGTTTAGATGCCCAATAGTCAAAGGGGAATGACCTGTGAGGGAGAACATAGATATGGGACGAGAAGTAGTTTGTAACCATAGTTGAGACTGCTGTCTCCTGTCACTTTCAATCAATGCAGTATTACCAGTCGTGTAAGCGGGACTTACACGAAAAATCAGTTCACAACATGGTCATGAAACCCCTGTCTCCAACGCCACTTCTGATGTGTGCACCACGAACACCTCTTCCATGTTGCCCCCTATGGCTCGTTGGAGAACCATTACTGCTGCTGTGTGCTGGGAATGCCTCAAACAAACGGTTTACCAGAGTTTCTTGTTTGTTAGCCAATATTAGGTCGAGGTTCCCCTGTGGCATGATGTTTTGGAATTTACCTTTATAGCGTGGATCCCAGGATGCTGGCCAACCAGTAGTCATCATCGTTCATCATTTTGGCAATGCGGGGGTCCCTTTTTAGGATCTGCAAGGCATAATCTGACATGTGGGCCAATGTTCCAGGTGTCAATGATACACTGCGAGTGCTGGGTGGAGGAGCACTTTCTGGCAAATGCACATCCCTCCAGTCATGCACAAACCCTGTACCAGGCCTTGCCACATCAACATTTTCTCTTGCCCCACGAGAAGCATCCTCCTCCCCTAAATAATCATCCCCATCATCATCCTCCTCCTTTTCCTCTTCTTCCTCCATCTCGTCCAGGAGAGGTCCCAGAGCAGACAATGGCTGACTGTCATCAAGGCTTCCCTCCTCCTCTTCCTCATCCTCCTCGGCTGCAGACGCCTGCTCCTTAATGTGTATCAAAGTTTGCATGAGCAGACGCATAAGTGGGATGCTCATGCTTATGATGGCATTGTCTGCGCTTTCCAGTCGTGTACATTCCAACACTGAAGGACTTTACAGAGGTCTTTCAGCTTCGACCACTGCACACCCGACAACTCCATGTCTGCCCTCTAAGTGCCTGGCCGTGTATCCTCCCACAAATGCATTACAGCCTGCCTCTGTTTGCACAGCCTCTCAACCATGTGCAGGGTGGAGTTCCACCTTGTTGCAACGTCGATAATTAGGCGGTGTTGGCAAGT
The DNA here is from genome assembly GCF_039654945.1 of Dendrobates tinctorius. NCBI lineage: Eukaryota > Metazoa > Chordata > Amphibia > Anura > Dendrobatidae > Dendrobates > Dendrobates tinctorius. The sequence goes on from NW_027361910.1 coordinate 6,492,515, forward strand.
TGGAGCAATCGCTGCAGCTTCTGCATACGACTGGAGTGTACGGGCGACCGGCGGATGTGCGAGCACAGTTTTTGGACCTTCTGGAGCAGGCCTGTTAACTCCGGATAATTATTGAGGAAGCACTGCACCACCAGGTTCAAGGTGTGAGCCAGGCAAGGTATGTGTCAGAGTTTTGAAAGGGCTATGGCTGCCACAAAATTCCGGCCGTTATCACTAACTACCTTGCCTGCCTCAAGATGTAGACTGCCCAGCCATGAATCAGTTTGTCGCTGCAAGTAGTCGGCCAGTACCTCTGCGGTGTGTCTGTCGCCCAAACACATCATCTTCAACACAGCCTGCTGACGCTTACCACTAGCTGTTTGATAGTGGGACACCGAGTGTGCAACACTGGCAGCTGCGGATAGAGTGCTCGTGCGACTGCGCTCTGTGGACGAGCTTTCACTTCTGGAGGAGGAGGGTCAAACGTCTACACCCAAATGTTTCCTATACCATGGGCTAGGCAGCACTGTCCCACTGCCGCTGTCCCCTGTGGACCCTGCATCCACCACATTAACCCAGTGCGCAGAGATGGACACGTAGTGGCCCTGGCCATGCCTACTGATTGCTTGAGTGCATGGACATGTGGTCTTTCACATGAAGGTGGAGGGCTGGGATGGCTTTGCGAGAAAAGAAGTGCCAACTGGGTAGGTCATAGCGTGGTACTGGGTAGGCCATGAGTTCGCAGAAAGCTTCGCTTTCAACCAACCAGTAGGGCATCATCTCTAACGAGATTAGTTTGGCAATGTTGGTGTTCAAACCCAGTGTACGCGGATGAGAGGATGAGTACTTTCTTGTCCTACTCATAGTCTCTGGTAGGGTGAGCTGGACTTGAGAGCTGCATATGGTGGAACTAGTGGTGGACATGGCGGACTGAGAGAGGGTTGATGATGGTGATGGAGTTGGTGTTCTTTCTGATGGCCTAAATTCAGTCTTTCGTAGCAATAACATTGTGATTCCCTGATTTCTTTGGCCTTGCGATGACACCTCAACATTTGCTGCTGGTGGTGTGCTAACCGGTGGGATTAAAGTGGGGGAAACGATGTAGCGTTGCTGACTACCTTCATTGGGAGCAGCTGCACATGTGGTATGTGAGGTTTGGTAGTCCGTCCATTCATGCAAGTGCATGGGGGTTAAATGTTTAAGCATGCAACTGGTATTCAAATTTCTCAGATTTTTCCCTCGGCTAAAGGTCTTTGCGCACTTCTTACAGATAACCTTTGCCTAATCATTAGGATTTTGTTCAAAAAAGTGCCACACTGCACTCTTCCTACTATGGAAGACATTTTGAGGCCTTGCACGCTTTGCTAATTTTTGTAACCCGTTTTTGGACTGCTCCGGGCCTGCCAGATAACAGCTGTTGCGATGTCGATGCCTGCTGTGGATGCTCCTCCTCCTCTTCTGAGCTATTGGCAGCGGCACCCACTTCCCCCAATGGATGCCAATCTGGGTCAACAACTGGGTCATCCATTACCTCCTCTTCAATGTCATGTGCACCTTCCTCTGTGTCACCATGTAAGGTGGTATAGTGTGCTGGAAGGGGCACCTGAGTTTCATCAGGGTCAGATTCTGGCTCAGTACACTGTGAGGACAATGTAGTGCTCTGAGTGAATGTACCAGCAGATAAATCTAGCAGTGGCTGTGCATCAGTGCACTCCATGTCAGATTCTTCTTGGACTGGGTAATTCACGATTTGACTTGATAACCCAGGCATGGTATGTGAAAAGAGCTCCATGGAGTAATCTGTAGTGTAGCCTGCCGCATCCTTTACTTTTGGTAGGGGTGAAGGACACAAGGAAAGGTGTGGGTCCTGACCATGAGCCTCCAATGACGACTCAGTGCTTTTAATTTTTGAAAGTTCAGAAGAGGAGGCGATAGAGCTGGTGGCTGTGTCAGCAATGTAAAGCAAAACTTGTTCCTGAAGCTCCGGCTTTAAAAGCGGTTTACCTACTCCGAGAAAAGGGAGCCTTCGAGGCCTTGTGGAGCCAGACGATGACGCAGGCTCAACACCTCCTGCATTAGGTGCTATTGTGCTTTTGCCACTACCAGCAGATCCACCACCACCACCAACACCATCATTACCAGCTGGCAACCCCCGCCCACTTCCACGGCCTCTTCCAACACACTTCCTCATTTTTGGGAAAATGTACCCAAAATACCACCAGCAATATGGTACTGTAAAACAAGGTACAAGGTGTATATAGTATTGGGGAGAATTTGAATCTCCCTACAGACTTGAGGACACTGAACTAATATCTCAGGCCCAGTGTAGATTACACCTCAATATAACAGGCTGAAATTGGATGGTGTATAAAATGTCTATATAGGACTGGGGAGAATTTGAATCTCCCTACAGACTTGAGGACACTGAACTAATATATCAGGCCCAGTGTAGATTACACTTCAATATAACAGGCTGAAATTGGATGGTGTATAAAATGTCTATATAGGACTGGGGAGAATTTGAATCTCCCTAGAGATTTTAGCAAGCTGACAATGATGCTCTCAGTCCCAAGTATGGCAGCAGGCAGCCTAATAAGCAGGACTGCTGCACACAAAAGTGTGGAAAAATGAACGCTTGGTAACTGGGCAAAAAACAGGATGAAAAGTATTTTTGCTTTTAAAAAAGCAGTTTGCACAGCAGTGTGAAAACAGCAATGCAGCTATCAGGGAGCCTTATAAGGCAGCCTAATAACCAACAGAGCTGATGCACCAAAATATAGCCTCCCCTTGCACTGCACAGTAACTGGTGTGTTGTACAGGAAAAATCGCTAGCAGCAGTAGCAGTTTTTTCTGTATCTTCTTCCCTGCCTAACGCTCTCCCTACAGAATCAGCTGCAGCAGCAGCTCTCCCTATTCTGAGATCAGCAGAAGTAAGATGGCGGTCAGCGTGTACGCCCTTTTATAGCCCCTGTGACGCCACACAAAGCAAGCCAATCACTTGCATGCCCTTCTCAAAGATGGTGGTGACCGCTGCCTATGTCATCGCGTTGCCCAAAGTGTGCGTCCTCCATCATTGGCTGAAAAAGGGTGCTGGAAGCATCTTTTGAAACGCGACTTTGGCTTCGTGGCCGACCTCACGCTATGGTCGGGTTTCGTTTCATGAAATCCGACTTTTGCGAAAGTCGGTGATTTTTGAAATTGACCGACCCGTTTCGCTCAACTCTGCCAACATACTTAAAGTGAACCTGACAACTGATACATGATGCCAAATCCATGGGCAGCATGTATCAGGCACTGGCTGTATTATCTCAGACAGGTGTGTTTCACTCTGAAGTGCTGCGGCATTTCAGGGAAAACCATAATTTGAGAGACGCTGGAGACCGAGGCCAAGCTGTAGACAGGCAGGTGCCCAGTAGAACTCATATAGGCACAGACTTGTCAGTCTAGGGCAGCGGCCAATCTAGTCTTTATCGAGGTCTCTGTCCTTGTGGCTTTCAAAGTTTGTTTTTATCTGAAACACTGCAGCAATTCAGATTGGGCAGCATTAGTCGGGAGTAACCGAAGGGCTATAAAATAAATGGCACATTACTCACCTCAGTCATAAAAGAAGTGGAGGGAGTTATGCAATATAAAGCACATCACTCACTTCAGTCATAGCAGTATGATGCTACCTTTGACAGTGACTCTGTCAGTTTGAGTAACAGAGAGGTCTGCCTGCTCACAAAGAAGGATAGTGTTAGGGCTGGCGGAACACACCAAATTATAAAATAGTAGTAGGTGCATTCGCAGCCCGGGGTCCACCGTGCGGAGGAGGTACACTGCTGCTAGATAATGGTGGAAAAATTATGCGGTGTGAAAACAGTCACACGTGGGTTACGTCAACCAATGTGAACAAGAGCAAACTCTGTTAATTCACAGAGCCGCACGACCACGGAACGTAGATGCCTGAGCCTGTTTAGCTCACAGAGCCCGGCCAAAAGAGCGCACAGTCTACGGCCACAGAACTCTACCCCAAGGACACGGGGTTAGAGTCCCTCTAGACCCACTGAGCGCGCGGCGTCGCTGCCGCGAACGCCGCTATAGACGCTGGCTAAGGAGTGTGGTGGACATGCACTGAGGCGTGCTGAGTCACTGGTTAGGACTACTGCCTGACTCAAACTCTGACCTACCTACGCCTAAGCCTGGGCGCTAGCAGGCTAGGCTGCACAACACATGCGTACCAAGGGTAGGGGTTTCTTAATGAGTCATTCACCAGAGACATTCATACGTGCATACATCACTCACTCCTCATAGTCTGAAAATACAGTCTATCCTAGCGCATGGCCTAGTGGCTATGCGAGATGGGCCAATCCGAACACAAGCAGGACCTGAACACGTGGCCTTCGATCTCCAATGGGAGACCACTCCACGGGCATGCTCAGTGGCCCGACATGGGGACTTAGTCCCTGGAGAATCTCGCTGCTGAGCAGCATGCATTGCCATAGCTGTGCCAGAGGTGGCAGCAGCAAGCAAACCCATGGAGCTGGTCTGGGCAGAGCGCCGGGACTGACGAGTCTGCTGATCAACCTCCTCTGTGGCTGGAGAGGAATGGGAGACCGCCGGAAGCAAGGCTTAAGATTCCTGCTGTGCAGCAACAGGAACCCGATGCCTAACATTACCCCCCCCCCTCCTAGGGCCCCCTCCTCTCTGAGCCTCGTTCCGCTCAAATTCCACAATGAGAAGAGGAGCGTGGATGTTCTCCACCAGCTCCCAGGTCAGAGCCTCTGGACCCTGACCCTTCCAATCCACCAAATAAAACTTTTTGCCCCGCATCATCTTGCATCCCACAATGGCATTGACCTCAAACTCGTCAGACGACAGGTCTGATTTCCCGGCAGATGGCTCAGAAAACCGGGACATGTGAACCGGCTTAAGGAGGGACACATGAAACATGTCAGAAATGGTCAAGTGTGGTGGAAGGGCCAGGCGGTAGACCACAGGATTGATCTGCTCGAGGACCTTGAAAGGGCCAATATAGCGCGGTGCGAACATAGCGGATTCAACCCGCAGCCTGATGTTTTGGGCAAAAAGCCACACTAAGTTGCCAGGGGCAAAGGTCAGAGCAGGATGCCTGTGTGCGTCAGCATAGACCCTCATGCTCTCCTTGGAGGCCCGGATAGCATCCTGCGTGCGATCCCAAGTGTAAAGTGCCTCCACCCTCCAGTCTGCCACCCTAGAGTCGGTGGATGACACGGGCATGGGCACGGGGACGTGCGGATGCTGGCCGTAATTTAAGAGGAATGTGGTCTGACCGGTGGAGTCAGCCACAGCATTGTTCAAAGTGAACTCCACCCATGGCAGCAAGGATGCCCAGTCATCCTGCCTGGCCGAGACAAAATGTTGCAGATATGTCACCAGGGTCTGGTTGGCTCTCTCAAGCAACCCTTTCATCTCGGGATGATAGGCCGAGGAGAGATTTAGCTCAATGCTGAGCAGAGAACAGAGCTCTCTCCAGAACTGAGGCGCAAACTGAGGGCCCCGGTCGCTGTCAATCTTATCCGGCATGCCGTGCAGGTGGAAGACATGTTTAATAAACAACGCTGCCAGGCCCCGTGCAGAAGGTAGCCGCGAGAGTGGCACCAGATGCACCATCTTGGAGAAATGATTGGTGACCACCCAAATGACGGTGCTAACACTGGACTTGGGCAGACCCACCACAAAGTCCATACCGACCATCTCCCAGGGCCTGTCCGCTACCGACATGGGATAGAGTAACCCAGCGGGCCACTGCCGAGAGGACAGATTCTGGGCGCAAGAGACGCACGCCTGAATATACTGTAGTCCCTGACATCACAGGTCATATGCGGCCACCAGTACGTCCTTGCCAGGAGATCAGAGGTCCGCTTGGTCCCAAAATGTCCCCCCACCCTGGACGAATGAGCCCAAGAAAGGACCTCCGGTCGTAGATGGGCAGGGACAAAAGTCTTGCCTGGAGGTACCGACTCGAGAGCAACCGGAGCCACGGTCCTCAGGCTCTCCGATGGGACTATCAGCTGAGGCTTCTCCTCCGATGACACCACGGAGCGAGAAAGAGCGTCAGCCCAGACGTTCTTCTCCCTGGAGAGAAAATGCAGGGTGAAATGGAATCGGGAGAAGAACAAGGACCATCTGGCCTGGCGAGAATTCAGCCGCTGGGCTGTCTGTAGATAGACCAAATTTTTGTGGTCGGTGAACACCTGGAAAGGGTGGCGAGCCCCCTCCAGGAAGTGTCTCCACTCTGAGAAGGCCAGCTTCATTGCTAGCAACTCACTGTCCCCGATGGAATAATTCCTCTCCGCCGGTGTGAAGGTCTTAGAGAAGAAGAAGCATGGGTGCTTCCGACCTTGCGAGTCCTTCTGGAACAGGACCGCTCCAGCACCGATGGAAGAGGCATCCACCTCCAGAATGAAGGGCTTATCTACATCGGTGCGATGTAGAATGGGAGCGCTAGCGAAGTGGGATTTAATAGCGGCGAAGGCCTTGGAGACAGTTTCCGACCACAGTTTGGGGTTTGCACCCTTCTTGGTGAGGGCTACACCAAGGGCGCTACCAAAGTTGAGAAATGGGGGATGAATTGGCGATAGTAATTTATGAACCCCATAAAGCGCTGCACCGCTTTGAGAGAATGGGGTTCCTGCCAATCCGTCACCGCCTATAGTTTGGCAGGATCCATGGCCAACCCCTGGGCAGAGATGATATAGCCCAGGAGAGGCAAGGACTCCTGTTCAAACACACATTTCTCCAACTTAGCGTAAAGGAAGTTTGCCAGCAGGAGATTGAAAACCTTGCGAACATCTCTCCGGTGGGAGTCAATATCTGGAGAGTAAATGAGAATATCGTCCAGATAGACTACTACCGAGGTGGTAAGCATATCCCGGAAGATATCGTTCACAAAGTCTTGGAAGACAGCTGGAGCATTACATAGCCCGAAGGGCATCACCAGGTATTCATAGTGCCCATTTCTGGTGTTAAATGCCATCTTCCTCTCGCTCCCCGTAGCCTATCGAACAGTTCCGATATCAGGGGTAGAGGATACTTGTTCTTAACAGTTATGGTGTTAAGACCCCTGTAATCGATGCATGGACGTAATTCTCCATTCTTCTTTTGGACAAAGAAGAATCCCGCTCCCGCCGGAGACACCGACTTCCTAATGAATCCTCTTGCCAGATTCTCCCTGATATACTGAGACATGGTCTCTGTCTCTGGGAGAGATAGGGGGTAGACTCGACCCTGAGGAGGCTCAGCACCGGGCAAGAGGTCAATGGGACAGTCGTAAGGGCGGTGCGGCGGAAGGGTCTACGCCGCCTTCTTGGGGAAAACATCTGCATACTGCTGATACGGCTTGAGAAGCGAGGAGAGATCTGCGGAAACCTCAGAGATAGCGACCTGTACGCAGTCCCTCAGACACCTACCATCGCAGGACTTGCTCCAACTGAGGATTTTTCCCGAGGACCACTCTATGTGAGGAGAGTGAGCTTGTAACCAAGGAACCCCTAGGAGGACCTGGTCGATACCTTCGGGCATGACAAGAAGGGACAGCATCTCCTGATGGGAAGGAGACAGTGAGAGTCTCAGTGGAGCCGTCTGGTGGGTGATTTGGGACGGGAGTGTCGTACCATTCACCACTCTGATAGTGACGGGTTGACATAGCAGGACCAGGGGGATTGCGTGTTGCTGGGCGAAGGCAGACGACATGAAATCACCCACCGCTCCAGAATCCACACAAACCTCCACAACCAGAGTGGAAGAATCTAACTCTAATGCCCCTTTAAACAGGAGCTTGGAGGAGAAAGTCGCTGTGTCTAGTAGGCCCCCTCCGATAACCACTAGACGAGAGCGTTTCCTGGCCGTCATGGGCACTGGTTAGCCAGGTGCCCAGTCTGTCAACAATGGGAACAGACTGAAGGTACCCAGGTGGACCGGACCCTGGGCCCCGTGCGGGACAGCTCCATGGCCTCTGGAGGCTCAGGCGGCAGAACGGGAGGTTCCAGCGGTCTAACAAAATTAGGAGCCAACCTATATTGTTGGCAGGACTTGAAGCGCTCCAGCCCTCGCTCAGTGAAGCGAATGTTAATTCGAGTGGAGACTGTAATGAGCTCCTCCAAAGTGGTGGGCACCTCCCTGGTGGCCAGGGCGTCTTTAACATGATCAGCCAGACCTCTCCAGAATATAGGTATGAGAACCTTATCTGGCCACACAAGCTCGGAGGCCAGAGTTCTGAAGAGGATGGCATACTGACTGACCAGAGACGAACCCTGGGTTAGGGCCAGCAACTGAAGTGTGGTGTGCGTGACCCGAGGCCCCAGGAACATCTGCTTCAGAGTGACCAGAAAATGGGTGGCACTCTCTACCAGGGGATCCCCACGCTCCCACAGCGGGGTGGCCCACTCCAAGGCCCTGCCTGACAGAAGGGAGATGATAAATCCCACCTTGGCACACTCAGAGGGAAATCGTGTGGCCAGCAACTCCAGGTGAATGGAACACTGACTCACGAAACCCCTGCATGAAGCACTATCACCCGAGAACTTCTCGGGCAGCGGGAGGTGAGACAAGGTCAGGGCAGGGCTGGCCGTGGAGACACAGGAGACAGCCTCTGTAGCTGCTTGAACAGCGACCGAGGTAACATCTGCAGCTGAGGTGGAACGCTCTAGCGCTGCCAACCTACCCTCCAGCTGCTGGATGTATCTATGCAGTCGTTGTTCGTCCGCCATTATTAGCCAGACCCTGGCGCTAGGATAATGTCAGAGCTGGCGGAACGCACCAAATTATAAAATAGTAGTAGGTGCGTTCGCAGCCCGGGGTCCACCGTGCAGAGGTGGTACACTGCTGCTAGGTAATGGTGGAAGAATTAAGCGGTGTGAAAACAGTCACACGTGGGTTACGTCACTCAATGTGAACAAGTGCGAACTCTGTTAATTCACAGAGCCGCATGACCGCTGAACGTAGATGCCGGAGCCTGTTTAGCTCACAGAGCCTGGCCAAAAGAGTGCACAGTGTACGGCCACAGAACTCTACCCCAAGGACACGGGGTTAGAGTCCCTTTAGGCCCACTGAGCGCGCGGCGTCGCTGCCACGAACGCCGCTATAGACGCTGGCTAAGGAGTGTGGTGGACGTGCACTGAGGCATGCCGAGTCACTGGTGAGGACTAATGCCTGACTCAACCTCCTGATCTACCTATGCCTAAGCCTGGGCGCCAGCAGGCTAGGCTGCACAACACATGCGTACCAAGGGAAGGGGTTTCTTTATGAGTCATTCACCAGAGACACTCATACGTGCATACATCACTCACTCCTCATAGTCTGAAAATACAGTCTATCCTAGCGCATGGCCGAGCGGCCATGTGAGCCTTTTTTATAGCCGCGAGCGTCCGGGACCTTCCTGGCTTCTCGGATGGGCCTATCCGAACACGAGCAGGACCTGAGCATGTGACCTTCGATCTCCAATGGGAGATCACTCCACGGGAATGCTCAGTGGCCCGACATGGGGACTTAGTCCCTGGAGAATCTCACTGCTGAGCAGCATGCATTGCCATAGCTGTGCCAGAGGTGGCAGCAGCAAGCAAACTCACGGAGCTGGTCTGGGCAGAGCGCTGGGACAGACAAGTCTGCTGAGCAACCTCCTCTGCGGCTGGAGAGGAATGGGAGACTGCCGGAAGCAAGGCTCGGGATTCCTGCTGTGCAGTGACAGGAACCCGATGCCTAACAGTTTGTTTTTTTTTAACCATTTTTTAAATTTATTATTAAATAGACTGTAGTTACTAATGGGCTATCATTCCTTTCTATTTTGAGCTCTCTTTGGCATTACTAAGACTGAGTTTGTGCTAAATAGCTGAAAAGGGGTTAGATATAGTCCTAGGTTACATTAGAGTGTTTTTACACATGTATTTTCAGGATAATTTGAGTATTTGCAGTTTTGTAATTTGCAGCAAATTGATTCACTGTGAATCAATTTTTTTTGGAAGAATTCGTCACACCAGGCGAAGTCAAATTTCAAAAGATTCAACCATCTCTAGGAAGGTCTCATCTGTGGAGTGGCAAAGACAGAAGCCAAGGCAGTGTCCTTTTGGCATTGGTTGGGCTGGTAAACATCAGTACATTCTCCGAATCCCTCCTCCCTCTTACAGATATAAGTTCCTTACACAATGCGGATGACGCTGCCGCTCTATATAACACCACAATAGCTGTAGCTTTGGAATCCGCTGCCCCACTTACACATACCAAAACTCGCAAAATCAACAGACAGCCCTGGCACACCAGCCTGACCAAAGAGCTGAGGCGAGCTTCCAGGGCTGCTGAGCGCAGATGGAAAAGATCCCACTCCAACGAGCATTTCATCGCATTCAAACAGTCCCTCACTACTTTCAAGACCACACTCGCCACAGCTAAACAAACCTACTTCTCATCTCTCATATCCTCCCTGTCTCACAACCCTAAACAGTTATTCAACACCTTCAATTCTCTCCTCCGCCCCCCAGCACCTCCTCCCTCCCCACTCATCTCAGCTGAAGACTTTGCCTCATTTTTCAAGCAGAAAATTGATAACATCAGGGACAGTTTTGGTCAACAACCCCCAGAGCCCTTCCTCCCGACTTCCCAGCCCTCCACCTTCAAAACCAACTTCTCCACCATTACAGAAGATCGACTCTCCACTCTACTCTCAAGATCACATCTCACCACCTGTGCACTCGACCCGATCCCATCCCACTTCATCCCAAACCTCACCACAGTCTTCATCCCAACCCTAACCCATCTCTTCAACCTATCACTAACAACTGGTGTTTTCCCCTCAAGCTTTAAACATGCCTCCATCACACCTATCCTCAAAAAGCCCTCTCTTGACCCATCCTCTGTATCTAGCTATCGCCCTATATCACTTCTCCCATACGCCTCCAAGCTACTGGAACAACACGTCTACCTTGAACTGTCCTCCCATCTCTCTTCTTGCTCCCTCTTCGACCGCTTACAATCTGGCTTCCGGTCACACCACTCCACTGAAACTGCCCTTACTAAGGTCACCAATGACCTCTTAACTGCCAAGAGCAAGCGACACTACTCTGTCCTCCTCCTCCTGGACCTGTCGGCTGCCTTTGACACAGTGGACCATTCCCTATTATTACAGACCCTCTCATCCCTCGGCATCACAGACTTGGCCCTCTCCTGGATCTCATCATACCTAACAGACCGGACATTCAGCGTCTCCCACTCACACACCACCTCCTCACCTCGCCCCCTATCTGTCGGAGTCCCACAAGGTTCAGTCCTAGGGCCCCTGCTGTTCTCTATTTACACCTTTGGCCTGGGACAGCTCATAGAATCTCATGGCTTTCAGTATCATCTTTATGCTGATGACACACAGATCTACATCTCTGGACCAGATATCACCTCCCTACTAACCAGAATCCCTCAATGTCTGTCCACTATTTCATCCTTCTTCTCCACTAGATATCTGAAACTCAACATGGACAAAACAGAATTCATCATCTTTCCCCCATCTCACGTGACCCCCCCTACGAACCTATCAATTACAGTAAATGACTGCCCACTCTCCCCAGTCCCACAAGCTCGCTGCCTCGGAGTAATCCTTGATGCTGATCTCTCCTTCAAACCACATATCCAAACCCTTTCCACTTCCTGCCGACTTCAACTCAAAAATATTTCACGCATCCGTTCATTCCTCACCCAAGAATCTGCAAAAACCCTAGTCCATGCCCTCATCATCTCTCGCCTTGACTACTGCAACCTCATGCTCTGCGGCCTCCCCTCAAACACTCTCGCACCCCTCCAATCTATTCTAAACTCTGCTGCCCGACTAATCCACCTGTCCCCCCGCTATTCCCCAGCTTCTCCCCTCTGTCAATCCCTTCACTGGCTCCCAATTGCCCAGAGACTCCATTACAAAACCCTAACCATGACATACAAAGCCATCCACAACTTGTCTCCTCCATACATCTGTGACCTCGTCTCCCGGTACTTTCCTGCACGCAACCTCCGATCCTCACAAGATCTCCTTCTCTACTCCCCTCTTATCTCCTCTTCCCACAATCGCATACAAGATTTCTCTCGCGCATCACCCCTACTCTGGAACTCTCTACCACAACATATCAGACTCTCACCTACCATCGAAACCTTCAAAAAGAGCCTGAAGACCCACCTCTTCCGACAAGCCTATAACCTGCAGTAACCACCGATCGACCAAACCGCTGCACGACCAGCTCTACCCTCGCCTACTGTATTATCACCCATCCCTTGAAGATTGTGAGCCCTCGCGGGCAGGGTCCTCTCTCCTCCTGTACCAGTTATGACTTGTATTGTTTAAGATTATTGTACTTGTTTTTATGTATACCCCCCTCACATGTAAAGCGCCATGGAATAAATGGCGCTATAACAATAAATAATAATAATAATAATAACACTGGTCAACAGCATTTTTGGTGCCAAAGATATTTCATCGAATTTAGGGTATTTTTGGGGTGCTGATTCTGAATATGTCATCAGTTTTGCCAGATTGGCTCAAGTTTTTGAGATTTTTGGTATCTTATTTATAGCACTTGTTGGTAAATGCGACGCATCATCTCATTAATTTCTTTGGATTAGTACTTGAACTGAGCAGTTCTCAATATAGTTTTGTGTTAATTAGTGTTCTAAAAGTTTGTTCATAGCTTGATTTTTGCACTAACTTTATGTTGTTGTCTGTTTTCCAGTGAAAAGCATGAACTCATCAAGAAGAAGTTGTCTTAACGATCCAGACTCATTCTGTTACATTTGTGGTGAATACACACTGCCAAAACATAGAAGAAACATAACAGACTTCGTAAAAAAAGTGTATTTTGCCTATTTTGGGGTTATGCTTGGGGACCAAGACAAGTTTTGGGCACCACACATAGTGTGCAAAGCATGTATCGAATTATTACGAAAATGGAGCAAAGGACAAAGAAAAAGCTTCAAATTTGGTGTTCCAATGGTGTGGAGAGAGCCAAAAAATCATCATGATGACTGTTATTTATGGTAAACACAGGTACAGGCACATCTTCACAATGAGGGACAGGCCTTCTTGCAGATTCCATGTTACTCCCATTTTCGTTTCTTATGCTTATTGAATCCTTGCACTTGCACTGCACAGAAATAACAGTCATCATGATGATTTTTTGGCTCTCTCCACACCATTGGAACACCAAATTTGAAGCTTTTTCTTTGTCCTTTGCTCCATTTTCGTAATAATTCGATACATGCTTTGCACACTATGTGTGGTGCCCAAAACTTGTCTTGGTCCCCAAGCATAACCCCAAAATAGGCAAAATACACTTTTTTTACGAAGTCTGTTATGTTTCTTCTATGTTTTGGCAGTGTATATTCACCACAAATGTAACAGAATGAGTCTGGATCGTTAAGACAACTTCTTCATGATGAGTTCATGCTTTTCACTGGAAAACAGACAACAACATAAAGTTAGTGCAAAAATCAAGCTATGAACAAACTTTTAGAACACTAATTAACACAAAACTATATTGAGAACTGCTCAGTTCAAGTACTAATCCAAAGAAATTAATGAGATGATGCGTCGCATTTACCAACAAGTGCTATAAATAAGATACCAAAAATCTCAAAAACTTGAGCCAATCTGGCAAAACTGATGACATATTCAGAATCAGCACCCCAAAAATACCCCAAATTCATTAAAATATTTTGGACACCAGAAAAAAAAATTTTTTTCGTTGACCTGTGTAATAGTATATATAATTTTTCTATATTCAATGTGGAGTCATCCCTAAGAAGAGTAAATCACGCAGGATTTTATTTTCTATAACCTACATGTGTCACGTGTAGCTCTTTTCTAATCTCACCACATTATTGTCACTGTCTTACACACACGTCACACATCGTATATACAGAGTCAGAGATGGACAATAAATGACAAAATATGGTAACACTTCAGTGCAACACATTTGAATATGGAGCAGAAATATGAGTCCCAGATCTTTACAAGCCTTGTCTACCCCAAGAAAATTATTGTTATCATTCTATATTTCCTTTCTAGAAGATCATAATAAAACTTTGGATGTGATTTTTGTTTCTAATAATATACTGACGCCGCAAAGTTTGTGTAACGAAACAAAAAGCATTATATGAAATATTTGTGAGGAGTAATGTATTCTTCTGCTGCATTATAGTGGATCATGTTGAAGTAAGGAAACTGCCAGGTTTAACCCTTAGGCTGGGTTCACACGTAGCGGAACTCTCGCGGAAATTACCGCGAGAGTTCCGGAATTCCATTCCGCGGGACAATCGCATTTTAAATTCCCGTGATTTTCTCGCGGAAAAACTAGCATTTTGCAAGCGTAATTAGCTTGCAAAATGCTAGCGTTTTCCAAGCGATCTGTAACATCGCTTGGAGAACTGATTGACAGGTTGGTCACACTCGTCAAACATCGCGCGAATGACCGCAAGACTTCGCGATCCCGCGAGAATGGACGTCATCGCGGGCATTTTCGCAAAGGATTACTGGGAACGAGAGCGTGGAGAGAGGCGGGAAGGCTGCGCGGGACGTCGGAAGGTGAGAATAACAATATTTTTTATTTTAAATTCTATTTTTTACAGGGATATGGTACCCAAAGCCTGGAGGACAGTCTCCTCTCCTCCGGACCGTGGGTACCATCCGCAATTGTTCTGCTTACTTTTTGCATGGTGTGCACAGCCACATGCGGAAAGTAAGCAGAACAATGCATTCCGATGGGTGCGGGATCACCGCGATTCCGCGAAATTAATGAGCATGCTGCGTTTTTTACCGCGAAGCGATTCCGTCGCGGTAAAAACCGCAGCATTAGCACAGCATTGAGGAATCCCATAGGAATGCATGGGAAGCTTATTTTTTGCATTTTCGCGGCAAAACCGCTGCGGAAACACAAAAAAAACGCCACGTGTGAACTCAGCCTTAAATCACACGTGGAGCTTTAACCTACCAATGAAATTTACTTTACAAGGTGATTCATATCTTGTTCATGCACTTTAGGTTTTAGTACAGAGATCATCAAAGCATAAAGAGAGTGGTAGACGTATTAGTGATCACTGTAATAATAACACAAGAAATTGCAGCACTAGAAATAAAATAACAGCTCTTCAAAGCTTTACATTTTATAAACAGGTATAACTAAGGAGTATTATATTCTAGAAATGACAAGATTACAAATGTACGGATGTTTTTCTAGGGCAAATAGCAGTGATTATATTTGCTAACCTAAGAGTTAAACTGACCAGGGTCATGGACACAGCTGTTACCTTCAACAATGTGCTTGAAAAAAACAAACTGACTATTGAAACCTGAACATCTGCTGTTCTAACAAGCAAACAAGCAAATAAACAAATAATTTACTGCTATTAGCAGATATGATGTTAATAGGGAGGGGGCATTAATGGCTAGATCTGCTAGAGCAAGTGCATTATCTTGGGACATGTAATTTTTGGCACTAGATAGATAATATATAAATAGATAATCGACAGATGATAGATAAATAGATACTGTAGATACATAGAAAATATATAGATACACTGTGATGCTAATTAGTGGATAGACCTTGATATAACATGTCCCTTTTGTCACATTATTTTCAGGAGTGCCATCATTTCCGTCCAGGCCTATTTCATGAGTTTTATTTTTTTTTTTAAATTATGTGGAAGCATGGCTGAAAAGCAATATCTGACTTTCATTTGTTCATTTTCATAGATTTTTTATTTATTATTACCTTTGTCAGATTCAAGTTATTTCTGTGACCATTGTGGGTTTTTCTATCATTAAATGAGGGGTACCAACAATTTTGACCATGTGTATATGTGGAAAATGGACTTCATTGTTCTCCACCCCTTTATCAGGGATACAGTAGTAAAAACTGGACTTATAAAAGGGTGGTTTGGGCTACGATACAGCTCACCCCTGTCTGATGTGTATACTTTAGTTCACTCTGTACCTACCTACACATGGATCGATCAGCAAGGGGGAGTTTTAGAAAAAGCCGACTATCTATCTGTGTAGATAGACAGATAGATAGATAGATAGATAGATAGATAGATAGATAGATAGATAGATAGAAAAGAAAAAAGCTGGCAGCGTTCCAGCAAATAGTGATAAAGAAGTGTACTGTATTAGGCCAAGGCTTGTGAAAGGCTGTCACAGCCAAAATGTTGCCACACCATATGGGCTAATAAAGTCCACTTCTTGGTTACTATTTTCTGGAGTGCTGACTGCTTTTTTTAAATTAGTTCTACAAGTGAATATTTGTTTGGTGGGCCTTTCACACAAAATTACTTTTTTACGGTGCTGTTCCATTTTCCCTGCTAGATAGATAATAGAAGATAGATAATATTAGATAGATAGATAGATAGATAGATAGATAGATAGATAGATAGATACAAATCTGTGCTGTTCACACATCAGTGTTTTTTGAGGATGACAAATAAGCACGGAGTCGGCGATTCTCCTGCTTCCAGTGGATTCCTATCGACAGAGCAGTTCTTACTCTTTCACTCTGCTATGTCGGCAGGGTGTCACTGCCAATGTTATGTTGATTGACAGTGGGTTCCCCGCTACCTGACTGCAGAGCCAGTCTCTGATCTATCGTATCTGTCGTTTGGGAAGCATGAGCCAGCTGACAACTTCGCTTTAAATCCAAATAAAGGAAGGATGCTTCAGCATCCAATGTCAAGCAGCTTGACAAAAACCCAGACTTAGCTGAGGGATCAAACCATTGCTGGTATTTCTGTATTTGTGATGTAATTCTAAAGCAAGCTGATCATCAATGGACGCTGAATTCACCTTCTTTTACTTGGATTTTACTTAGGAAAAGGGATTATCCCACATTTGGTATGTGGGCCTCTGCATGGTACTGAAGCTTAAACTGAACCAGTTAGCAGAATTTTGCTAAGTTATATACAGGCATTGTCATGTTGCCAATGTTACACTGACTAAAATGACACCTGGGGTGAAGAAATCCATCTTGTGGTTCTTGTGTAATCAGTGTTATAAGTTTTCAGTTAATGATATGCCCGTGCTCTGGGGTGGGACTGTAGGCAGAGACTTATCTTCCTGCTCTAAGCCAGAAAAATCAAGGAAGGACCTGCCCACAGACTGCCCCATAGCACATACAGTCAGTCTCTCTCTGTCTCTGTCTCTCTGACGAGGAATATTTGTGTTTTGAGGCGGAAGGTGTGCAGGCTTTTAATAGGTTTTTCTGGCTTAGAGCAGGAAAATAAGACTTAAGGGTACTTCACACATAGCGAGATCGTTAGTGAGATCGCTGAAATGTCACAGGTTTTGTGACGCAACAGCGACCTCGCCAGCAATATCTCTACGTGTGACACATAGTGGCGACCGGCCCCCCCGCTGCGATATCGCTGATCGTGCTCGAATGTCCTAGGCCATTTTTTGATCGTTGGTGTCCCACTGGCCAGCATGCATCGCTGTGTTTGATGCCATAACAATGACGAGCGACCTCGTTGGCGACTCAGAACTCAGGGACACAGGCATGATTTTGCTTTGTCTTTTCAACGCCCCCTCAGCTCCAATTGGGGGTCTCAAATTAGGATCTTTGTAGCATTTCTTTTTATAGGTCAGCTATCAATTATATGCAATCATAACATTTAACATGTACAGTTATAATAATCGCGTGTCCCCGTGTCAGTGACTGTGGATCCACGAATAAATAGCGCACTAGCGACTCAGACAGGGACACTGAAGCAAACTGCGTAGTGATATCGCAGTAGTGGCTACCAATTCGGAGCAGAGGTGTGTGGAAAAGGCAACGCTGAAGCACGCCTATCGAGGTCTGAGCCGTCAGAATAGCTGCTGTATGACAAGGTCCCAATGACCGCAGAGGTCGTTATACGGATCGCCGTATCGTTGCTGTGTCGTTGAGTAGATCTGCCTGTTTGACTGCTTACTAGCGACCATGTAGTGACGTACCAGCGATACTTACCAGGTCGTATCGTTGTCGGGATCGCTGGAGCGTCGCTATGTGTAACGGGACCCTTACAGTCTTACAAGGCCTACAGTCCTGCACGGGCATATCATTAACTGAAAACTTCTAACACTGATTACACAAGAACCACAAGATGGATTTCTTCACCCCAGTTATCATTTTAACCAGTGTAACAGTGGTAACATAACAATGCCTGAAGTTTACTTGGCAAAATCCTGCTGACAGGTTCACTTTAATGTTGTCTCAACTCAACACTATTGTTAGGTTACCTTTAAATTTTTCCATTTGCTTTTCTGCTTCTAGTTGAACGCCCAATGTGCATGCCCGATCTTTTTTTAATTAGTATATGTAATATTAAAAATATCTTGTACATTATTTACTGAAAAGCTCTTTCAATTCGTTATTACTGTAACAGAAGTACAATAACTGCACAGATATACGGATAATGACTGATAACAATTAAAGTTTTGTGTCAGTCTCAGCTCGTATTGGTCTAATAGGAACTTTTGAAGGAATGTGTTTAGATATATTACTCCAATGCTCTGGTATGCCCACAGCTACTTTGTGTCTGCTCAATGTAATATTGGATTGGCACTTGTCATCACTCTTCTGAAGGGTCAGCTTTAAAACCAGAGAGTCCCGCAGAACAAGAGCGCCCATTTGGCATCCATCCACTCAAGTCCTGATGAAGTAATGCTGTCCAGAGGCCAGTATAGTGCTACAGATGTGTTCTTTATTACAAACAAATGAATAAGGTGCCCTGGGAACAGTTGCCTTAATGCACTAAACAGATTGCACATTGCTGGGCCGTAAGCTGGAGACTGGCTGAAGAAACTGCAGCTTTTTCAGTGCAGATCTCTCCCTGCTTTTCGCAAAAGTGAACTTCCCAGTGACAGCTCCAGTACAGATGGGTCTGAGTTGAGGGATTCATTTCAACTCTTCATTAATAACTTAAGTTACAAGAAGCATTTCCTGTGTGGAGGAGGCAGAGGACAAACATGTTTCTCAGTTGTTAAACTGAACTATCATTATATTGCTAAGCCCTTCAGCATCTCAATAAAATAATGAACATGCATTAATAAGCGTCTTGTTCCTGGACAAAGTAATAATAAAAAACCTTTAAGCGTACGTTTTCCATTGGTGAACCTGCTCGTATAAATTAGGAAGTTGCTTTAAAAGCCAATCCTCTATGCATTGTTACTACCAAATTTGATATATGCCTTGTAATGCAAGTTCCAATTTCATGAAACGTACCCAAGAACACTGGACCTGATTATCGCAAAATGTCGCAAAATTTAGTGCAATGTGGAAGTTGCACAAAAAAGTTACAACTTTTGGCATTTTCATACCAGTCCCAGGTAGCTCCCCTAAAATATGTGGAGAATAAGCAGGATGGGGCATGGTTGGGGCCACAAGTTCATGAAAAGTTACACCACTCTAGTGGAGTAAATTTCGCCAGAAATGTACTCTTGTTAATGACTCGAGTACGTTTCTATCGGATTGTGGGATTGTATGCCAGTTATAAGATGCTCCTAATTTATTAAGAGGCTTGTTTCTGTTAATAAGTATGGTAATATATTCTAAAAGTTTACCAGGATACATGTGTTACACAAAAATATTCAAATTAATGTAATTTCATAGAAAAATGTCACTCTAATGTACCCAAATGTAATAATTCATTAGGAATCATTCAGACTCCTCTGTGAGTCTATTTATTTTTTAGACATTGTGTTTTCTGTGCAGAATTAAACTTATTCAGGTTTGGACAGTTGACTAGAAACATTGTCTATAGTCAGTAGATGGCAACACAAGATATCAAAGCTCTTGAAGAGATAAGAGTCTGTACCCTCAATTGGGCAGAAGTCCTGAAGACATGCATTCATGCTCTCCATACCAGTGCTTCCATCAAAATTACTTCTCCTGAGACAAAGACCTCAGGCAGAGGGACTTGACTAGCAACTCCATCTTACATTTTTTTAACAATATGACCCACAAAAATTGAGTATTGCAATTTGTGTTAAATTGCATCTCTTCTTATGAATGTGCCTTCTCAAATATTTACTGCCACAATTATCTCATTTCTCTTAGTTAGAGATGGGTGAATTGACTCTAGTCCATCGGCCAGGTCAGCTGTTTCTGGTCACTGGACTGAAGGCTCACAAGTGTCTAAAGTTGCAAAATCTCGAAGAGAGGTTAGCTACGTTGAAGATCATTAAGGAAGGTGAAGAGTTCTTGGACAGAGCAGAATTATCTCTTCATGTTACAGAAAGAGAAGAGATTCGAAGTGCACCTGAAGAAACAGAGGAATGGAGACATGTGACCCAGAGAAGCAGGAGGACCAGGAGGCAGTCAGCACCCATACTTGTCAGAAACCAGTACCAGGCTCTCACGCAGGAGAACGATGAAGAAATACATCAGGATAAGACTTTGCCAACAAACAGCAACCTTGTACGCCTTCAGAGTCCTCCTGGACGGAGAAAGAAAACTGTTGTGAAGAAGAAACGGAGAGTGGTGGTCATGGGGGATTCCCTGCTGAGAGGAACAGAGGCCGCTATCTGCAGACCGGATATAACTTCAAGAGAAATGTGCTGTCTTCCAGGTGCAAAAATTAAAGATGTGTCTGACAGGATATCAGGACTCTTCAGACCTACAGATGACTACCCATTCCTGCTACTACATGTGGGGACAAATGACACCGCAAGAAACGATCTGGAAACCATCTGCAGAGACTTTGAAGACTTAGGCAAGAAAGTGAAAGAACTGGGAGCGCAGGTGGTCTTCTCTTCCATCCTCCCAGTGGATGGCCATGGAACAAGGAGGTGGAATAAGATTCTGCAGGTGAACAACTGGTTACGTCGATGGTGCCATCAGCAACAATTTGGATTTCTGGATCACGGAGTGAACTACTTATACGATGGACTACTTGCTAGAGATGGGGTGCACCTTACGAAGACTGGAAAGCATGTATTTGGAAGTCGCCTTGCTACACTTGTAAGGAGAGCTTTAAACTAGAACAACATGGGAAGGGAAGCAAAAGACCAGAAAAAGCCATACACCTGACAAATGCTATTGAGAACTCTGCTATCAGAAGTGGAAAGGAAGAACAAAGACGAAAGATTCTAATTAATAAAAATATTGGAGAAAGAGAAACCAATCACAAAATAAAATGTTTCTATACTAATGCACAAAGCATGGGCAACAAACAAGGAGAATTGGAACTACTAACACAGGAAAAGAAATATGATGTCATTGGAATCACTGAAACTTGGTGGGACAATACACATGATTGGAATACAAGACTAGAAGGATACAACTTATTTGCAAGAAACAGACTTGATAAACGAGGAGGAGGTGTCGCATTGTATGTTAGAAACGCGTATATCTGCACAGAGATTGAAGCTTCAGAGACTGGGAGTTCTGTGGAAACTGTTTGGGTAAGAATACAAGGTCAGAACAATGGAAAGGACACCATTGTAGGCATTTACTACAGGCCGCCTGTGCAAGCTGAAGATATGGATGAACTCTTTATGCATCAAATGGCCAAGTTCTCCAAAAAATATGACATAGTTGTCATGGGAGATTTCAACTATCCAGACATTTGTTGGGAATCTCTCTCAGGCAAAACTAACAGGTCAAGGAAATTCTTATCCTCTCTTGCTGACAACTTTATCTTCCAAAAGGTAGGGGAGAAAACAAGGGGAACTGCTACCTTGGATCTAATCCTTATAAACAGGGAGGAAATGGTTGAGGAGGTAAAAGTGGCTGGGACCCTAGGAGGTAGCGACCATGCTATTTTAGAATTTTGGATAACTAGAGGCGGAAGACCTGTGAAGACTCAGACGTCAAGGTTAGATTTCAGAAAGGCAGATTTTAAGGGATTCAGAAAGAGAATTGGAGGGATCCAATGGCTGGATATCCTTAAAGACAAAAATGTCCAGGAAGGATGGGAAATCTTGAAAAATGAAATTCTCAAAGCACAGTTGTTAACAATTCCGAAAAGAGGGAAGAATAGGAAGCATTTAAGGAAACCAGGATGGATGAACACAGAACTTAAGCACATGCTAAAAAGGAAGAAAAAAATGTTTATAAAATGGAAAGAGGGAGGCATATCTAAAGAAGAATATAATGCTGTCTGCAGAACCTGCAGGGCACAAATCAGATTATCTAAAGCTGAAAATGAATTGAGGCTTGCAAGAGATGTCAAATGCAATAATAAAGGATTTTGGGGATATGTCAAAAGTAAAAGAAAAGTCAAAGATGCTATAGGATTTTTACAGGATGAAAATGATGAAATGGTAAGACAGGATGTTGAGAAGGCTGAACTTTTAAATTCCTATTTTGCATCTGTTTTCTCTCAGAAAGGAAATGTAACATCAACTGTTATTCACTGTCCTATTAAGGGAATAGAAGAATCCAGGATATCTATAAACAGAAAGATAGTGAGGAAACACTTAGCTAACCTAAATGAATTCAAGTCTCCAGGACCAGATGAATTACACCCCAGAGTACTGAAGGAGATAGCAGAAGAAATTTTTGAACCCCTCTCCATAATCTTTGAAAATTCTTGGAGAACAGGAGAAGTGCCAGAAGACTGGAGAAGAGCAAATGTTGTTCCTATCTTCAAAAAGGGGAAGAAGGTGGACCCAGGCAACTATAGGCCGGTGAGTCTGACTTCTATACCAGGAAAGATCTTTGAACAAATTATTAAACAACATGTATGTCAATACCTGGATAAGAATGAAGTGATTAAACAGAGTCAGCATGGGTTTGTAACTAATAAGTCATGTTAGACTAACTTAATTTCCTTCTATGACGGTATCACTGATTGGGTGGATCAAGGAAATGCTGTAGATATAGTATATCTTGACTTCAGCAAAGCATTTGACAAAGTCTCTCATACAAGCCTTATTGAAAAAATGACTAAGTATGGAATGGACAAGGCAACTGTTAGGTGGATTCATAACTGGCTTAGTGATCGGACCCAAAGGGTGGCCGTAAATGGCTGCACATCCAGTTGGAAGAATGTCTCAAGTGGGGTACCACAGGGCTCTGTCCTGGGCCCTGTATTGTTCAACATCTTTATCAACGATTTAGATGAAGGAATTGAGGGTAAACTGATTAAATTTGCTGATGACACAAAGCTAGGAGGGATAGCTAATAATAGAGAAGAGAGAGAGGATTCAAAAAGATTTAAATAAACTGGAGAAGTGGGCAGCAACTAACAGAATGGTTTTTAATAGGGAGAAATGCAAAGTACTACATCTGGGCAATAAAAATGAAAAAAGCATATATAGAATGGGAGGAATAGAGCTAAGTGACAGCACATGTGAAAAAGACTTGGGTATACTAATAGATCACAGACTGAATATGAGTCAACAGTGTGATGCAGCAGCAAAAAAGGCAAATGCAATTCTAGGATGTATTAACAGAAGCATACAGTCTAGATCACGTGAAGTCATTATTTCCCTCTACTCCTCTTTGGTCAGACCTCATCTGGAATATTGTGTCCAGTTTTGGGCACCACATTTTAAAAAAGACATCATCAAACTGGAGCAAGTTCAGAAAAGAGCGACCAGAATGGTGACCGGTCTGCAAACCCTGTCTTATGAGGAAAGGTTGCAGGATTTGGGAATGTTTAGTTTGCAAAAGAGAAGACTGAGAGGAGACTTAATAGCTGTCTACAAATATCTAAAGGGCTGTCACATTGTAGAAGGCTCAACTTTATTCTCATTTGCACAAGGAAAGACTAGGAGCAATGGGATGAAACTGAATGGGAGGAGACACAGATTAGATATTAGAAAAAACTTTTTGACAGTTAGAGTGATCAATGAGTGGAACAGGCTGCCACGAGAAGTGGTGAGTTCTCCTTCAATGGTAGTCTTCAAACAGAGGCTGGACAGACATCTGACTGGGATGATTTAGCGAATCCTGCTTTTAGCAGGGGGTTGGACCAGATGGCCCAGGAGGTCCCTTCCAACTCTACGATTCTATGATTCTATGATTCTATGATTCTATGATTCCAGGATTTCCGATGCAGCTCTTGATTGCTGAGGTTGGCGCAAGTCATCTGTGAGTCACACTGCAATGATGACATTGCGCCAACCAAGCTAAGGGTACCGTTACACCTAGCGATGCACCAGCGATCCCGACTAGCGATATGACGTGGTCAGGATCGCTGTTGCATCGCTAGGTGGTCGCTAGTGAGCTGCCACACAGGCAGATCTCACCAGCGACATCGCTGGGGATGGGGGTCGCTACTTACCTGTCAGACGCGGCGATCCTGTGTCCTCCTGCCCGGCTCCAAGCGTCGCTCGTCGGCGCCGCAGGAAGTGGCCGACGAGAAATGGTCCAGGAGCTTCTCGCGCGATCAGCGATAACCAGCGGGGGAGCCGGTCGGAGGTAAGTATCACATGCAGCGATATCGCTAGCAATATTGCTGCTACGTCACAAAATCGGTGACTTTACAGTGATATTGCTAGCGATATCGCAGTGTGTAACGGGGGCTTAATAAATAGCCACAGTGGGGAACCTGAAAGATAAGACATTTTTCGAGTGTCCTGTTCAGAAGCCATAGACTACTGACCTGAATGATGGACCAGAATGCCATGAATCAAACCCAACTCTACTCATAATCATAGCGTAAAGATGTTACATATTTTTTTGCCCCCTTCTAGGAGCTATAGTTTTTTAATCCTTTCACTGACGCAGCAGTTTGAGGGCTTGTTTTTTGTGGGGCGAGATGTGGTTTTGAATGACAGCTTTTATTTTACCATATCACATACTGATTTCTCGTGAATCAAATCACAAATTGTTAAAAAAAACTGCGAATTACAGGAAGTTCAACTCAAAGTCGATCTGCAGCAGATGAATCCACTCATATCTACTATTAAAGGGAAAATGTTAGGATCAAATCTCCTAAGCCATCTATATCTGCAGGCAGGTCATAGAACATTAAATAAAATGAGACCTCGATATACTGTATGTGATCTGATATCTTATTCCAGAAATATCCATTTTTTCTTATGTGTAAATGACCTATTCAGACCTATGGGCCGGACATTGATCTGCATGAGAATCTGCCTCTAGGGACTATTTTTAATAAAAGGGGGAGTTACCAGCATAAGGCATGTAAATAACACAACACAGTAGAAGTGATCTTTGTCTCCTTACAAATAAATTTCCTGTAGCTCTCACAGCTCATCTGTATTGCAACAATAGTACAACCCCGGCTGCCTGTGAGATGGAAGCTGAAAGGGACTCTCTCACTGCAGAGCTGTGGGTGATTATAACTGACACATCTGCAGGTTCCTCTTGGTGCTTTAAGGGACTCTGTGAGCACAGGATAACTGTTCCCATCAAGTACAGGCACTTGATGCTTCACGGCAGAGCCGATCATTTAATATGCACCTTCCCAACTGCTTGGTTCCCTTCTATCTCTACTCTTCTCTGACTCTATGAAGTGAGAACTGTCAATCAAAGAAGAGAGGGGTGTAGATTGAGGAAAAACAAGCAGGTGGGAAGGTGTAATTAAATGACTGACCCATCAAGAAGCACCAAGCGGCGGGACTTAGTTTGAACAGTCATCCTGTGCTGACAGAGTCCCTTGAAGCAAAGAGAGGAACCAGCAGATGGGTCAGTTATAATCACACACAGCTCTGTAATGAGATCAGGAGAGCAGAGAGCGGCCATTACACATCACACTGGTAACCCCCCCTTTTAGTTAAAATAGTTCTGGAGGCAGATTCTCATACAGATCAGTGTCCAGCCCATAGCCTGGGCTGGACACTGATCTCATTTACATATAAGATAAAAGTGGATTTCTCTGGAATAAAACATCGAATTGCAGATACTAAGGTATCATTTTATTAAGCTTCACATGACTTACATGCCTATATAAACTGCATTGGACAGTTGATCCTACTGACAGATTCCTTTTAATTTATTATCAAGGCAGCACGGTGGCTCAGTGGTTAGCACGGCAGCCTTGCAGCGCTAGGGTCCCACCAAGGACAACATCTGCAAGGACTTTGTATGTTCTCCCTGTGTTTATGTGGGTTTCCTCCGGGTTCTCCGGTTTCCTCCCACTTCCAAAGACATATTGATAGGGAATTTAGATTGTGAGCCCCATCGGGTACAGTGCCAATAATGTCTGTAAAGCGCTGTGGAATTAATGGCGCTATTTAAATGAGTAAAATAAATAAGTATCTAAAGTAAATTTTTAATTACTTATAATACATAAGCCATTCATGAAGGAATCAGAAGTTTTGTTTATTCACTCTATAGTCCTGGTATTAACAGGGAAAAATAATCAGTAATATTAGCTAGGAGTTTTGTATAAACAGTGACAGCTCCACTGCATCTGTTGCATGGCCGACAATGAAAATTTCCTAAAGTAAAGTAAGAAGGAGTTATGTGCAGCAAAAATAGCTGAAGGGCTCATTCAAACATCAATGATTTTCTCGTATGACAAAATCGGTCAGTATTTTTGATCAGTGTCATCAGAGTTTGATTGGATCCATAGACTTGCATTGGCGAGTTTGATAGGATACTCAGATCAATATCAGACAAGTCTCTGCGTTTTTGTTTGGACCACTTGATCCAGGGAAAAAATTAAACATGTGAATTAGCTCATAGGCTATCCAATGTACGAGAGCTCTCTGTGAAAAGTACTGAGAACACTCAAACAAGAAAAACTGACATCTAAATGAGGCCTTAAAGAGAAAGATTTCACAACCATACCATACATGAGGATCTAACAGCACTGCAGCTATTTTATTTCCCAATGAAGCTACAATTTAATCCCAGTTTATAAATTCAGCCTTAAAATTGTTGTGATCCATTTACAATATTGTCCAGACTCCAGACACAGATTCCCTAACTAGACACTCTTATATGCTCAAATGGGAGGAATATAACAGTGGTAGGGTGAAGAAATGTTTGGACCAAAGCATATAAAACTGCATCTTGTGTTTCATACAAAAAAATGAGTACAAAATTCATCTCTGGTACCATACACCTGAATTTTTACATAAAATAGACCCATCTATTCCTCCCTTTTTGTGGTGTTGCACCCTGTCTAGAGGTTCTATTTGTCACATTTCTTGGGACTGCCCTTTGATTAAACAGTTTTGGGTGAAAGTCCAACTCCTCATTAAGCAAATTTTCAGAGTAGAAGTCCCTCTAGATCCTCAGCTCTTTGTAATATATATTTTTTCTGAGTCCATATCTAAGAGGTCCATTAGATTGCCCTTACATATGCTGACAGCAGCACGCAGTTTGATTGCCTACCATTGGAAGCAAACCTCTCCTCCTTCCCAACTAGATCTATAGTCTTGTATCAAGGATATCAGGAACTTTGAGTACCGGGCAGCCCCTAATGACAACACTGTAGAGAGATTTAACCTTATTTGGTCCCCTTGGGATTCCTTCTGGACCATGTTAAATATATAACTTCCATAAGATGGATATTAATACGTCACAACATTCTTTATCATATCCCCCCTTTTCCTTTTGTCTGAGTCTGTGTGTTTTCCTCTTAATATACTTGAAAATGTTTAACCAAATGTTAAAGTATTATTATAGAATAATATTGGTTGACAACCTAAAAATGATAGTGACATATTTAAAATGGCCAACATTTTTTTCGTTTCCTGTAAAAGTTTAAAAATGTATTTCAATAAAAATTACAATTTAAAAAAATTGCTATGATCCAAATATCTATTACTAGAAAGAGCGCTAAATATCCTACGACTAGCTGAATGCATTACATCTTCATAACGATTTGACGTTTTGTTTTACATTTTTATTGCTTTATGTATGTAGTTTTCTTTCCCTGCCCTTTTTCAACCACAGTTTGTTACTTTTCTATAGCTCATGCTTTACAGCATTAAGAGGTTTTCAGTCCCTGAATTAGTTACTCTCATGAGTCAGTGTCTTAATAGTTTTATATTGTTTAGTATCACTGAAAATCATTTCGGCAATTATTATTCATTGTCTTCTCTTTTGCGGCTCTGACATTTATTTCATAGGTCATTAGATATGTCTGAGCTTCAAAAATTCTAGTTAGCATGGAAGAAAAAAAATACTGAGGATTTAAAAAAAAAAAGGAAAATGGAAATTGAAATGCCCTTTAACCCTTCATTACACACACAATCTGTGTAGATGTTATAGCACACCTAATTTAGATTACACGACATTCAATTATTTACTCTGGAGTTTCGTTGAGACATATCGCATTGTGCTACCATTAAAGTGAACTTCTCAGATGATTCATTATTATTATTATTATTATTATTATTATTATTATTATTTATTGTTATAGCGCCATTTATTCCATGGCGCTTTACATGTGAGGGGGGTATACATAAAAACAAGTACAATAATCTTAAACAATACAAGTCATAACTGGTACAGGAGGAGAGAGGACCCTGCCCGCGAGGGCTCACAATCTTCAAGGGATGGGTGATAATACAGTAGGCGAGGGTAGAGCTGGTCGTGCAGCGGTTTGGTCGATCGGTGGTTACTGCAGGTTATAGGCTTCATCAACCCGAACCATAGGCATCTCCTATATAACAGACATGTATGTTTTAGGCAATGTTCACATTGTTTTTGATGCTTAAGTCTGAAGCCTTGGAAAATGAGATTTGGGCGTATTCGCTGACAGTGACCTGGCTATGTTCACAAGTAGCGGAACTCTCGCGGAAATTACCGCGAGAATTCCGGAATTCCATTTCCCATGAAAATCGCATTTTAAATTCCCGCGATTTCCCGCGGAAAAACTAGCAATTTGCAACCGTAATTAGCTTGCAGAATGCTAGCGTTTTCCAAGCGATCTGGAGCATCGCTTGGAGAACTGATTGACAGGTTGGTCACACTCGTCAAACATAGTGTTTGACAAGTGTGACCAACTTTTTACTACTGAGGCTGCCTATGCAACCTCAGTAGTAAAAGATAAAATGTAAAAAATAATAAAAAATATTGTTATTCTCACCTTCCGGCGTCCCGCGCAGCTTTCCCGCCTCTCTCCACGCTCCCGGTTCCAGTAATCCTATGCGCGAATGATCGCGAGACGTCCTGCTCCCGCGACGCCATCGCGAATGAGCGTGAGATGTTGTGCTCCCGCGAGATCTCGACGTCATCGTGGTCATTCTCACAAAGGATTACTGGGACAGGGAGCGTGGAGAGAGGCGGGAAGGTTGCGCGGGACGTCGGAAGGTGAGAATAACAATATTTTTTATTTTAAATTCTATTTTTTACAGGGATATGGTACCCAAAGCCCGGAGGGCAGTCTCCTCTCCTCCGGACCGTGGGTACCATACGCAAATGTGCTGCTTACTTTTTGCATGGTGGGCACATCCACATGCGGGAAGTAAGCGGAACAATGCAATCCTATGGGTGCGGGATTGCCGCAAATCCGCTTAATTTATGAGCATGCTGCGTTTTTTACCGCAAAGCGATTCCGCTGCGGAAAAAAACACAGCATTAGCACAGCATTGCGGAATCCCATAGGATTGCATGGGATGCTTATTTTTCGCGTTTTCGCGGCAACATAGCACGTTTAAAACCGCAGCGAAAGCACGAAAAAAACGCGACGTGTGAACTCAGCCTGACTGTCACAATGCAGACAGAATCAACTGTGTGCTCTGTCGCACACCATTTTCAGCTGTCTCCTTCTTGGTGCCCTCCTCAGATAGGCGCATATGTCTGAAAATGATGTCCGACAGAGCACATAATGACTTTGCCTACATCATTAGGGTATGTTCCCACAATCAGGATTTGCTGCGCTTTTTGACGCTGGGCATTAATGCAGCGTCAAAAACACAGATGTTATAGCATAGTGGATGGGATTTGTAGAAATCCCATGTCCACTGTGCATCTCTGCGCATCTGCGGATCACTCGACCCTCAGAAGCTGTATCATGTGATTGACTAATCACTTGCACACAACTTTTTCCAATGATTAACAGCTAGTGTAGCTTGAAACGCGTTGACCGTTGCACTAACATGTTTTAATCTAATATATAAAGCTCAATGTGGGTGTGTATGTATGTGTGTATGTATGTCTGGGATTGGCATCCGCACCGTCGCAGCTACAGCCACAAAATTTGGCACAGTCACACGTCTGGACCCCGAGAGCGTCATAGGCTATGTTGTGAGGCAAAATTTTAACCCCACGCGTTCCAATTCACCAAACAATTTTGCCCCTATCTACATAATGGGGAAAAAGTGTATGTATTGCATCTGCACCGTCACAGCTACAGCCACAAAATTTTGCACAGTCACACGTCTGGACCCCGAGAGCGTCATAGGCTATGTTGCGAGGTGAAACTTTAACCCCGCGCATTCCAATACAATTTTGCCCCTATCTACATAATGGGGAAAAAGTGAAAAGAAAAGTTTTGAAGGCAAATTGACAGCTGCCAGATGTGAATAAGGGGGACTTAAAGAAGAGAGCAATGGCGCCAAAGAGTATATACCGTACAGTTGATAAAGTTGGGCTCTGACATGGGATACTCACCACACACGGGGATTTGAACACACACACAAAATGCGCCACACACTACCATGTGCTTCAACACATATACCACCCTCAGCACACATTTCACCACACATACACCAACCTCGCCATATAAAAGTCAAAACACAAAAGTCGCCACTCAAAACTCGCCACGCTGTCCCAGAGCTGTTTCAAAGATGAAAAATGAGCTGTAATTGGCTGCTACCAGCAACAGTTTTCTTTGTAGACAGTTGTGGTAACTGAGGCCTATTATTCTTATCATTTCTATGGTGTTATCATCCTTCTGTAAAGCTGGAAATAACACAATTTATTATCGTGCCAACACAGACCACCCTCTGACACAGACTGCAGGGGGAGCCCAGTATCACACAGGATAGGATTAGATACACGGCTCAGCAGTCAGTATCACACAGGATAGGATTAGATACACGGCTCAGCAGTCAGTATCACACAGGAGAGGATTAGACACATGGCTCAGCAGGCAGTATCACACAGGATAGGATTAGATACACAGCTCAGCAGTCAGTATCACACAGGAGAGGATTAGACACATGGCTCAGCAGCCAGTATCACACAGGACAGGATTAGGGTACTGTTACACTTAGCGATGCACCAGCGATCCCGACAACGATATGGATCGCTGGTGCATTGCTAAGAGGTCGCTAGTGAGCTGCCACACTGGCAGATCTCACCAGCGACATAGCAGCGGTCGGGGGTCACTACTTACCTGTCAGACGTGGCGATCCTGACATCCTCCCGCCCACGTCCACGCGTCGCTCGTTGGCGCCACAGGAAGCCCAGCAGGAAGCGCCCGACGAGAAATGGTCCAGTACGTTCTCGAGCAATCAGCGATAACCAGCGGGGGAGCCGGTCGGAGGTAAGTATCACATGTAGCGATATCGCTAGCAATATCGCTGCTACAACACAAAACCAGTGACGTTACAGCGATATTGCTAGCGATATTGCTATGTGTAACGGGCCCTTTAGACACACAGCTCAGCAGTCAGTATCACACAGGAGAGGATTAGACACATGGCTCAGCAGGCAGTATCACACAGGATAGGATTAGATACACGGCTCAGCAGTCAGTATCACACAGGATAGGATTAGATACACAGCTCTGCAGTCAGTATCACACAGAGGATTAGACACATGGCTCAGCAGTCAGTATCACACAGGATAGGATTAGACACACGGCTCAGCAGTCAGTATCACACAGGATAGGATTAGATACATAGCTCAGCAGTCATTATCACATAGGATGGGATTAGATGCGCAGCTCAGCACACAGTATCACACAGAATAGTATTAGATACACGGCTCAGCAGACAGTATCACACAGAATAGGATTAGATACACGGCTCAGCAGTCAGTATCACACAGGAGAGGATTAGATACACAGCTCAGCAGACAGTATCACACAGAATAGGATTAGATACACGGCCCAGCAGTCAGTATCACACAGGATAGGATTAGATGCACAGCTCAGCAGTCAGTATCACACAGGAGAGGATTAGATACACAGCTCAGCAGACAGTATCACACAGAATAGGATTAGATACACGGCCCAGCAATCAGTATCACACAGGATAGGATTAGATGCACGGTTTTTATGTGCAATATAATCATTATAATTTGTTATAACTAACCACAGTTGGTTACTATGCCCAGGCAACGCCGGGCTCTTCAGCTAGTGTACAAATAAATGTGATGTTTTATTGAATTTTGCGGTTGCTGGATTTTCCACTTTTTTCATGGTTCACTTGCTCTGGAAAGCAGCCTGAAGCGTCCATGCACCGCACCTTTCACGCATTTCTCAACCCAGTGAGCTGATGATTGCTGCATTGTGCTTTTCACATCTTTTTTCACCCCGTGTTCTAATGGCTGATTAATTATATTTTGTGAGTATGAATGATTGTGTTTGATTCTCTCGTGTTCCAGGCAACTTCAATAAACCGTTCCTAGTTGCATACATGCCCATTATGCTGATCATTATAATTTTATATATACTCGTAGCTTCCTGCAGAGTTTATAAACAGATGATTTTGGTAGTCATTCCTACCCAGCTATTCTCTATATATGAAAGTGGAATAGATAATAAAAAATGCACCCCTAATATGTTAATGGTGATCAACCAGATAACACCTCCATTTACAGAGATGATTTTATTTTTCCATGTGTTCATTAAAGGGCAATAACCTAATTTCTGAAGCCCTTTAAATCCATTAGAGATCCATTAATTTGTGGTATCGCAGCTGCACATTAGATAGACATTGAGCAGCATTTTGTCCAGTACTTCACACTAATCTCTGCAGGGAAAAAGCTTTTATTAAAGTCTGGGTATGTGACTGGAAAAAGATGCAGCAATTACAAGCCTTCATGAGATCTTTCTCTTGTAAATTGTAACCAAGGTCTATTCTCTATTATTTTGACGTATAGAAGTCTATAGCATTGCATTTCAGCTATTGTGAAGCTATATGCCAAGTTTTTCTCATGTAAAATAATCATACCAAGAAAAATCATTTCAGAACCTTTCCCACTCGTATTGAGAAACAAACTGAAATCATTTTGAAGGGAAAAATATATATAACAAAACTACAATAACGTAGTTGCATAAGTGTGAATGTCATCTTATAACTGAGGATGGTTTTTTTTTTTTTAGTTGCAATTCACAGCAAAAGCTGTGGTACGTAAATATCTTACAACACAGCAAAGGCATCTCACTGTTTACATGTTTGCCACATGTTTACTGCATGGGACAAACATTCAAACCTGGCTATGTTTTGCTAAAACCTATGGCAAGTCTGACATAAGCATCTGGGAAAATTTGTTATGGTCTGATGAGAGTAAGGTTGAACTTTTTGGACATTATTCCAAAAGGTATGTTGACACAAAGCTAACACTGCGCATCACATAAAGAGCACCATATCCACAGTGAAGCATGGTGGAGGCAGGCACTGATTCAGGTATAGATTCTGCTAAATAGCTAAAGAAGAAGAGGAATTTCATCTTTCAGCATGAAAACAGCAATAATCATACTTCCCAATCAACAAATGAATGGTTTTGCCAGAATAAGATCAAAGCTTAGGTATGGCCCTTTCAGAGTCCAGACCTGAATCCAATTGAAAATCTGTGGGTTGACCTGAAGAGGGAGCTGAACACTGAAGATGTCCTCGCAATCTGACAGATTTGGAGAGCTACAGCAAGGAAGACTGGGCAAAGATTGCCAATTCTACATGTGACATGCAAATATATTCCTACTTCAACAAAACTTTAGCATAAGGGTGAGAATATTTATGCAACCTCATTATTTTTGTTATTTAATTTTCTTTTTCCACCAGATAAGAGTTCTTTTTTTGCAATTAAATTGTACAGATTATGTATGAGATTAAGGCTATGTGCCCACATATCCAGAAAATTTCTGCTTCAAAACCGGACTCCTTCCCAGAAAATGCGAGTTTTATTTCCGCATGTTTTTTGCGCATTTTCCATGCATTCTTGCGCAAAAGCCACGCATTTTTGATGCGTCTTCTGACTCATAGAAAATAGCTAAAAATGCAGTCTTTCCGCAAAATTAATTAGCATGCTGCATTTTTTACCGCGAAGCATTTTTTCACGGAAAAAAAACGCATCAATGTGCACAAAAAGTGCGAAATTCATTTAAAATGAATATGGATGCTTCTTGTATGTGTTTTTGAAGCATTTTGACCAGGACAAACGCTTCAAAAACGCAAAAAAAATGCTTACGTGAGCACACAGCCTAAAAGGTTTTTCCCACAAACAAAGAACATTTTAATCAATAAATCTTGGAATGACAACAATTTCCACAATTGGATGTGTTTTAAAAAAATCTTCATGCGCTGCGATAATCTTATAAATGTGCCCCTGCTATGTGCTGTGTAATTGCCGTGTCTGACTGTACAGGAACATGGTCTGATCACAGCACAGCTCATGGGCAGGAAAGGAAGTAAAAGAGTATACAAAGAGGACAGCACGTGATCGCAGCCTGTTCTTTCTTTGAGATAAAACATTGCTTAACCCCTTAACGACCAGGGACTCCACAGTATATGGAGAGTAATGATTTATAACAGACATGACAGACACCAATAGACGTGAACATCGGCTGTCTACACTTAATATTAATAGAGCACTATTTCCATGTCCACACACATTGAATGATCTGGATCTAGCTGTCCAGTAGTTGTACAGCCGTTCTGCTGTTTTTAAACTACCTGGCATGATATAATATATGCTGGGTGATGACCACTGATGGCCAGGCATTACAGTGCTAAAAGGCAAAATTAGCTTTCCACATTCAGTGGTAATAGTTATTGAGGTTTGACACGTACACATTAAACTAATGACGGTCAAACCCGCGGCTATTGAAGAGTCGGTCAACACCCTAATGTGTATGATGGCCCCCGACAACTGATTTTCAGGAGGATCCAGTATGTCCGATTTTGATCTGCTGATCCTTTTGTTCTGCCTAAGATAAGTACAGTTGTGGCCAAAAGTATTGACACCCCTGCAATTCTGTCAGATAATACTCAGTTTCTTCCTGAAAATGATTGCAAACACAAATTCTTTGGTATTATTATCTTCATTTAATTTGTCTTAAATGAAAAAACACAAAAGAGAATGAAGCAAAACATTGCTCTTTTCACACACAACTCCAAAAATGGGCCAGACAAAAGTATTGGCACCCTCAGCCTAATACTTGGTTGCACAACCTATAGCCAAAATAACTGCGACCAACCGCTTCCGGTAACCATCAATGAGTTTCTTTCAATGCTCTGCTGGAATTTTAGACCATTCTTCTTTGGCAAACTGCTCCAGGTCCCTGACATTTGAAGGGTGCCTTCTCCAAACTGCCATTTTTAGATCTCTCCACAGGTGTTCTATGGGATTCAGGTCTGGACTCATTGCTGGCCACCTTAGAAGTCTCCAGTGCTTTCTCTCAAACCATTTTCTAGTGCTTTTTGAAGTGTGTTTTGGGTCATTGTCCTGCTGGAAGACCCATGACCTCTGAGGGAGACCCAGCTTTCTCACACTGGGCCCTACATTATGCTGCAAAATTTGTTGGTAGTCTTCAGACTTCATAATGCCATGCACACGGTCTAGCAGTCCAGTGCCAGAGGCAGCAAAGCAACCCCAAAACATCAGGGAACCTCCACCATGTTTGACTGTAGGGACCGTGTTCTTTTCTTTGAATGCCTCTATTTTACTCCTGTAAACTCTATGTTGATGCCTTTACCCAAAAAGCTCTACTTTTGTCTCATCTGACCAGAGAACATTCTTCCAAAACATTTTAGGCTTTTTCAGGTAAGTTTTAGCAAACTCCAGCCTGGCTTTTTTATGTCTCGGGGTAAGAAGTGGGGTCTTCCTGGGTCTCCTACCATACAGTCCCTTTTCATTCAGACGCCGACGGATAGTACGGGTTGATACTGTTTTACCCTCGGACTGCAGGGCAGCTTGAACTTGTTTGGATGTTAATTGAGGTTCTTTATCCAACATCCGCACAATCTTGCATTGAAATCTCTTGTCAATTTTTCCTTTTCGTCCACATCTAGGGAGGTTAGCCACAGTGCCATGGGCTTTAAACTTCTTGCTGACACTGTGCACGGTAGACACAGGGACATTCAGGTCTTTGGAGATGGACTTGCAGCCTTGAGATTGCTCATGCTTCCTCACAATTTGGTTTCTCAAGTCCTCAGACAGTTCTTTGGTCTTCTTTTTTTTCTCCATGCTCAATGTGGTACACACAAGGACACAGGACAGAGGGTGAGTCAGCTTTAACCCATGTCAACTGGCTGCAACTTGTGATTTAGTTATTGCCAACACCTGTTAGGTGCCACAGGTAAGTTACAGGTGCTGTTAATTACACAAATTAGAGAAGCATTACATGATTTTTCGAACAGTGCCAATACTTTTGTCCACCCTCTTTTTTATGTTTGGTGTGGAATTATATCCAATTTGGCTTTGGGACAATTCTTTTTGTGTTTTTTCATTTAAGACAAATTAAATGAAGATAATAATATCAAAGAATTTGTGTTTGCAATCATTTTCAGGAAGAAACTGAGTATTATCTGACAGAATTGCAGGGGTGTCAATACTTTTGGCCACAACTGTAGCTGCCAAAGATGTCTGGAAACATCTCGCTTATAAAAACCTCAGGAGAGCTCAGCAGAGCAAGCACTGCTGTGAATGAGATGGCTGAAATAGCTGCCGGATAGACGATCAGCCAAACCAACATACGGCCAACAGCTATCTACACTATATAGGAAGTTTAAGCATAGTATGTGTTGGCACACCCTGAATGATGTGGATATGGCTGTCCAGTCCATGGAATGAAGACCAAGTATGACCACATTACTTTAACTTATTTTTCCCTGAAGTATTATGACTAGGGATCCATGGAAGTTCGGATTCTGGAACCTAACCTGAACTTTCTTTCAAAGTTTGGTTAAAGTACCAGAACTATGCCCGATCTTGAAACCGAACCCGAACCATGTTGAAAAGAATGGGGACCCGAACTTTTACACTCTGTTGACTTCCCCGGAACAGTGAAATATTGTAACAGACTTCTGGAGGAAGTCCATGTTCGGCGTTTATCACAGGACACCAATTGTCCAGTATGAACACCTTAACTTTTCAGTTCTGATTTGCTCATTTCTCATTATGACTGAAAATACAGGTTTATTTTAATGAGAATAGAGATACTAGTTGCTGCTGCTAATCTAGCAGTAGGTTATTTCCATGTAGAAAAATATTTGTGAGGAAGTGGGAAGTTCCTGTATATGATAGACCCTCATCTGATCTCACTAATTTCCAGCCCATCTGTGCTGTGGACTGTGTCTATATTAGAACAGCATTCAGATGGAAGACAATACTTACCATCCATGGTTAGGTTACTAAGATGTAAGGCTATGTTCACATGCAGCAGTTTTGCCAAAACCTGCTCTCTTGGCAGTAAAAACAGTGTTCAAAGCATTGGATTGCTGCATTTTCACAGCTTTTCATGCTGTGCTTTCTTAGTGCGGACTACATATGCGTTTTGTCCTCAGTACATGACAAATACACTTTTGCATTGTTTTTGCACTTTCTTATTGCTTTCTATGGGTGAAAATGCAGAGAGAATTGACATTCTGCTGTAGTTTTCATATTCAGTCAGGAAAAAAACAAGTGCGAGGTTGAGATTCCTGAAATCTCCTAGCTTTTGCTGATACTGTAAAACACAGCTTCTTATTTGCATAAAAAAGCAGGAAACAAGCTGCTTGTGAACACAGCCCAAGGGTATCTTGTAATGGTTAAATGTGACACAATTATAGGAGCTGAATATGTTATAATGACTCATTCCTTTTACATCTTAACTTGTCTTAAAGTTCTTCTCTTACACGTGTGCAATAATGCCAACTGTGCAAATGAATCCCAAAGAGGTGGCTAACCCAAAGACCTTTCAAGTATTTTCGTAGGATCTTATTTTAGGCCTCGGTCTGCCCTATTTATGGCTGTCCTTGTCGCAGAGTCTCAGAAATGATTGACATTTAAAAGTTATCATTTCTTAACCCACACTGAGAAAAATGCATTTCTTCAAGACGTTACAGCGCGAAGGACGACATAATAAGATGTTGGCAGTGGAGTATATCATTTGGAAGGCACTTAAAATTATTACCTATATTTCTAAACTATGAGCTACATTAGAGACCCGGGCAAGTTTTGATCTAAAGAATATATTCTCCACTGAACTTCTATGACATGTTACCCAACCATATTTTATGGACTACTGTACTCCAGATCATCTACAAACAGAATTGTCTTTTTCCTTTTCTAATTTATAACATTCGGCTCCAGATAAAGAAAATACTGTCAGATATCATCAGGCATCCCAATAGTAACTTATCTCGTTAGTGACTGAGTGAATAAGGCTGGTTTCACACTTGTGTTTTTTTTGCGCTGTTTTTTAGCGCAAAAAAAGCACGCGTTTTTTCCCTATCTTTTACATGGGTGCGCATAGGCGCGCATACACATGTGTTTGTACGCGTTTGTATGCACATGCTTTTTTTGTAGTGTGCGCTCGGGCGCACAAAATGCATCCGGTTGCATTTTTTGTGCGTCCGACTTGCCCCAAAAAACCGCATGCGCACGCAATGTGTTTTTTTACAGCCAAACACCCATTATAGTCTATGGGTGCGCATGGTAATGCGCACGTATGCGCAAAAAAAGCATGTGTTTTTTTTTAAAAAATGCACCAAAACCCGCAAAAAAAAGCACACAAACACATGATGCGTTTTTTATGTGCGTTTGCACTGCGCACGGTGCGCAGCGCAAAAAAACGCAAGTGTGAAAGTAGCCTAAATGGACATTTTTGCACATTCCATCCCCCTTGAAGAGTCAGCCATTTTTCTTTTTTTTCTTGCTTTCATTTTTCTCTCTCTGCTTTCCAAAAGTGATAAATCTTTTTCCGATGAATAGCTGTACGATGGCTCGTTTTCTGCACACCAAATTGCAGTTGTGACGCCCTTCATTTTACAATAAAATGTTCTCAAAAATGTGACAAAATGTAGGGGGGGGGGGATGTCAAATTGAAAAAAAACCCTGCAATTCTCTTATTTCTCTTTTTGTTTTGCTGTTTTTTTATTTCAGATAAAAATTACTTATTAACTTTGTTCTATGAATCACTATGGTATGGAAATACCAAATCTGATTTACATTTGTCATGTTTTGCTACTTAAAGGGAATCTGTCACTAGGCATTTGCTAACCCATTTGAGAGCACAAGGATGTTGAGGTAGAAAGCCTGATTCTAGCGATGTGTCACTTACTGGGCTGTTTGCTGCAGTTTAAATAAAAATTAACATACTACGCAAACTCTTTTCCACCACTATGGAGAGAGTAGCACGCCAAACACATAGTAAACCATACTGGTCTCACGAGCTATTAGTCTTGTCAAGATCAAGAAGTGTTTAAACATAAACATACATATGTTAAAAAGATGCCTCATACCAAACTAGGGGAGCCAGCTGCCCTCAATAAATAGTACCTCATAATATTATACAGCCTATAGAACTACACAGAATCAGTAAGGAAGTCGGAGCAGGGCTAAAAGCAAAGAATGCAAAAATACAAAGGTTAATATTGAGAGATATGCTAAATATATGAAGTAGTTAACAAATTGTTGATGGAAAGATTTTTATATTCCCACACATGCCATTCCTAACCGAATTTCGCCACAGTACAGACTGTTTTGTAAATGATTGCACAGATAGTAAAGAGGTAGACAACACCATATGGGTAAGGAAAAATACGTATTACCTAAGTATAGAAATCATGGCTGGCACAGAGATGGTGACCGCACGCTGTCTCCCCTAACCCTGACATGCGTTTCGCAGATGCTTCTTCCTGGGGATGTGTAGGGATGGGAAGCAACGCTAAAGCAACCGCCGACCTATCAGAAGTTTTGCTACTGCTAGGGTTGGATAGGGATCCACCCATTGGGAGTGGGCCAATGCCAGCATAGTGCTCTTTGCATATTTAAATTTGCCAAGATCATGCTGCTGATAGAAGTTACCTACTACCATGAGATCTTACGAGTGATTGTGTGTCAGTATAAAAGATATGCCTTGATGCTTGGTAATCACAGCTGGGAGACTGCGTGTAGTAATATGTTCTCCTAGCATTATGTACAGTATATTTAGATTGACATGTCCATTAGTTTTAGTTAACAACCATTAAGGGGACAAGCCAGCCTATAGAGGACGGGTCAGCAAAGGCTCACCTATGCATTTCTCCCACCGTGTCTACATCTAAGTATGCTGAGTGCAGCGCCCATATCTCTGGGCCAGCTGGGAAAATCGCTAGTGCAGCATAGTTGAGGCATGTTAATAGGTGGAATTGAATTAGTAATGGCATGTGTAGAATGAAAAAATCTTTCCAGCAACAATTTGTTAACTAATACAGGGATATATTTGGTATAAATCTCTCTGTGCAATAGCAGTATTCAGAAAACATGGATAAATATTAACCTCTGTATTTTTGCATTTTTTGCTATTAGCCCTGTTTCCACTTCCTTACTGACTCCATGTAGTTCTATAGGCTGTGTCATGGTGGGATGGCTTTCATGCTATTTTTGATCAAAAACAGTATTACTAAAAACTTTGTATTATTTAGATGCACTTTTGCTTTTACTTATTTAGTAAGGCTGGTTTCACATTAGCGTTTTTTAGCACAGCGCATCGTGCGCGTCCATGCGCATGTGCCATGCGCCCCTATGTTTAACATGGCGGGCGCATGGTCTAGCGTTTGCACACGCACGTATGCGTTTTCGTGCGTATGCTTTTTTTGTAGTGTGCGCCTACAGTCATGGCCAAAAGTTTAGAGAATGACACAAATATTAATTTTTACAAAGTCTACTGCTTCATTTTTTCTAATGGCAATTTGCCTATACTCCAGAATGCTATAAAGAGTGATCAGCTTAACAGCAATTACTTGCAAAGTCAATATTTGCCTAGAAAATTAACTTTATCCCCCAAAACACATTTCAACATCATTGCAGCCCTGCCTTAAAAGGACCAGCTAACATCGTTTCAGTGATTGCTCCATTAACACAGGTGTGGGTGTTGATGAGGACAGGGCTGGAGATCAATCTGTCATGATTAAGCAAGAATGACACCACTGGACACTTTAAAAGGAGGCTGGTGCTTGGCATCATTGTTTCTCTTCTGTTAACCATGGTTATCTCTAAAGAAACACGTGCAGTCATCATTGCACTGCACAAAAATGGCCTAACAGGGAAGAGTATCGCAGCTAGAAAGATTGCACCTCAGTCAACAATCTATCGCATCATCAAGAACTTCAAGGAGAGAGGTTCCCTTGTTGCCAAAAAGGCTCCAGGGCGCCCAAGAAAGACCAGCAAGCGCCAGGACCGTCTCTTAAAAGTGTTTCAGCTGCGGGATCGGGCTACCAGCAGTGCAGAGCTTGCTCAGGAATGGCAGCAGGCAGGTGTGAGTGCATCTGCACGCACTGTGAGGCGGAGACTCTTGGAGCAAGGCCTGGTCTCAAGGAGGGCAGCAAAGAAGCCACTTCTCTCCAGAAAAAACATCATGGACAGACTGATATTCTGCAAGAGGTACAGGGAGTGGACTGCTGAGGACTGGGGTAAAGTCATTTTCTCTGATGAATCCCCTTTTCGATTGTTTGGGACATCTGGAAAACGGTTTATTCGGAGAAGACCTGGTGAGCGCTACCACCAGTCTTGTCTCATGCCAACTGTCAAGCATCCTGAAACCATTCATGTGTGGGGTTGCTTCTCAGCCAAGGGAATGGGCTCTCTCTCGGTCTTGCCTAAAAACACAGCCATGAATAAAGAATGGTACCAGAATGTCCTCCAAGAGCAACTTCTCCCAACCGCCCAAGAACAGTTTGGCGATCAACAATGCCTTTTTCAACATGATGGAGCACCTTGCCATAAAGCAAAGGTGATAACTAAATGGCTCAGGGAACAAAACATAGAGATTTTGGGACCATGGCCTGGAAACTCCCCAGATCTTAATCCCATTGAGAACTTGTGGTCAATCATCAAGAGACGGGTGGACAAACAAAAACCTTCAAATTCAGACAAAATAAAAGCATTGATTTTGCAAGAATGGACTGCTATCAGTCAGGATTTGATCCAGAAGTTGATTGAGAGCATGCCAGGGAGAATTGCTGAGGTCCTGAAGAAGAAGGGTCAACACTAGAGTTGAGCGATACCGTCCGATACTTCAAAGTATCGGATCGGAATGGATCGGCCGATCTTTAAAAAAAGTATCGGTATCGCCGATTCCGATACCGGAAGTCCCATTCAAGTCTATGGGACTTCCGGTATCGGAATAAGAAAAACCCTGTTTTTGCCTTGTACAGCCTCTCTGGGGTCTGTACGGGCCTTTCGGGGGGCTGTGCCGGCCTGCCAGGGGGTCTGTGCAGGCTCCGGTGGTCTGTGCCGGCCTGCCGGGGGGCTGTGCCGGCCTGCCGGTGGTCTGTGCAGGCTCCGGTGGGCTGTGCCGGCCTGCCGGGGGGCTGTGCCGGCCTGCCGGTGGTCTGTGCAGGCTCCGGGGGGCTGTGCCGGCCTGCCGGGGGGCT
The DNA here is from genome assembly GCF_039654945.1 of Dendrobates tinctorius. Lineage (NCBI taxonomy): Eukaryota > Metazoa > Chordata > Amphibia > Anura > Dendrobatidae > Dendrobates > Dendrobates tinctorius. Next base: position 6,535,110 of record NW_027361910.1, read on the forward strand.
GTGCCGGCCTGCCGGTGGTCTGTGCAGGCTTCGGGGGTCTGTGCAGGCATCGTCCAATGGGACTACAAGTCCCATCGGGCGATGCCTGCTACCATGACAGTGATTGACACATTAGCCAATGATGGGACAGTAGTAGTCCCATCATCCGGCTAATGTGTTAAATGTTAAAAAAAAAAAAAAAAAATACTACATACATACTACATGCATGCTACATACATACTACATGCTACATACATACTACATGCTACATACATACTACATGCTACATACATACTACATATATACTACATGCATGCTACATACATACTACATGCTACATACATACTACATGCTACATACATACTACATATATACTACATACATACTACATACATGCTACATACATGCTACATACATACTGCATGCTACATACATACTACATACATACTGCATGCTACATACATACTACATACATACTACATACATACTACATGCATGCTACATGTATGCTACATACATACTGCATGCTACATACATACTACATACATACTACATACATACTACATGCATGCTATATGCATGCTACATACATGCTACATGCATGCTACATACATACTACATGCTACATACATACCACATACATACTACATACATACTACATGCATGCTACATACATACTACATACATACTACATACATACTACATACATACTACATACATACTACATACATACTACATGCATGCTACATGCATGCTACATACATACTACATGCTACATACATACCACATACATACTACATACATACTACATGCTACATACATACTACATATATACTACATGCATGCTACATACATACTGCATGCTACATGCATGCTACATACATACTACATACATACTACATGCTACATACATACCACATATATACTACATACATACAATACATTCATACAATACATACATAGACATACAGTACATATAACATAGAGTAACATACTTACCAATACTTGTCACATTGTTCCCCGAAGCCATTGTCTTTTCCGGAATAAATATTAACATAACAAACCACAAAAATACTCACCCACGATCCGAAGCAGTACACGAGTGTGTCCCACGACGATCTTGGGTAGAGAACGGCAGCATCAGATGATGCTGCCGTTCTCTACGGGCTGCAGGAATCCAATGACGGAAGGTAGGTATCCTTCCGCACTGTATTCCTCCGCCACTTAAAAAAAAAAAAGTCCCTAGTCTCACTTTATGCCATTGCTGTGTGGGAAATTCCCACGCAGCAATGGCATAAAGTGAGACTAGGGACTCTTTTTTTTTTTTAAATGGCGGAGGAATACAGTGCGGAAGGATACCTACCTTCCGTCATTGGATTCCTGCAGCCCGTAGAGAACGGCAGCATCATGTGATGCTGCAGTTCTCTACCCAAGATCGTCGTGGGACACACTCGTGGACTGCTTCGGATCGTGGGTGAGTATTTTTGTGGTTTGTTATGTTAATATTTATTCCGGAAAAGACAATGGCTTCGGGGAACAATGTGACAAGTATTGGTAAGTATGTTACTCTATGTTATATGTACTGTATGTCTATGTATGTATTGTATGAATGTATTGTATGTATGTAGTATATATGTGGTATGTATGTAGCATGTAGTATGTATGTAGTATGTATGTAGCATGCATGTAGCATGCAGTATGTATGTAGCATGCATGTAGTATATATGTAGTATGTATGTAGCATGCATGTAGTATATATGTAGTATGTATGTAGCATGTATGTAGTATGTATGTAGTATGTATGTGGTATGTATGTAGCATGTAGTATGTATGTAGCATGCATGTAGCATGCATGTAGTATGTATGTAGCATGCATGTAGTATGTATGTAGCATGCATGTAGTATGTATGTAGTATGTATGTAGCATGCATGTAGTATGTATGTAGTATGTATGTAGCATGTAGCATGTATGTAGTATGTATGTGGTATGTATGTAGCATGTAGTATGTATGTAGCATGCATGTAGTATATATGTAGTATGTATGTAGCATGTAGTTTGTATGTAGTATGTATGTAGTATGTATGTGGTATGTATGTAGCATGTAGTATGTATGTAGCATGCATGTAGCATGCATGTAGTATGTATGTAGCATGCATGTAGTATATATGTAGTATGTATGTAGTATGTATGTAGTATGTATGTAGTATGTATGTGGTATGTATGTAGCATGTAGTATGTATGTAGCATGCATGTAGCATGCATGTAGTATGTATGTAGCATGCATGTAGTATGTATGTATGTAGTATGTATGTAGCATGCATGTAGTATGTATGTAGTATGTATGTAGTATGTATGTAGTATGTATGTAGCATGCAGTATGTATGTAGCATGTATGTAGCATGTATGTAGTATGTATGTAGTATATATGTAGTATGTATGTAGCATGTAGTATGTATGTAGCATGCATGTAGTATATATGTAGTATGTATGTAGCATGTAGTATGTATGTAGCATGCATGTAGTATATATGTAGTATGTATGTAGCATGTAGTATGTATGTAGCATGCATGTAGTATATATGTAGTATGTATGTAGCATGTAGTATGTATGTAGCATGCATGTAGTATATATGTAGTATGTATGTAGCATGTAGTATGTATGTAGTATGTATGTAGTATTTTTTTTTTTTTTTTTTTTAACATTTAACACATTAGCCGGATGATGGGACTACTACTGTCCCATCATTGGCTAATGTGTCAATCACTGTCATGGTAGCAGGCATCGCCAGATGGGACTTGTAGTCCCATCGGACGATGCTTGCACAGACCCCCGGACATCAGCACAGCCCCCCGGCAGGCCGGCACAGCCCCCCGGCAGGCCGGTACAGACCCCCACAGGGTGCACAGACCACCGGCAGGCCGGCACAGCCCCCCGGCAGGCCGGTACAGACCCCCACAGGGTGCACAGACCACCGGCAGGCCGGCACAGCCCCCCGGCAGGCCGGTACCGACCCCGGGCAGTCCACACAGCCCCCCGGCAGGCCGGCAGAGACCCCCGGAAGGCCCGAAATGACGGCGCATCATGATGCGCACACACCGCGCATCATGATGACGTCAGGCCGTCAATCAACTTTGAACTTCCGATTCCGATGCCGAATTCCGATATTGAAAAAATATCGGAAGCCGGTATCGGAATTCCGATACAGCAAGTATCGGCCGATACCCGATACTTGCGGTATCGGAATGCTCAACACTAGTCAACACTGCAAATATTGACTTGCTGCATTAACTCATTCTAACTGTCAATATAACCTTTTGTTACTCATAATATGATTGCAATTATATTTCTGTATGTGATAAAAATATCTGACAAACACACATAAAAACCAGAGGGCAGCAGATCATGTGAAAATATAATATTTGTGTCATTCTCTAAACTTTTGGCCATGACTGTAGGTGCGCCCGACGCAACCTGTTGCATTTTGGGGTCCGTCCAACGGCACCAAAAAAACGCATGCACACGGAATGCGTAAAAATAACACATTGCAGTCTATGGTCATGGACATGCGCACTCCTGCGTTTGAAATCGAATGCGTTTTAAGAGTTAACATGGCTACAAACTGGTTAAAACGCATGCGCCTAAAAAACGCAAACGCATGCAAAACGCTTGATGTGTTTTTTGCATGTGTTTCTATTGCACACGAAGCGCAGCACTAAAAACGCTAACCATATTTTCAGTTAGCCATTAAAAGTTATCAATCATTGAGGACTCTCAATCCTAAATATTCTTCTATCTACTGGCTAACACGGTACAAAGATATATATCTTTCCTGTATCATTAAATGTGAAACTAGCGTTACAGCAGGGTTTTTGCTCATTTTGTCTTTTGCAGGTTTTATGTATATTTACATTTGCCTGATCCCGCCCACTCAACTGATTGACAGGTTTCTGAGTTCACTGTGCATAGACAGAAAGCTGCCAATCAGTGGTGGGGGCAGAGTTATACAGAGCTCATAAATATGGAGGACTACATGGCAGAACATTTGTAGTCCTTTAGTGATAATTTCCTGCTGATAAAACTGTGATTTTATAAAAACTACAGTAAGCAGCACATGAAGTGAAGCATCACAAGAATCAAGACCTGGATCTGAGGTTATGCATGTGTTATAAATACTCCTGGCCAGGTACGGACTGAGGCTGGAATTCAGCCCTGGCATTTGAAATAACACAGGCCTATTTTCTCCCCGTCACGATAAGCCAGATGGAATATATTACTAATATTACCCTGGATGGAGGAAAGCAAGATTTACTACAAGACCAATATTTGTAATGATACCCGTGGCCTGCTGGGGTGAGTGACGGAGTCAGCGACTTTGTGCTCCATCACAACTGTTAACAGTATGGGTGTCTTGAGGAAACTGATTCTGTTAACAACATAGTAGACAAGGCAGCCCACGACCAGACAGGCCCTTCTGGCATTTGCCAGAATTGCCAGATGGCCAGTCCAGCCCTGCTCCTGGCCAATGGGCGAGACCTTGCTTCCATAAACTTGTATGCAATGAGGCCGTGCTCTCTAGTCCGCCACGCATACTGGATGGCTGCGTCACTATATGGGCTCTGGCCGAGAATATGTATAACACATACATACCCTCTGGTCCGGGGTCAGAAATTGGCAATTCCCTCAGCACACAGTGCGTGTGCTGGGGGTATTCATAAGTCTGCAGTCACACAGAGTGACTGTAGACTTATCCATTTGGACCGGATAAGCCATTAATATTACCAATACCAGATGAGAAATTAAGCTTCTGAAAAAAAAGTAAATACATCTGACGTAAATATTGGTCTACATCTCAGGTTACTAAATCCTGAAATACATTACAATACTAATTCTATACAACGGAAACTGGCAATTTGGGAAGAGTAGAACAGAAACATAAGCAGTCAATACAAGAGAAGATAGTATTCTGCTACAGATGGATCTGGATAAGTTGGGAACTTGGGCCGAAAGGTGGCATATGCAGTTTAACAATAATAAATGTATGGTTATACACATGAGAAGAAGGAATCAATATCACCATTACACACTGAACGGTAAACCACTGGGTAAATCTGACATGGAGAAGGACTTGGGGATCCTAGTTAATGATAAACTTACCTGGAGCAGCCAGTGCCAGGCAGCGGCTGCCAAGGCAAACAGGATCATGGGGTGCATTAAAAGAGGTCTGGATACACATGATGAGAGCATTATACTGCCTCTGTACAAATCTCTGGTTAGACCCCACATGGAGTACTGTGTACAGTTTTGGGCACCGGTGCTCAGGAAGGATATAATGGAACTAGAGCGGGTACAAAGGAGGGCAACAAAATTAATAAAGGGGATGGGGGAACTACAATACCCAGAGAGATTAGCAAAATTAGGATTATTTAGTCTAGAAAAAAGACGACTGAGGGGCGATCTAATAACCATGTATAAGTATATAAGGGGACAATACAAATATCTTTCCGAGGATCTGTTTATACCAAGGAAGGTGACGGTAACAAAGGGGCATTCTCTGCGTCTGGAGGAGAAAAGGTGTTTCCACCAACATAGAAGAGAATTCTTTACTGTTAGGGCAGTGAGAATCTGGAATTCCCTGCCTGAGGAGGTGGTGATGGCGAACTCAGTCGAAGGGTTCAAGAGAGGCCTGGATGTCTTCCTGGAGCGTAACAATATTGCATCTTACAGTTATTGTTAGGTTCTTTAGAAGGACGTAGATCAGGGGATTTATTCTGACAGAATTTTATAGACTGAACTGCATGGACTAATGTCTTTTTTCGGCCTTACTAACTATGTTACTATGTAACTATGATGCCAAACCTAACTTTAAGCACATTGTACACGATAGAATTCCTCTGCAAGATACAAAAAAAGGAAAAAGCACAAGGAAACAAAGGTATTAAAGAGGGAGATGGTTGTGTACAGTGATCCTCTAAACATGTATGTCCCAGCACTCTTTTTCCGTTAATTAACCTTCTTACATAACTGCAATATTTTCCGAGAGTAATATTCTATATTTAAACTAGTGTCATGTACATAATTATCTCTCTCGTATTGTCTTGACACCAGCATTCAGCTTTTGGCCCTGAAAATAAGTCCAAGAGACAAAAACAACTTTGAGAAATTAATCTTATTAAACTCCTACAGCATTAGGTAACTCTGAAGCCGAAACTTCTTAGAAAATGATAATTCTTTTTCACTTGAAGTGTCCAAAGCTGGTGTTTCTCTTGAAATGTTCCAACAGTCTAAAACTGCACAGCCACAAAGAGAGCATTTATCGTGCACAGTGGAGAAATGGACAGGCGTGGCAAAGGGACCATTACACTTAGAGTTTGACTCATCTACTCATTATTCATTTGTCCGCCCTTGAAGTTGATATTTTCAAGATGTGATCTAAGTGAATCCTAACTGTCCTCGTAAACACAAATTATGGCCAAGTCACCATCTAATACCTCCACCGCCGCAGTTTCAACTACACTGGTTGGTTTCAGTACACTACCAAAAAATGGGTCTTTCCACTTAAAAATTCTCCTCTAGGCTGTAATGATTGACAAGAGAATCTCTAAGTAGCACTCTCCATCAATACGTGGATCAAGCTCCCCACTATAATTCCACTGTAGTCTAAGGGCAAGCACCATGTGCACATTACAGGTTTCCATATATGTACTGTATACACCAATAATCCCTTAATCCTGTACATACTAATATCTAGCACAGCAACTGACAGTGGATCATCTTGAGCAACACGTATATTGAAGAACAAGTAATTTTATTGCATTATGGGGCCCACAGTGCAGATATCTGTCTCAGGCCTAATTCAGACGTCTTTTATACATGTTCTATTACATTATTTTTGTAGCTAGAGCACACGCTATAGTCTAGGGGCATGTTCATGTGTCCATTTTTTTGCAGATCAGTTGTCCACAAAACAAAAATGGAGACTTGTCTGTTATTAACTGTTCTGCAGACCAAACTCACCCATTCAAGTGATTAGGTCCATAAAAATTTTTTTATAGTACTCGCATGCGATTTATTGTTTAATGGCTCAAAGAAGCCTTACATTTTTTTCCTTGCAAGAAAAATGGCTACCACATTCATGGTAAAAAAAAATGAACACGGACCAAAAATGGAAAAACACTGAAACCAACCGATGAAAAATCATTAATTGTCCCTCATACGCCACCAAAAATGGACATCTAAATTAGACTTTACAGGACAGATTATATGGTCTCACATGGTCATAGTTTTAGGTTTTTGGGACAAAAATATTTCCAAATAGATTTGACAGAGGCGCAATGTTATATCTCATTCTGTATTGTTACATGCTTATGATTACAATAGATTTAAAAGAAATAAACTACAATCACTTTTCATGACTGAGTTATCAAGAGACCCAGTATACATATCATAACTTTCTCAGACTTATCAGAGTCCATGTTTCATTCAACCAATTCAGTGTAGAAATGATTTGACCATCGGAAGTCTCTCCCTTACACAGGAGGACTCACTCTGCCAACCGCTCCTGTCTTCTCCATGAGGGAGAATAAAAAAATGGTCAGTCTCAAGTCAAACATTTTGGATCCTTAACACCCCCGACAATCAGTTGTCCAGGGCTCCCATATACATCAGACTGTTGGCCGCACCTGTCATTATCGGTGGTTTCAGCTAACATTAGTCTAATGTGTATGGGAGACACAACATCTGAAATCATCATTAAAGACTATTTTCTAATAATTTTTGTTTCATATATCAATAGTCTATATGAAAATAAGCAACTTTGCAATGAATTTTATCAGAGAAATCTTCTTTCTCCTGCTGGACTGATCATTCACTCTGTTGATGGGTAAAATGTTAATAATCTGTTTTCATTAAAGACAGACTTTCACATTCCTAAGATATGGTATAACAATTGGTGTTTATGAAAGTCTATGTGTGGGTGAGTAAGATGGAGAAGCTAGAGTTAGGCCTGTTTCATACCTCCGTCAGCGGCGGTCAGCTGAAATCCGCCAAAGGTTGAAAGAAACTGATCCGTCTCCGTTTAGCGATGTCGGATGACATCGGACCACGTAGAATGGATAGGTGGAGCGGCGTGATTTAAAGGGACCGCGGTCGTCACGGCAGCCATGAAATCGCGGGAGGTCAGCGGCTGCGAAGTCACTGGTGTTCGGCGGCCGCGAAGTCACGTGAGGTCGGAGTTCGCGATGACTCCGATGTCGCGGGAGGTTGGAACTCTGCGGGAGGTCGGAGCTCGCGATGACACCGATGTTGCGGGAGGTCGGAACTCACGATGACACCGATGTCGCGGGAGGTCGGAGCTCACAATGACTTGCAATGTCGCGGGAGGTCGGCGCTCGCTGGTGATGGCAGGAGCGATGGTCGGAGTTCGGGTGAGGAGACGGCGGGAGCGATGGTCGGAGTTCGGGTGAGGAGAGAGAGAATATTTAGTGGCTCCCGGAATGGCATGTATGAGTTAATATGCTTCCATTCTGGGCATGCACAGATCGAATTAGCGCTCCGTCAGAGAAAAAAAACGTTGCAGGGCCTGTCTCATCTGCCTGGGAGCCACTAAATTCTTGGCGGATCCGTACAAAAACGGATGGGACGGACGACCGTCAGTCAGGATCCGCCAATAATGTAAGTCTATGGGGGGGGAATGGATCCGCCCCTTTTTTGGCGGATCCGTTTTTTTAAAAATTGGCAGATTTTGACTGACGGGAAAAAACTGATGTGTGAAACAGGCCTAAGATACAAAGATTCTACTGCAAGTTCTCCGGAAATGACAGTTACACTTTCACTTTTTTTCCTTTACATGTATTAAAAGTGTAACTGGCATTTAAGAACTTGCAGCACAAAGTCTGTGTCTAATTTCAGCTCATCCCTTATCCCCTCTCCCCTTCTTAATAGAATCTTATGAGCACCAACTGTCGTCTCTTTTCTTCATAATGTGAAAATTTGTCTTCACTGAACACAGATTTTAAAGCTTTTAAACTTCAATTGAGATCGGAGAATCACTCCAGGAGGACAAAGAAGCAGATTTCTCTGATAATATATATTCCAAATGTGCTTCTTTTCAAATGTTCTATTGATTTATTACAGTAAATAAAAATTATAATAACATTTATTCACTATAAATAAACATGGTACCGCTGAAACTGTCATCTTGTCTCGCAAAAAACAAGCTGCCATATAGCTCCATCGGCGGAGAAATAAAAAAGCTGTATCTCTCAGGATACAGCAATGCAGAAATAGCTATTGCTTCTAAAAACAGTCTTATTGTGTAAAAGTGACAAAGCGACCCTGTAGCGAATAGGTAGCCAGTGTAAAGATTGGCAAAAGATGGAGGCATCGGTGAAGCGGCTGAACAGAAATATGACCCTGGCTGCCACATTCAAGATGGATTGGAGAGGGAGGAGAACGTTTGGTTAGAGGGAGACCGATCAGAAGAGCGTTGCAGTAGTCCAGACAAGAATGAATAAGAGCGACTTTAAGAGTCTTAGCAGTTTCAAAGGTAATAAAAGGTTGGATTCTGGAGATGTTTTTAAGATGCAGGTGGCAAGAGTGAGTGAGTGATTGGATATATGGAGTAAAGGAAAGTTCGGTGTCGAATATGACCCCAAGACAGCAGGCATGCTGCTTGGGAGTTATGGTTGAACCCTCCAGGGTTATTTCGATGTTAGGTAGAGTGAGGTTAGTAGAGGGGAGAAACACAAGAAGTTCAGTTTTGGAGAGATTTAGTTTCTGATAGAGGGAGGACATGATGTTAGAGACAGCAGACAGACAATCCTTAGTATTTTGAATTAGGGTAGGGGTGATGTCAGGGGAAGAAGTGTATAATTGGGTGTCATCAGCATAGAGATTATACTGCAACCCAAATCTGCTGATTGTTTGTCCAATAGGGCAGTGTATAGAGAGAAGAGGAGGGGGCCTAGGACTGAGCCCTGCGGGACCCCGATAGTAAGGGGACGAGGAGAGGAAGAGGAGCCGGCAAAAGATACAGTGAAGGAGCGGTCAGAGAGGTAGGAGGAGAACCAGGAGAGGGCTGTGTCCTTGAGGCCTATAGAGCGGAGCATAGTGAGGAGGAGCTGGTGATCCACAGTGTCAAATGCGGCAGAGAGATCTAGGAGAGTCAACAGGGACCAATGACCTTTCGATTTAGCTGTTATTAGATCATTAGAGACTTTAGTGAGGGCAGTTTCAGTGGAGTGTAAATAGCGGAAACCAGATTGTAAGGGGTCGAGAAGAGAGTTATCCGAGAGATAGCGGATTAGACGGGAGTGGACCAAGCATTCCAGGAGTTTAGAGATGAAGGAAAGGTTAGAGACAGGTCTGTAGTTAGCAGTGCATTTTTGGTCCAGGGATGGCTTTTTAAGTAAAGGGGTTATGATGGCATGTTTAAATGAGGAGGGAAATATACCTGAAGAAAGAGAGAGGTGAGTGGTGACCACTGGTGAGAGAGACTGCTGGAGATGTGAAGCAATTGGGTCACTGTTGCAGGTTGCAGGCCGAGCAGAAGCGAGGAGCTTGGAAACTTCTACTTCTGAAACAGGCTCAAAGATGTCTAGTGAGCTTAAGGTGCGGCAGGGAAGGGGATCCAGGCACTGAGGAGATTGGGCTGAGATATCCTGATGGATGTGGTTGATTTTTTTCTAGGAAATAAGAGGCCAGATCCTCACCGCTGAGGTTCATGATGGGGGCCTGTACTTTAGGTTTCAGGAGGGAATTTAAGGTTTCAAAAAGTCATTTTGGGTTGTTGGTAGTGAGGTGATGAGGGTGGTGAAGTAGGATTGTTTGGCTAGAGGAAGGGCAGAGTTATTGGTTTTGAGCAAGAACTTATAGTGGATGAAGTCTTCTGCTAAGAGAGATTTTCTCCACTGCCGCTGTGCACACCATGAGCAGCACTGAAGAAAGCGTGTTTGCATTGTGTGCCAGGGCTGCCGTTGTCTGTGTCGGGTCTTTCTGCGTGTAGAAGGTGCTGCTTCATCTAGGGCATTCTTCAGTGTATTATTGAAGTGTGACAATGCTAAGTCTGGACAGGAGATGGGGGCTAAAGATGTGTGGAGATGGTCCATAATCTGCTGGTTATTAATGGTACATGTATTCCGATAAGTGTGGTAAGTGGGGGGTGTCCCGGGTGAGGAGACAATTCTTGACAGAGAAGGAAAGAAGGTTGTGGTCTGAGAGCGGGAGAGGGGAGTTAGTAAAGTCGTGCAGTGAGCCGGGGCGGGAGAAAACCAGGTCCAGAGTATTCCCATCCTCATGTGTAGGAGAATTAGTAAACTGTGAGAGGCCGAATGAAGAAGTTAAATAAAGAAGAAGAGAGGCAGATTGGGAGAGGGGATCAATGATGTGGATGTTAAAGTCTCCCATGATGAGGGTGGGGATGTCACAGGATAGATAGTGAGTAAGCCAGGTGGCGAAGTCATCTAGAAACTGGCAGGAGGAGCCTGGAGGGCGATGAACAACCGCCACTCGTAAGGAGAAGGGCTTAAAGAGTCTGACGGCGTGGACTTCAAAGGAAGGAAATGTAAGTGAGGGAACCAGGGGATGACCTGCAAAGCACATTGTGATGAAAGGAGCAAACCACACCTCCATCCCGTCTTCTCAGGTCTGGCGGTATGTGAAAATTTCAGCCCACCAAACGAGAGAATGGCAGCAACGGTGGTGTCTGAATGCTGGATCCAGGTATCTGTAATAGCCAGAGGTTAAGGGAATTAGAGAGGAAAAAATCATGAATGTAAGTTAGTTTGTTACACACAGACTGTGCATTCCAGAGAGCACATTGGAAAGCGATAGAATAAGGCATGCACTGAATGTTAATAAGATTAGCAGGGTTTCTATATGCAGCTGGAGGAGAGTAATGTATGCTGGTGGAGGGAGGCCCATGGTTGGGGGAGATGTCGCCTGTAACTAGTAAAAGGAGAAAAAACAGAGCAGGTGGTGGGATGATTTGCATGAACGTTTTGAGTGCTGCATGGAGGTATTGGATGGTTTGGAGTGGGTGAGAAATGTCAGTAGAGCCTCAGAGTTATACATGGGAGAGTTAAGAAGGGAGGGATGGATATGGAGAGAGTGCACAGAATGTGTTAAAGGGCGGGCGAGTTGTGAGAAAGCAGAAGTTAAGACAAATAAGCAGCAGATTGATATGATCAATGCATAATGTAGTACGACTGACCAAGAAGCATGTTTGTATGAAAAACTTATGCACCTTACCTGTCTCCTGCCCTGTCCAATTGCCATTGTCTAACTGCCAAGCACTTTATCCTGTTGCACTTAATATCTGTTGCACACGTGACCCCGCACGCGTGCTATCCCAGCCAGAACTAAATATATATGAAATGAAATGTCTGCTAGCATCAGGCACCAAATGGCCACAATCAGTAATTAACCAATTAGCACAAGGCCAGAGCAGGCATTACTATGCAGGATAAACAACCAGTGCTGGACAAGGCCATAAAACAGTGAAAGAAAGAACAAAATAAATAGCTTTGAACAATTTAAAGCAGAAACCAAAATGCCCCCCTCTGTTCTGAGCCCCACAGTGTGCCTAAAACACATTTATCATCAACTTGTTTGACCTTTCTGTAACAATGATTGCCCGCTTAAATTTACGGGGTCCATATCGCCAAAAAGCAAGATGGGCATAATGTACCAATGTACGAGCTCTATGATAGCATATTGCAATTTTCACTAGACAACATCCACTAACTGCTTGATTCTGCAAAACACCAATGGAATCAAATCATCACTACACCTGTAGATAAATTCTCAAATAGGTATAATATCCACAATGGGGTCACTTGATAGGGATTCAGCTCTTCTGGCATGTAAGGGCACTATGCATGGAGTCTATAAACTATTCTAGGAAAATCTGTGCTCCATAAGGAAAATAGCGTTCCTTCCCGTCCGAGTCTCGTTGTGTGGCTAAGCAGCATTGTATAGATACATATTGGGTATTTCAATGTTCATCAGAATTTGTGTGACAAATTTTGGTGTCATTTTTATCCATTTCCCCTTGTGAAAATATAAAATCTGGGGCTAAGCTAATTTTTTGTGGTAAAAATTTTTTTTTTTCTTCACTGCTCAATGGTATAAAATTCTGTGACACACCCATGATGTCAATATGATCACTATCCCCCTAGATGCATTCATTGAGAGGTGCAGTTTGCAAAATGGGATCAGTTATGGGGGGGGTTCTGCTGTTCTAGTACTTCAGGGGCTGTTTCAGCAGTACCATAGCAGTAAAATCTGCACTGTAATATGGCACTCCTTCCCTTCTGAACTCTGCACTGTGCCTGAATACATGTAAGGTAAGAGCAGACTCAGGAGAAATTGCACAACAATCTGTGATGTAAATTTTTTAGCCCTTGTAAAAATTAAAAATATGGGGTAAAACAAGAATGGTATAAAATTCTTTGAGGCACATGTGGTGTCAAAATGTTCACTATTGGCGTACTAAGGAGAAAGTGAGTAACAAATTATACTGTTCATTTTCTCCTATTATCCCTTTTGAATTTGATAATTAAAAACTTGGTGCCAAAGCAACATTTTAATGGAAAAAAATGGTTTTCCCTTTCCTCAACCTAATGTTATACAATTGTGTGAAGCGCCTGAAGGTTAAAAATGCTCACTACAACCCTAGATGAATTCCTCAAGAGGTGTAGTTTCCAAAATAGGGTGACTTGAAGGAGTTTCTGCTGTTTTGGCATGTCAGGGTCTTTACAAATGTGACATGGCATCCACAATCTATTCCAGCCAAAATTGGGCTCCAGAATTCAGTTGGCACTCCTCCCTTCCAAGTACTGCCGTGTACCCAAAAAATAGTTTTCCACCACATACACACGTGGTCAAAATTGTTGGTACCCCTCATTTAATGACAGAAAAAAAACATAATTATAGTCACAGGAACATCAAGCTGCTTGGAGATGGTCTTATAACTTATGGTTGGCTATAATTTTCTTTCTAATCTCCTGAGATATCTCTTCCCTTCGCTTCCTCTGGTCCATGTTGACCGTGATACACACCATGTCAGCAGACAGCATAGTGAGTATCTGTAGCCCTATATAAAGGCCCACTCACTGATTCCAAGACACCTGTGATGCTATTTAGTGGACACACCTTGATTTAACATATCCCTTTTGTCACATTATTTTCAGGGGTACAATGATTTCTGTCCATCCCTATTTCATGAGTTTTATTTTTTTTTTTTTAATTCTGTGGAAGCATGGTTGAAAAGCAATGTCTTTCATTTGTTCATTTTCATAAATTTTTTATTTATTATTACTTTTGTTAGATTCAAGTAATTTCTGTCACCATTGTGGGTGTTTCTGTCATTAAAAGAGGGGTACCAACAATTTTGACAATGTGTGTATAAAGTATCTGTGTACTCAGGAGAAATTCCACAACAAATTGTATCATCGATTTTCTCCTGTTACTCTTGTAAAAAAATGAATGAAAATGAAAAATTTGGGGCAAAACCAACTTTTTGTGGAAAAAATTATTTATTTTTTTCATGGCTCAACATTATAAAATTCAGTGAAGCATTTGTGGTTTGAAAATACTCATCACACATCTAGATAAGTTCATTGACATGGCATCAGGGTCTTATCAAACATGACAATGTGTTCACTATCTTTTCCAGCCAATTTTGTGCCCTAAAAGTCAAATGGTGAGTCCAAATAGTAGTTTTCACCTCATATGGGGTATTAGCACACTGAGAAGAAATTGCTCAGCAATTTTTGAGGTCCATTTTTTCCTATTACTCTTGTGAAAATGCAAAATTTGAGGCTAAATCAACATTTTTGAGGGAAAAGGTAAAATATTCATTTTTTTCCTTCCACATTGCATTAATTCCTCTGAAGCACATGAAGAGTTAATACATTTCTTGAATGTGGTTATGAGTACTTTGAGGGGTGCAGTTTTTAATTTGGTGTCACTTTGGGACATTGTCTGTCATATAGGCTGCTCAAAGTCACTTCAAATGTGATGTGGTCCCTAAATTTTGTGGAAAATTGAGAAATTGTTGATCAACTTTTAACACTTCTAACTTCCTAACATATATAAAGTTATGCTTCTAAAAATTATGCTGATGTAAAGTTGACATGTGGTAAATGTTATTTATTAACTGTTTGTGTGATACAACTCTCTGGTTTAAGGGCATAAAAGATAAAACATTGAAAATTGCAAAAATTTCAACATTTTAGCAAAATTTACGTTTTTTTCACAAATAAACGCAAGTCATATAGAACATATTTTACCACTATCATGAAATACAATATGTCAAGAAAAAAAACAATCTCGAATCACTGGCATAAATTGAACCGTACCAGAGTTATTACCTCATAAAGTGACAATTGAAAAATGTGGCCAAAAAGGTGAAAACAGGCTGGGGGTTGAAGGGAATAAGCAGAGAGTGTAGTCCAACAACTACAATGGGAGAGAAATAGAAGCATTTGTCCATGAAAACCATAAATCTGCTTTATGTGCAACTCCCCCATTTTTTATAGCACTAGCTTTAATAAATCTACCTCAATAGTTCTGAATTATTCAATTTTTTGATGAATTAGTACTATAATGATGAGATATATTTAATTTTTCTAATAACTACAGTATTTGTAAAATGTGTATTAACAGCTAAAATAATTTCTTTGTTTGACCTCAAAGTCTGATGTTCAAATTCTCCAAAAATTGCTATAGGAAAACATTGTACATTCTAACGTTCACCAAATGCACATTTCTTCAGTTCCTGCTAAAATACTTTGACTTGATTCTTTGTGAAAGATTTTCAAATAGGAAAGCATTGGGTAAGTCACAAGAGCTCATAAATGCTTTGATTTATAGAGTAATTTCATCATGGTCACATCATATTTATAAGATGCCGTGGAAAATGTCCCTCACATCAGAGCTAATAAACACTGGTTTTATAGTGACCCCACGCATAAATGGTCGCATTATAATCACCATAAAATGCCATCTACCACTCATACAACAATCAGTTTTTCATCCTTATCTCCATAATTAAAAAGATTAATTGCCCAAGAATTTCATTCAATACAGATACGTGAACTTTATTACTCATGGGTAGGCACACCACTAAATCGTGGATAAGGGTATGGGACTATTTTATCATCTGCTTGGACACAGAGAGACATAATTCTATGTGAAAATGTTAGTAGAAGAAGGTTAGCAATGAAAACTTTTTTCAGAACCTGATTTCTACTCATTTGAATAGCATTATACTGGAAAATTCTATCAAACATTTATATCAAATGACTTGAAAGATCATTTTTATGAGATTCAATTAATGTTTTTAGTATTTGTTAATGTCCATCCTTAAGCTGGAGTCACACATAGCGACTTACCAGCGATCCCGACAACGATATCAACGTGTCAGGATCGCTGGTAAGTCGCTATGTGATCGCTGGTGAGCTGTCAAACAGACAGCTTCACCAGCGATCAACACAGCGATGCCGAGCACCCTGTATCGCTGTGTTCGTTAGCGCTGATGCCATATCCCTGTAAAAAAATAGAATTAAAATAAAAAATATTGTTATTCTCACCTTCCGACCTCCCGCGCAGCCTTCCCACCTCTCTCCACGCTCCGGTCCCAGTAATCCTTTGCGAGAATGACCGCGAGAACGCCACGGTCTCACGGCAGCGCGACGTCTCGCGGTCATTCGTGCAAAGGATCACTGGGACCGGGAGCGTGGAGAGAGGCGGGATGGCTGCGCGGGACGTCGGACGGTGAGAATAACAATATTTTTTTATTATTTTTTACAGCTGATCGCTGGTCTCCCGCCTGTCACACGCAGCGATGCGTGCTGGCCAGCAGGAGACCAGCGACGAAAAATATGTCCAGAGGTTTCTTGCAGCGATCAGCGATACCGGCAGGGGGGCCAGTCGCTGATCGCTGTCACTCACAAAAGTTGTGACTCAGCAGCGATCTCACTAGCGAGATTGCTATATGTGACTCCCGCTTTATTCTTAGTAGGCCTGTCATGTAGAGATACTGAGCAAACAGATCAGCAGATCAATAAAAACACCAGGAGAAAAAGGGATATCCCATAAACAATATATGTCACCTATCTACAGATAAACATATGATCACTGGGATTCCAACTACTGATACCCCAAATGATGTAGAAAACAGAATGCCCAAAGTTGCCGTATATGTGAACGAGGCTTTAGTGAGTATAACTGACAAAATCAATTGACAGTTAATGAACGATAAATGGAGAAGTGGCAGTATATATTCAACACTGAGTCATTGACATAGAGGTTTTGGAACCCCCGATCTTGTGATTAGTTGGAGTCCCAGTGGTCATATTCCAAAAAAATCAACATTTATCACCCAACAGGTGATGTTGTCTATGGGACAACCCCTGAGTCAAGTGACTTGTACTGTGTGGCCTGATAGTTTGCTCCTTCTAGACAACCAACCAGCTTCCATATAATTGTGAGTCATTACCCCACTTAAAAAATTCAGGTTCCGCTTAAGGAAAATAGATGACATTTTAAAACACATCTTTCCGATATATCAGAAAATGTGTAAAAGTCTGCACACCAACTTATATTCTTCTCATGAGCTGAGAATATAAACTTGACTAAAAAGTAAAGTATCAAAAGGTTCATTAAAATGGCTGAAAATGCCCTTGAATATAAAGAAAAAAGATGCCTGTTCATTGACAGTTCAGCATGTCATAATAAACCAATGCTCTTAGCACAACAGCCATTTGCAAACATTTCTGTGTACATGGCTTTGATCTACTTTTATGCACAACAACATCGGTCAAGTGCAAACAAGTAATCTTCAAAAAGTGGAATCAATTATTTATCCCTCCTAAATGGCTCAGTCAGCTCACAACGTAATTGTCTCTTAACGGAAATGCATTATTCATTTCCCTGGCTTCTAATGATGCCGGGATAAAGCGGTGTTAACATAGAATAAATGTTACATTATTTTATAAATCATGTTATACTTTGGGAGAATGTTGGATACAGTAACTTCAGGGAGATTTCTACTTCTACTTTACAAAAAACTGGATTCATTTCAAGCAAATCAACTACATTGTCCCAGGGCTTTATCGAATAATTCTACAGAACCAAAGTTTTCATTAATCATAATAAACACATAACCAACATCATAAATAATTTTCCTGTTATCTACATAGGAAGATATAAAAACACGATAGTTGCAGGGAGAAGTAAAATCACTAACTAAACTAGGAAACATTCACATATCTCTATAGCCTGAAAGTAGCTGTTCTCTACCTTTACTAATTTATAATGGACACCAAGCAAAGATAGGGCTAAAAACCTGCTAGAATACATAAGCCATAAATCAGTCACAATAGTATGTTCTTTATTTATTTATATATGTCCAATAATTCATAAGACATGAAGAATATAATAATGTACAGATAGACAAACCCCACAATACAATACTAAATAATTCCCTTAAAAACACTGCAGGAAGCCCTAAACGTAGTCCTGATCATTTTGTATATATACCACAGGTACACAAATCAACCCCTTCAAGACCTATGACGTATAGGTTCGTCATTAGTCGTGTCCTGGCATTTCATGCGGGCTCCGCTGCTGAGCCCACATCTTTTCCAGGACATGACAGCTGATTTTATCATGATCCACCCGTGGCTGTTAATATGTTAAATGCCATTGTCAATCTCTGGTGTCCAAATCACTCTCCTTTTGCCCCATTCAAAATAAAACAATAAAAAAATACACATATTTGGTATCGCTGAATTCAAAACGCCCAATTAAAATATAAACTAAATTTATTCCAATTTTGATTTTTTTTTTCACTATTTAAATAAAAAAGAACCTATACATGTTTGGTATCTGTTTATTCGTATTGACCTGAAGAATCATACTGACAGGTCAATTTTAGCATTTACTAATCATGGCAAAAAAAACAATAGCAGAACTGCACTTTGCTTGCAATGTCACCGCATTTAGAATTTTGTTCCCGTTTATATGGTAAAATCAATGGTGCAGTTCAAAAGTACAACTCATCCTGCAAAAAACAAGCACTCACACGGCTATATTAATGGAAAAAAAATATGGATCTGGTAAGAAAGGGAATAAAAAATGAAAACGCTAAAAAGGAAAATTCCAAGGTCAGGAGGTGGTGTTGGGTGGAGATTAGAACCAGAGTGACAGAAACTTGGAAGGTGATTACAAGTACAGAAGGCACTTTAGCCTCATTGCATTTCCATATCATTATAGATTTCTCAGTAACCATATGTAGCAATACATTAGGCAAGTTGGAACTATGGACCGTGAAACAGATTGGAAAGAGGACCTGTCACCAGCTCAAAAAGTTCCTGTTTTTGTTCTTATTTTAGTTCCACTGCTCCCCTGAGTAATCCAGGTTTATAAACCAGTTACCCTGCTAACTTCCCATTTCATTTAAAATATTCACTGGAGACAGATTCTCAGGGAGATCTGAGTCCAGCCCAGAGATCTTAACAGCTCATTTACATATTAAGAAAAATGTGGATTTGTCCGGCATAAGACAATGGATCTTAGATATCAAGGTACCATTTTATTCAACTTTCTATGACATGCCAATGCTGTCAGCCGAGTATGGTTGATCATATTGACAGATGCCCTCTAAAAATCAAAATGGTTTTATGACAAATTTAGAAATTGCTTAGGTCTTGGGAAACCACGTATGCCTTACTTCTACATACCTGACATAGTTCTTGGTTGGTAAAGTCTCCAGGAGTTTTACAGACTTAAACAACAGATTTTCATTGTAACAAAGTATGATCCTAAGACAACCCGCAGTGATTTATGTTTAGAACGTTCTTATTTCTTTAACACGCTTCTTCTTCTGTAAACAGCCATGTTTGAACTGACCCTGAAAGAATCAACCTTCTGCTGTCAGTTTGAAGGCTTTGTACCTGACTCTTAAGGTTTATAGAGTGAGCACGGAAAGTATTCAGACCCCTTTAAATTTTTCACTCTTTGTTTCATTGCAGCCATTTGGTAAATTCAAAAAAGATAATTTTTTTCTCATTAATGTGCACTCTGCACTCCATCTTGACTGAAAAAAACAAATGTTGAAATTTTTGCAAATTTATTAAAAAAGAAAAACTGTAATATCACATGGTCATAAGCATTCAGACCCTTTGCTCAGTATTGAGTAGAAGCACCCTTTTGAGCTAATACAGCCATGAGTCTGCTTGGGAATGATGCAACAAGTTTTTCACACCTGGATTTGGGGATTCTCTGCCATTCTTCCTAGCAGATCCTCTCCAGTTCCATCAGGTTGGATGGTGATCGTTGGTGGACAGCCATTTTCATGTCGCTCCAGAGATGCTCAATTGGGATTAGGTCAGGGCTCTGGCTGGGCCAGTCAACAATGGTCACAGAGTTGTTCCGAAGCCACTCCTTTGTTATTTTAGCTGTGTGCTTAGGGTCATTGTCTTGTTGGAAGGTGAACCTTCGTCCAAGTCTGAGGTCCAGAGCACTCTGAAAGAGGTTTTCATCCAGGAAATCTCTATACTTGGCTGCATTCATGTTTCCTTCAATGGCAACCATTCATCCTGTCCCTGCAGCTGAAAAACACCCCCATAGAATGATGCTGCCACCACGTTTCACTGTTAGGATTGTATTGGGCAGGTGATGAGCAGTGCCTGGTTTTCTCCACACATACCACTTAGAATTATCACCAAAAAGGTCTATCTTTGTCTCATCAGACCAGAGAATCTTATTTCTCATAGACTGGGAGTCCTTCATGTGCTTTTTAGCAAACTCTATGTGGGCTTTCATATGTCTTGCACTGAGGAGAGGCTTCCATTGGGCCACTCTGCTATGAAGGCCCGACTGGTGGAGGGCTGCAGTGATAGTTGACTTTGTGGAACTTTCTCCCATATCCCTACTGCATCTCTGGAGCTCAGCCACAGTGATCTTGGGGTTCTTCTTTACCTATCTCATCAAGGCTCTTCTCTCACGATTGCTCAGTTTGGCTGGATTGCCAGGTCTAGGAAGACTTCTGGTGGTCCAAAACTTCTTCCATTTAAAGATTATGAAGGCCACTGTGCTCTTAGGAGCATTGAGTACTGCAGAAATTCTTTTGTAACCTTGGCCAGATTTGTGCCTTGCCACAATTCTGTCTCTGAGATCCTTGGCCAGTTCCTTTCTTATTTGGTCTGACATGCACTGTGAGCTGCGAGGTCTTATATAGACAGGTGTGTGCCTTTACAAATCAAGTCCTATCAGTTTAATTAAACACAAGGAAATGGACAGCATGTGGCTTAAATATGAGTGTCTGAGCAAAGGGTCTGAATACTTGTGACCATGTGATATTTCGGTTTTTCTTTTTTAATGAATTTGCAAAAAACTTCTGCATTTCTGTTTTTTTCTGTCAAGATGGGATGCAGAGTGTATATTAATGAGAAAAAAAATGAACTTTTTTGAATTCACCAAATGGCTGCAATGAAACAAAGAGTGAAAAACTTAAAGGAGTCTGAATATTTTCCTTACCCACTGTAAATGCAACTAGTATGATTTCCCGGTCTTATGGATTTTACAGGTCTTTTGTGGTGAAAGCATGGAAATAATTCGCATTACAGGAATGTCTAGACCGGCCAGTGCTACCCAGAAGAGAAGCTGCATATGGCAATGTGAAAAAGAGCTAGTTGGTTTAGCCAATCTTATCTAAATAATAGCACCTCCGATCACTACAGAAACACATGTTTTTCATTAATGAAGTACAGAAAGTCTGAGTAGTTACCTTGCGGCATTGACTCATAACGCTTTTGTTAAAACACACCTTCCTATTCTGTAAAGAATGGTCTTTCTTGGCTGTCATTGTTGTGGCCGATGTGTTTGGAGCGCTTCATGTATCTAACTTATATTATTTAATTCCTTTAAACAATAATGAAATATGATTTCCCTTTCTGATTTAGCTAGCAATGAAAACTCTGTTGACGAGCTTACAGTGAAATTCCACCAGTTCTGAAAATATCTTTTTACAGTTTTTTCCTGAACAGTTATGTTTCTAACACCCTGGCTGGAAGGAAACGGGATTGTAACTATGCAGAGGCTAGATCCAGATACATCATTGAGCCCCTTCATTCTCAACATTGGTGGGGTCAAAGAGTTTGTTGCCCACCAAGCACACATTTGTGCTCAAAAGTTTACATACCCCAGCAGAATTTTTATTTTCTTGGCCTTTTTTTCAGAGAATATGAATGATAACACCAAAACTTTTTCTCCACTCATGGTTAGTGGTTGGGTGAAGCCATTTATTGTCAAACTATTGTTTTCTTTTTTTAAATCCAACCCAAAACATCCAAATGACCCTGATCAAAAGTTCACACACCCTGGTGATTTTGGCCTGATGACATGCACAGAAGTTGACACAAATTGCTTTGAATGGCTACTAAAGGTAACATCCTCACCTGTTTGCTTGTAATCAGTGTGTGTGCATAAAAGCTGAGTGAGTTTCTGGGATCCAGAGAGGCTCTTGCATCTTTCATCCAACCACTGACATTTCATGGATTGTGAGTCATGGGGTAAGCAAAATAATTGTCAACGGATGTACGGGAAAATGTAGTTGAACTGTATAAAACAGGAAAGAGATACAAAAAGATATCCAAGGAATAGAGAATGCTGCATGGTCGAGTTGCCAGGAGAAAGCCATTGCTGCACAAATGCCACCAAGTATCTCACCTAAAATATACAAAACAGCACAAAGACAAGCCTTAAAACATCTGGAACAAGGTAATTTGGAGTGATGAGACCAAAATTGAACTTTTTGACCACAACCATATATGTTATATTTGGAGATAGGTCAACAAGGCCTATGATGAAAGGAGCACCATTTCTACTTTAAAGCACAGAGGTGGATTGCTGATGTTTTGGGGATGTGTGAACTACAAAGGCACAGGAACCTTGGTCAAAGTTGAAGGAAAGATGAATGCAGCACATTATCAGCAAATATTGGAGGCAAATTTGCAATCATCAGCCCGGAAGCTGGGCATGGGACGTACTTGGACGTTCCAACATGGCAACGATCCAAAACACAAGGCCAAGTCGACCTGTCATTGGCTACAGCAGAATAAAGTGAAGGTCTCATTCTCCTGACCTCAATATCATGTCGCCACACTGGGGAGTTCTCAAGCGCACAGTTCATGCTAGACAGGCCAGGAATTTACAGGAACTGGAGGCTTTTTACCAAGAAGAGTGGACAGCTTTCCAATCTGATAAAATAAAGAACCTCATCCACAACTACCACAAAAGACTTCAAGCTGTCATTGATGTTAGAGGGGGCAATACACGGTATTAAGAAATGGGTATGTGAACAGGGTCATTTGAAAGCAAAAATTCTGCTGGGGTATGTAAACTTTTGAGCACAACTGTATTTTCAATGGTCCTATTTAACAAATATGAGTAGTGCAAAGCAGCAGGGCCAGCTCTAGGTTTTTGTGGGCCCCGGGCGAAAGAGTCTCAGTGGGCCCCTACCATGGTAACACATACCACTAGAGTTGAGCGACTTTGGTCAGATCGGGTTTCATGAAACAAAATTTGTTTCAGATGAAACTGGTCCGACTAGGGCAAAAAAAAGTCAGAGTTTCGTCCGAAACCTGACCCCAATGCAAGTCAATGTGAAATAAAAGTCAGCATTGAGCGGATGACATTCATCCACTCAATGCCGAATTTTGTTCCCCATTGACTTGCATTGGGGTCGGGTTTCGGATGAAACTCCAACTTTTTTTGACCTAGTCGGACCAGTTTCATCTGAAATAAATTTTGTTTCATGAAACCCGATTCGACCAAAGTTGCTCAACTCTAAATACCATAATTCATCATGCACAGATACGGCAGAGAAATATAGGCATAGTATAATGCCAAAGATTCCACTTAATTCTTATATTACATGAGAGATATCTATCGTAAACGCTACAATAGCTCAGAAACCGGTAAATCCTCACAGTATACAGTGCGTTCCCCTGGGGATTCAAAAGTTTTCATTTTACACAGGACAGTATAGTCTTTCATACAGTATTATGGGCACCACATAGTCTTTCATACAGTGTTATATGTACCACATAGTCCTCCATATTATGGGCAATATATAGTCCTCAATACAGTATTTTGGGTACCAAATAGTCCCACATACAGTATAGTGAGTCCCATATATTCCTCCATACAGAATAATGATCCCCATATAGTGCTCGGTAAGAATTATGGGCCTCATATAATGCTCTATACAGAATAATGGACCCCATTTAATGCTCCATACAGTATAATGGGATTCATATAATGCTCCATACAGAATAATGGACCCCATTTAATGCTACATACAGTATAATGGGATTCATATAATGCTCCATACAGAAAAAAAGTACCCCATTTAATGCTAAGTGCAGAATAATTGGCACAATATAATGCTCCACACAGAATAATGGACCTCATACGTTTCGCCATACAAAATAATGGACCCTATATAATGCTCCATACAGAATAATGGACCCAATATAATACTCTATACAGAATAATGGACCTCATTTAATGCTCCATAGAGAATAATGGGCTCCAAATGTTACGGGGATGGCGGAACGCACCAAATGATAAAGATGAAATAATATATAAGGTGCATTCGCAGCCCAGGGCCCACCGTGCAGAGGTGACCAACTGCTGGACAGGCTGCATTGCCATAACTGGACCAGAGGTGGCAGCAGCAACCGAACCCACGATGCTGGTGTGGGCAGAACGCCGGGATCTTGGAGTCTGCTGAGCAGGCTCCACTGCGGCCGGAGGGGAATGAGAGACCGCAGATGACAAGGCTCGGGATTCCCGCTGTGCAGCGCCCAGAACCCAACCCCTAACATTAACCACCCTCCCCTCTGAGCCTTGCTGTGCTCAAATGCCGCGATAAGGAGTGGGGTGTGGATATTGTCCACTGGCTCCCAGGTCCGAGCCTCTGGACCATGACCCCTTCCAGTCCACCAAATAAAACTTTTTGCCACGCACCACCCTGCATCCCACGATAGCATTGACCTCTAACTCATCCGAAGACAGGTCGGATGTCCCGGCAGATGACTCGGAAAACGGGACAAGTGGGCAGGCTTAAGGAGAGACACGTGAAAGGTGTCAGAAATGGCCAAGTGGGGAGGAAGAGCCAAGCGATAAACCACAGGGTTGACCTGCTCCAGGACCTTGAAGGGACCGATGTATCACGGCACAATCTTGGTGGACTCAGCCCGCAGCCTGATATTTCGGGCAGAGAGCCACACCAAGTCACCAGGGGCAAAAGTTGGAGCGGGACGCCGATGCGTGTCGGCGGACACCCTCATTCTCTCCTTAGAGGCCCAGATGGCATCCTGAGTGTGATCCCAGATGTCGCGAGCCTCCACTGCCCATTCTGACACCCTGGAATCAGTGGAAGATACTGGCATCGGGACAGGAACGTGTGGATGCTGGCCGTAATTAAGGAGGAACGGGGTCTGAATCAGAACGGTGGAATCAGCCACTGCATTATTCAGAGCAAATTCTGCCCATGGTAGTAAGGATGCCCAGTCATCCTGCCTGGCCGAGACAAAATGTCGCAGGTATGTGACCAGAGTTTGGTTAGCTGGCTCAACCAACCCGCTCGTCTCGGGGTGATAGGCGGAGGACAAATTTAGCTCAATGCTGAGCAGACTGCAGCGCTCCCTCCAAAACCAAGACCTAAATTGGGGACCCTAGTCATTAACTATCTTGTCCGGCATACCATGCAGATGAAATACGTGCTTTATGAACAGCGTGGCAAGATTACGAGCAGAAGGCAGCCGCGCAAGTAGCATCAGATGCACCATTTTAGAAAAATGATCGGTGACCACCCAGATGACCATGCTGCCACTGGATTTGGGCAGGCCAACCACAAAACCCATGCTGACCATCTCCCAGGGTCTGTCTGCCACCAGCAAGGAGTACAGTAACCCAGCTGGCCTCTGCCTAGAGGACCTGTTCCGAGCACAGGAGATACATGTCTGAATGTGCTCTCATGTCCCGAGCCATGTGCGGCCATCAATAGGTCCTTGCCTGGAGTTCTGTGGTCCGTCTAGTACCAAAATGACCACCCACCCTGGAGGTGTGAGTCCACGCGAGAACCCCTGGCCGCAGGTGGGGAGGGACAAAGGTCTTGCCCGGCGGCACTGACTCAAGAGCGACCGGAGCCACGGTCCTCAGACTCTCAGAAGGAACAATTAGCCGAGGCTCAGCCTCCTCCTCCGCTGACTCCACCGAGCGAGAGAGCATCATTCCGAATATTCTTCTCACGAGACAGATAGTGCAGGGTGAAGTGGGAGAAGAAAAGTGACCACCTGGCTTGGCAAGAGTTTAACCGCTTGGCCGTTTGTAAGTACACCAGCTTTTTATGGTTGGTGTATACCTGGAAGGGAAATCGGGCTCCCTCCAGGAGATGTCTTCATTCAGAGAAGACCAATTTCATTGCCAGCAACTCCCTGTCCCCAATGGAGTAGTTTCTCTCCGCCAGTGAAAAGGTCTTGGAGAAAAAGAAGCAGGGATGCTTCCGACCTTGGGCATCCTTCTGGAAAAGGATTGTCCCTGCACCGATGGAGGAGGCATCTAACTCTAGGATAAAGGGTTTATCCACATCGGGACGATGGAGGATAGGGGTGCCAGCAAAATGGGTCTTAAGAGACGAGACGGCAGCGGAGACCTGTTCCGACCAAATCTTTAGATTGGCTACCTTTTTGGTGAGGGCGACCAAAGGAGCCACCAGTGTGGACAAGTGGGGAATGAACTGGCGGTAATAATTAACGAAGCCCAAAAAATGCTGCACCGCTTTAAGAGAGTGGGGCTCCTGCTAGTCCATTACCGCCTCAAATTTGGCAGGATCCATAGCCAACCCCTGGGCCGAGATGATATAGCCCAAGAATGGCAAGAACTCCTGCTCAAATTGACACTTCTCCAACTTGGCGAAGAGAGAATTCACCCGCAAATGGTCGAAGACCTTGCAGACATCTCTCCAGTGAGAGGCCAAATCTGGAGAGAAGATGAGGATATCATCCAGATAGACCACCACTGAGGTGGAGAGCAAATCACGAGAGACATCATTAGCGAAGTTCTGGAAGACAGCAGGTGCATTACAGAGGCTGAAGGGCATGACCAGATACTCATAGTGGCCATCCCTGGTATTAAAGGCTGTCTTCCACTCGTCCCCTTTCTGTATGCGGATCAAGTTGTAAGCCCCCCGTAGATCTAACTTAGTGAAGATCCGGGCCCCCCGCAACCTGTCAAACAACTCAGAGATCAGGAGAAGAGGGTACTTGTCTTTCACAGTTATGGCATTGAGATCTCTGTAATCAATGCAAGGACGCAGCTCTCCACTCTTCTTCTGTATGAAGAAGAACCCTGCCCCTGCTGGTGACACTGACTTCCTAATAAACTCTCTTGCCAGGTTCTCCAGGATATATTGTGACATGGCCTCCGTCTCCAGGAGGGATAGAGGGTACACGCGGCCTCAAGGAGGCTCCGTGCCTGGCAAAAGGTCTATCACACAGTCGTAGGGGCGGTGAGGCGGAAGCGTCTGAGCAGATTTTTTAGAAAAGATATCTGCGTACTGCTGGTAGTGTCTGGGAAGTGCGATGAGATCCGCAGTCACTTCGGTAGAGGCTACTTGAACACTGCCCTACATGCACCTTCCCTCACAGTCCTTGCTCCAACCCAGTATTCCTCCCGAGGACTACTCGATATGAGGAGAGTGGCAACGGAGCCAGGGAATTCCTAGGAGAACCTGGTCGATGCCCTTGGGCATAATGAGCAAAGACAATGTCTCGTGGTGGGATGGCGAGATTGAGAGCCCCAAGGGTGCTATCTGGTGTGTAATCTGGGATGGTAGGGTTGAACCGTTGACCACCCTGATGGTCACGGGGTGAGGAAGTGGGACCAAAGGAACTGCTTGCTGTTGGGCGAAGGCCGAGGACATAAAATTTCCCTCTGCCCCGGAGTCCACGCAGACCTCTACCTCCCAGGTGGATGCACCACTCTCTAATGTCCCTCGGAAGGATAGCTTGGAGGAGAAAGTTTCTTTATCAAGTACACCTCCTCCAACTACCACTGGACATGATCGTTTTTTCGCCCGCTGAGGGCACCTTTTAGCCAGGTGACCAGACTGTCGACACTGGTAACAGCGTGCGGAGATTCGCACCGGGCGCGACTAGGGACCGGTGCAAGACATCTCCATAGGCTCTGGAGGCATGACTCCCATAGCGGGGGGTTCAAGAGGTTTAGAGAAGGTGGGAGCCAACCTTACCCTCTGTCTGGATTGTGCACGCTCCAACCCGCACTCCGTAAAACGGAGATCTATGCGGGTGGAAAGGGCAATCAGCTCCTCCAGACTAATTGGAACCTCCCAGGTAGCTAGAGCATTTTAACATGCTCCGCCAAACCTCTCCAGAACACAGGGACGAGTGTCTTATCAGGCCATTCCAGCTCTGAAGCCAGTGTCCGGAAGCGGACGGCATAATGACTGACCGAGAGGGATCCCTGTGTTAGTGTTAATAACTGGAGAGAGGTGTCATGAGTGACCCGTGGCCCCAAAAAGACCTGCTTTAGGGACATTAGAAACTGAGCAGCGCTCAGAACCACAGGGTCACCACGCTCCCACAGTGGAGTGGCCCATTCTGACGCCCTGCCCGACAGGAGGGAGATGATAAACCCCACCTTAGCCAGTAACTCAAGCTGGATAGAGCACTGACTCACGAATCCCCTACAGGTGGCGCTGTCACCCGAGAACTTGTCAGGCAACGGGAAATGAGATAATGACGGGGCAGGAATGGACGTAGAGGCGCGGGAGACCGCCTCCGCTGCCGCCTGGACGGCGACTGCAGTGACGTCTGCAGCTGAGGCTGAGTGCTCGAGAGTGGACAACCTGTCCTCCAGCTGCTGGACATATCGCTGCAGGCGCTGCTCATCCATCATTGTTAGCCAGGCCCTGGCGCTAAGATAATGTTACGGGGCTGGCGGAATGCACCAAATAATAAAGATGAAATAATATATAAGGTGCGTTCGCAGCCCAGGGCCCACCGTGCAGAGGTGACCAACTTCTGCTAAACAATGAGGGAAAGGCGTGCAGTAGTAAAGCCGGACACCGGTGCATAACCACTGAGCCGGTGCTAACAGATATGTGCACTGTTACTTCACGTAACAAGTGCCTGTCGGTGAACAACCGCAACCTGTTAACGTCACAGGTCATGGGGTGTGAACCACTGCTGCAACGTGTGCAGTATCCGCCCTGACGGACGCCACTAACCAGCCTAATAACCGGGCTGGAAAGCGCTACTAAAGCGCACGGCGTAACTAGAAGACGCTGCGATAGCAGTGACCAAGGAGGCCTACACTGGCCGACGCCCCAGGCGCTAGCGGTGGATGTGGAGCAACACTGTGGCGCTATACAGTGTAGAGCTAACTTACTGACTCTAATCCCTCACCCTAACACATACGTAATATCAAAAGAGGGGTGTTATGATTGAGTCACCGTAGGAGGCAAAAACAGAAATGCTAGCTAAGTCCAGAAAACCAGAGAAGTTGGCAGCTATCGGATTGCAGACCCCTGAACTTATCAACACAACTAGCAGTAGCCGTGGGGGGTTCCTACGATGCCCTAGACCCCTCGATCACAGCCGGACAATTAAATAGGCCTAAAGAAAGAAAGGGGAAATCTAAACTGCCCCAGAGCAGACCCCAAAGCAATAGGCAGCCCCTAACATATAATGACGGTGAAGCAAGAAGAAAACGCTAACACAGACAGAAAGATAGACTGAGCAAAGACGGGGCCCAAGCTAACTACATAGGAAAGGACAGGAAGACTGCTGTCTGCAATCCGTGAAAAACCCTATGAAAATAAGAGCCAACAGACTGACAGTGAAAAAGGCCCTGAAGACGCTAAGGCTTCAAAAAGCTATGTCAGTACTCAGGAATATTCTGAAGACAGAGCAACAGGCAAAAGGAGATTCAGCTCACCCCAGCAGGGAATGGCAGAATCCAGAAAAGCAAGGAAAACAAAAACAAAACACAAATGCAACAGGCAAAGCAAAAAACTTAGCTTTAGGGGAGCAGGAATCAGACTGGTGTCCTAGAAGTCCACAGAGAAATCACCCGCAGGGGAGAAGGGCGCCGGCAGCCTTATATCCAGTCCGTGACTCCACTCAGCCAGTCATCCTCATTAGACTCAGGTGCCTGATAATCAGGCTCATTACCTTCCTTTACCAGAATAGGGAGTTCACAAGACCTCAGTGACGATGGGGAAAATGAACTCACAACAGTACCTCCTCCTTGAGGAGGGGTCACCGAACCCTCAACCACGCCACCAGGGCGATCAGGGTGAGCCCGATGAAAGGCACGCACCAATCTTTTGGCATGAATATCAGAGGCAGAGACCCAGGAATTATCCTCCTGACCATAACCCTTCCACTTACCAAATACTGGAGTCTCCGTCTAGCCAAACGGGAATCCAGTATTTTCTCTACCTCATATTCCATGTTACCTTCAACCAATACAGGGTCTGGAGGTGCCACCCCAGGAACAACTGGTTCAACAAACCTCTTCAACAAGGACTTATGGAACACATTATGGATTTTAAATGTGACAGGAAGAGCCAAACGAAAAGAGACCGGATTAATAATCTCCAAAATCTTGTAAGGTCCAATAAATCTAGGCTTAAACTTAGGAGAAGCCACCTTCATAGCAATATTTTTTGATGATAACCACACCATATCACCAATCTTAAACTGGGGACCAATGGTCCTATGTCGATTGGAAAACCGCTGGGCCTTTTCCTGGGAGAGAGATAACTTATCCACCACTTGGTCCCAGATCTGGTGCATTCTCTCCACCACAGTGTCAACACCTGGGCAGGCAGAAGGCTCCACCTGCCCTGAAGAAAATCGAGGATGAAACCCAAAGTTACAAAAAAAGGTGACATCAAAGTGGCAGAACTAGCTCTATTATTTAAAGCAAATTCGGCCAAGGGCAAAAATGAAACCCAATCATCCTGATCAGCGGAAATAAAACATCTCAAATACGATTCCAAGGTCTGGTTTGTTCTCTCTGTCTGCCCATTGGTCTGGGGGTGAAAAGCAGAGGAGAAGGACAACTGAATTCCCAGCTTGGAACAGAAAGTCCTCCAAAGTCTAGACACAAACTGAACTCCTCTGTCAGATACAATGTTCTCAGGAATCCCGTGTAAGCGAGAAACCTGTTGCAAGAACAGGGGCACCAACTCAGAGGAAGATGGCAACTTAGGGAGTGGTACAAGATGAACCATCTTAGAGAACCTATCACAAATCACCCAAATAACAGTCATTCTTTGAGAGACAGGCATATCAGAGATGAAATCCATTGAAATATGGGTCCATTGCCTCCTGGGGACCGGCAAAGGCATCAACAACCCACTAGAGCGAGAACAAGATTTAGACCGGGAGCAAGTCCCACAGGACTGCACAAAATTCCTGACATCATGAGACAAGGTGGGCCACCAAAAAGAGCGACTCACCAGATCTCTAGTACCAAAAATACCTGGATGACCAGCCAATGCAGAGCAATGAACTTCAGACATCACTCTCTTCTTCCACTGGTCAGGAACATACAACTTTCCACTGGGACAATGCTCAGGTTTGTCCTCCTGGAACTCTTGCAGCGCAAGACTCAAATCGGGCGAGATGGCAGAAAGAACTACCCCTTCACCTAAGATGGTAGCAGGCTTGGTCACCACAGGAGAATCGGCAAAGAAACTCCTAGAGAGGGCGTCTGCCTTGACATTCTTAGTTCCAGGAAGAAAAGAGACACAAAATCAAAACGTGTAAAAAACAAGGCTCACCTAGCCTGTCTAGGGTTCAAGCATTTAGCCGACTCTAGGTAAATCAAATTCTTGTGGTCAGTGAGGACCACAACTTGATGTTTAGCTCCCTCCAACCAATGTCTCCACTCCTCAAATGCCCATTTCATGGCCAACAGTTCCCGATTTCCCACATCATAGTTACGTTCAGATGGAGAGAACTTTCGGGAAAAGAAAGCACAGAGATTCATTTTAGATGTTACAGGATCCTTTTGGGACAAAACAGCTCCTGCACCAATCTCAGAAGCATCCACCTCTACCTGGAACGGGAGTGAGACATCAGGTTGCCGCAAAACCGGGGCGGAGGTAAATCTTCGCTTCAGCTCCTGAAAGGAAGCAACAGCCTCCGGAGACCAATTCAACACATCAGCACCCTTCTTAGTCAGATCAGTCAATGGCTTGGCAATACTAGAAAATTTTGCTATAAATTTCCGATAAAAATTAGCAAAACCCAAAAACTTCTGGAGGGCCTTCAAAGAAGTGGGCTGAACCCAATCATAAATGGCCTGTACCTTGGCCGGGTCCATTTCAATAGTTGACGGAGACAAAATAAATCCCAAAAATGAAATCCTCTGTACTCCAAAAAGGCATTTCGATCCTTTGACATACAGGGAATTCTCCCTCAAGATCCGGAACACAGTCCGAATATGTTCCACATGAGAATCCCAATCCTTGGAGAAGATCAAAATATCATCCAGATAGATAATCAAAAATTTATCGACAAAGTCTCGGAAAATATCATTCATGAAGCATTGGAAGACAGAAGGGGCATTAGTGAGCCCAAAAGGCATCACCAGGTACTCAAAATGTCCCTCCGGAGTATTAAACGCCATCTTCCATTCATCCCCCTGCTTAATGCGGATAAGATTATACACCCCCCTGAGGTCAAGCTTGGTAAACCAGCAAGCACCTCTAACTCTAGAGAATAGATCCGAAATCAGGGGTAACGGATACTGATATTTAATAGTAATTTTATTGAGGGCACGATAATCAATACAAGGCCTTAAGGAACCATCCTTTTTGGCCACAAAAAAAACCCGGCACCTAAGGGTGAAGAGGATGGTCTAATATGACCCTTCTCCAACGCCTCCTTAATATAGGACCGCATAGCCTCGTGCTCGGGTACAGATAAATTGAAGAGCTGACCCTTGGGAAATTTACACCCCGGGCTTAGTTCAATTGCACAGTCATAACTCCTATGAGGAGGCAAGGACGCAGACTCATTCTCACTAAATACATCATAAAAGTCCGCCAAATAGTCAGGAACATCATGCGACTGAGGAGAGGTGGAAAAAAACGGAGCCTCACTAAAGGCACACCGACAACCCCAACTCACCACAGACACAGATTTACAATCCAAAACTGGATTATGAATTTGCAACCAGGGAAACCCCAGAACAACAGCATCATGCAGACCATGCAACACCAAAAATCTGCAATTTTCTTGATGGTCTGGGGCGACCCACATGACCACCTGGGTCCAAAACTGAGGTTTATTTTTAGCCAAAGGAGTAGCATCAATCCCCCTCAAAGGGATAGGCGTCTGCAGAGGTGTCATCGGAAATCCACAACGTTTAGCAAAATCCAAGTCCATTAGGTTTAGCGCTGCTCCCGAATCCACAAAAGCCTTGGCGGAAAATGTGGACAGGGAGCAGATCAGAGTAATTGCCAGAAGAAACTTAGGTTGAACACCACCAACAGAAAACGTGTGTGCAAAGCGTTTCTCTCGTTTAGGACAAACAGAAATAATATGCGAGGCATCTCTACAAAAAAAACACAGCTTATTACGCCTTCTGAACTCCTGACGTTGCGCCTTAGACAAAACTCTATCACATTGCATAGGTTCAGACGTCTGTTCAACCGGTGGCAACACCTCTCGTGCAATCCTGCGTTCACGCAAACGCCGACCAACCTGAATGGCTAATGACATAGAATCGTCCAGACCAGAGGGAGCAGGAAATCCCACCATAGTATCTTTTACGGCTTCTGACAAACCCTTCCGAAAGAGAGCAGCCAAGGCATTATCATTCCAGGTAGTAAGGACCGCCCACTTTCGGAACTTTTGACAGTACAACTCTGCAGAATCTCGACCCTGGTTCAATGCCAACAGGGTCTTTTCAGCCTGATCAATAGCATTAGGTTCATCATACAACAACCCCAAAGCTTGAAAGAATGCGTTCACATTAGTCAGAATAGGATCATCTGGTTTCAAAGAAAACGCCCAATCCTGGGGATCGCCACGCAGCAAAGAGATGACGATTTTAACCTGCTGCGCGGAGCTCCCTGACGAGTTAGACTTCAAGGCAAAAAATAATTTACAATTATTTTTGAAACTCAAAAATTTAGATCGATCCCCAAAAAATACATCAGGTGTAGGGATCTTTGGTTGAACAGCATGCGAATGAGCAAGATAGGTGGAAATTCCCCGCACTTCCGCAACGAGCTGCTCCACACGATCAGACAATTGCTTTATCTCCATTGAGAGAAAAAAAAAAAATTCCCCCTATGGCCTCAGAGATATAGAGGAAAGAATATACACACACCTTTTTTTTTTTTTTTTTAAGCACAATTCTTTCCTGCTATTGAGTACCCTAGGATCTGCAGTAGGGTGGGTGATTCTGTTATGATTGAGTCACCGTAGGAGGCAAAAACAGAAATGCTAGCTAAGTCCAGAAAACCAGAGAAGTTGGCAGCTATCGGATTGCAGACCCCTGAACTTATCAACACAACTAGCAGTAGCCGTGGGGGGTTCCTACGATGCCCTAGACCCCTCGATCACAGCCGGACAATTAAATAGGCCTAAAGAAAGAAAGGGGAAATCTAAACTGCCCCAGAGCAGACCCCAAAGCAATAGGCAGCCCCCAACATATAATGACGGTGAAGCAAGATGAAAACACTAACACAAGCAGAAAGATAGACTGAGCAAAGACGGGGCCCAAGCTAACTACATAGGAAAGGACAGGAAGGCTGCTGTCTGCAATCCGTGAAAAACCCTATGAAAATAAGAGCCAACAGACTGACAGTAAAAAAGGCCCTGAAGACGCTAGGCTTCAAAAAGCTATGTCAGTACTCAGGAATATTCTGAAGACAGAGCAACAGGCAAAAGGAGATTCAGCTCACCCCAGCAGGGAATGGCAGAATCCAGAAAAGCAAGGAAAACAAAACACAAATGCAACAGGCAAAGCAAAAAACTTAGCTTTAGGGGAGCAGGAATCAGACTGGTGTCCTAGAAGTCCACAGAGAAATCACCCGCAGGGCAGAAGGGCGTCGGCAGCCTTATATCCAGTCCGTGACTCCACTCAGCCAGTCATCCTCATTAGACTCAGGTGCCTGATAATCAGGCTCATTACCTTCCTTTACCAGAATAGGGAGTTCACAAGACCTCAGTGATGAAGGGGAAAATGAACTCACAACAGAGGGGAGAATTATAATGCATCAGTCACCAGGCTCATTCATCCATCATCACACATACACTAAATGCATTAGCCTCAGAGTCTATCATAGCGCATGGCGGGGCGGCCATGCGCGCCTTTTATAGCTGTGCCCTTCCGGGACCTTCCTGATCCTCCAGATGGACCAATCAGAACTGGAGAAGGACCTGAGCATGTGACTCCCGATCCCCAATGGGAGATTGTCTCCTGAGCATGCTCAGTGGAGCGAAGGGAGAACTTAGACTCTTTTGCTGCTGGACAGGCTGCAGTGCCATAACTGGACCAGAGGTGGCAGCAGCAACCGGATCCAAGATGCTGGTGTGGGCAGAACGCCGGGATCTTGGAGTCTGCTGAGCAGGCTCCACTGTGGCCGGAGGGGAATGAGAGACTGCAGATGACAAGGCTCAGGATTCCTGCTGTGCAGCGCCCGGAACCCAACACCTAACACCATATAATGCTCCATACAGAATAATGGGCCCCATACAATGTTTTTTACAGAATAATGGGGGGCCCCATATAATGATCCATTGAGAATGGGCCCCATAAAATGCTCCATAAGAAATAATGGGCATTATAAAATGCTCCATAAAGAATAATTGGCCCCACATAATGCTCCATAGAGAATAATGGTCCTCATATAATGCTCTATACAGAATAATGGGTCCCATATAATGCTCCATACAGAATAATGGACCCCATATAATGGTTCATACAGAATGGGCCCCATATAATGCTCCATGCATGAAAAATAAATAATTAAATACTTACTTCACTTCGTTACCCGCTGACTGCAGCTCCCGTCTCATCAGCTCCGGAGTCTTCAGCCTATTCTGTCTCTCTGCACGGATCGGCGCAGAGGGCATGCTTTAGTGACATCATCGCGCCCTCTGTCCTGATAAGTCAAAGAGTCATAATACATGGAAAAGACAGGAGCTACAGCCACCAGGGAATGAGGAGAGGTAAGTATTTCAAACTGTTTAAAGCTCCAGGGGAACCTGGTGCCAGCACCGACACCGTGCCCCATGGCTCACGAGTCTCATAGCGTGTCGTTGTCCCCAACAGTAAGTGGGTCGGGGGAGCTTGCTCAGGGCCCCGACCCCTGCCCGGGTAGTGACACCGGCCCTGCAAAGCAGACAACCTCCTCTTTATAATTGTAGTGAAAGAACCTATGAGTGATTACAGGTGCAGTCTAAATTTTCTATAGTATTAAAAGGGTCATCCATTATTCAGATACCCTCTCAATCATCATAAAATAATAGCGGCTATGCCCACCATTTCACCAGTGTTGGCATTGGTTCGCCCTAGGCTCTTCTGACATTGTTTTGTCACTCAGGCACTGCACCGAATCAGCAGCTGCTTAACACTCCCCTCCTCCTGGCGTCAGTTTCGTCCAAAGGAGGGGAGAGTGATGTGGCCTATTATTGGTTGCACGGTTCGCGTGACATAACAGCGTGACATGCAATGTCATGTGATCCTCGGGACAACCAGTGCCAACACCGCCGTAATGACAGCAGCACTGGAGGGCAGTATAGCTGCTATTATGATTGAGAAAGGTGTTGTCCGAGTAGTGAACAACACCTTTAATCCACAATAACCAGATACTGTATATACTGTACATCTTAGTGCAAGATTCTCTGGTTACTGTATAGTTAAGGTATTAGCAGTAAAGTATGGTCTCTAGATACCTACCCGCACGCAACCTTCGATCATCTCAAGATCTCCTTCTCTACTCCCCCCTTATCTCCTCTTCCCACAACCGCATACAAGACTTCTCCCGTGCTTCCCCCATACTCTAGAACTCCCTGCCGCAACACATCAGACTCTCACCATCAACGGAAACCTTCAAGAAGAACCTGAAGACCCACCTGTTCCGACAAGCCTACAGCCTGCAATGATCCTTGGTCTACTGAACCACCGCATGACCTGCTCTACCCCCTCCTACTGTATCCTCACCCATCCCTTTAGACTGTGAGCCCTCGCGGGCAGGGTCCCCTCTCCTTATGTACTTGTGCGTCCCTTGTCTTACACTTGTTTATTATTCTTGTATATATTACACTTGTCTATAATTCCCCTTTTGACATGCAAAGCTCCATGGAATAAATGGCGCTATATAAATGCATAATAATAATAAAGTATGTGCAGTGTAGACATTTTTTTCCCAAGATAAATTTATAATTGATTGGTTGTGCAATTTCAAAAATGTCTCTTTGGATCTATTCAGATTTATTTATTTCAATTAGTGTGCTGTCCGTGTACACAACATCACTGACCAATGTAAGGCAATGTTTTTCACATTGAACAATCATGCCATCATGCATCATCAATTCCATCATACACTAGCAAGGCAATGCAAGTTTCTATAGTTCATAGTGATGAGAGCGAACACACAAAGCTGAGCATCTACGCTGTCGCCTCTACAATTTGCATATGTGACTAGCCCATAAATTTAAATGTTCATCGAAATATAGCTCCAAGATTACTACTTATACCAAGGCTGTAAGTAAAGTAAGTCCTCTATGATCTTTCTAGTGGAAATTATACATGTACAGTTAAAACTACACTGCCCATAGAAAAGTAATTATATTGGTGGTATGTCCTATTTTTGTCCACAGCAGCGGCGTGTAGTTGTAGTGACTTCTGGATATTTATTACCATCATAGAATTGAGATTGCTTTTCTTAAGAAATAATACCATGTAGGATATAATTAAACATCCACTAGATTTTAAATTATCCCCTTTTATATTTAAGAAGTTCAATGTACCAGAATCTGGAGCATTGCCAATTTCAGCAAAGTCAGTAAATTCATTCCAAGACAAGAAGAGGTTCCTCAGAAGAGTAGGGTGAGTTTATGACCTGAGGAAACTGTAATTTATATGATTAATCAAACTTTTCAAGATGAAAAAATAAAAGGTATATAAGAAATTAATGAGAACCAGTCAGGTGGAGTAAACAAAGGAGATTTCACTATCATTTGATAAAATGTACCATAATTGAACAAGTTGTAGGGGACACGTAGGAGTAAAGCCCCAGTCACACATAGCGATCTCGCTAGCGAGATCGCTGCTGAGTCACAAGTTTTGTGACACAACAGCGATCTCACCAGCGAGATCGCTGTGTGTGACACTGACCAGCGACCGGCCCCCCCTGCCGGTTATTGCTGATCGTCCTGGAATAACCAGGACATTTTTTTGATCGCTGGTCTCCCGCTGGCCAGCATGCATCGTTGCGTGTGACAGGCGGGAGACCAGCGATCAGCGCGTTGGTAACTAAGGTAAACGCAGGGTTTCTAAGCAGCGTGGTGCTTAGAAACCCAATGTGTACCTTAGTTACCAGCGCGCTGATGCAGGAAGCTGGTAACCAATTTACACATTTACACATTGGGTTTATATGTGACGCGCGCCGCTTAGAAACCCCATGTGTACCTTAGCTACCAGCTCCCTGCATCAGCGTGCTGGCAACTAACATACACAGCGACGCTGCGCGCTTGGCGTCGTTGGTGCTGATCACTGGTGAAGCTGCCTGTTTGACAGCTCACCAGCGATCATGTAGCGACACACCAGCGATCCTGACAAGTTGATATCATTTTCGAGATCGCTGGTGAGTCGCTATGTGTGATGGGGCCCTAAGTATAATTGTAGGATCAGACAATAAAGGGATTGTTTGTGGTTTGTAATTATGGTGAACCATATAAATAAAAGCAGCAGTACACTGACTGTACTAAGCGTATATGTGACCATCGAATATATGAAATTTGAACTGCATTACTGCTATTTAGACTATGGGGGCGATTCATCAAAACTGGCACCAGGCAAGGCGCATAGTGTATGACTGTATGCGCCTCACCTCTATTCTTATTCCAGCCTCTGCTGGAGTAAAATTTGTGGTGTAGTGAGCGCCGCCACTTGTCATGAATTTAACAAGCGGGAATTGCCACGCCCCAGTCCCATTTCCACCCACTTTGTTGCAGCTGGGGTGAGAAAATGACAGAAGTCGGGTTTTTCTGTGTAACCTCTCATTCAAAAAATGGCAAATTTTCAAAACTTTTTTCTACAGAAATCTGACTAAAAAGCTTTGATGAATTGCCCAAATGCGTATATAAGTAAGGCTAGTCAGGGATTAGAACCTCCAAGACTTAAGGGAATCCAGGGCCAACTACCGCAACCAGCACCACCCCACTTTTGATAGGCAACTACTGAAAGAAGTTAGCGACAATCTTAGAAAGCTGGTCAATCACAGCGGTGTATGTGGCCAGGTAACTGGATTGCTTCATACTGGGTTATTCAAATTAATTTGTGGGCTCAGTGTTGGGCAGTGAAGCAGATCTGTAGTCCATGAGCTGAACCATGGCCCGTACGCTGAAGTCCAGTAGAATCACACCGGTGACATGAGTAGGTCCCTTTTAATATCCCTCAGCTTCCATTTCATGGCATTGTGTCCCACAGGATTGGGGAGAGAATATCATGGCTGTTCCCTCATTGTTTGCTATTTCAATTAGACTGCATAATTGTCCTCCAAATGATGCTGGCTAGTACAAGGCAGGGGACTAATGTTATCCACAATCAGCAGACATACCAATGCCCAATGGGGACATGAAACAATGTCTCATGTCTCTTAACTTACTGAATAAAGGAATAGTATGTCTGGCATAATTATGAATAGGTCACTCCCACACTAGTGGCCAGATTTTCCAAATTGTCACACCCGGTTCTGGACATGCATGCACAAGGTCACACCCCATGTCGTGATGTCATGACGGTGTAACCTTTTGCATACTTGCAAAGAACCCTCTCATGCCTCATCAGAATTGGACCAGAAATGTCAGCACTCGCAGAGGTGATATGAATATGTGGCAAAGACCAGACGAGTGAAGGTGAGGAACTGAGGGGCAGGAGAGATGAGTGGGAAGGGAAGTATAAATATAATTTTTATGTTTTACATCTTACTATTATTATGCTTTGGGGTCTTGAGTAGCTGTGGATCCTCAGCACATTACTATAATGAATAGTGCACACTGATTCTGCACTACCAACAACATTCAGAAACGGCGGTACGGAGGTTCATACTGTATAAACATCTTCAATTTATGAAGGTTTGTGTATGCATATTAAATATAGTGCATTACGAAGCTAAAGGAATCTACAGGCAAAGCTCTATTGTACAAATATGTCACGTGTGAGTGTGCAAATGGAAAAGATTAATTGAAAAAATTACTATAACATAAAGCTAAAACCAAAAGCATTGAAATCAAATCCTGTTTGGCTACGTTGCCTAAGCAAAACATCAGATTTCTTGTTGATTTCCTTAATGGCAAAATAATTCAAAACACCCACCAAAAATAGCAAGCTATAATAATAGTGGAATAACTAAACTCCTCCTTGAAATTAGAAGTCTCTGGTATTCTAATCTGCTGAAACAGGAATAAGTCCGTTTATGCTAATATTGGCATTTTCACTGTTGCTATTAGTGCTAAATCACTTAAAAGCTTTAACTTCTTACATGTCCTACTCAGAAAGGCTTCCCTTTTAATTCCGATTGCACTGTTTTACAGGCAGTCAGAGAATTTTTGTATTCCCTTTCTCAATTCTTAAGTCATTTGTTGCCAATTTTTGGAGCTCTTATGCAACACTTTTTTTCTGCAAAGTATTCTTTAATGTATAGACTTTAAATCATTGGATATAAAATGGTACACATTACACAGTGACACTGGAACTGATGCCTCTTGTCAGAGTAAGGTGATAAATTGTATCGTTATTACATGCGAGAATAGTGTACATTTATGTTACAAATGACTTAACAAGAGCAAGGGAGATAAGAGTGCAGAAGATCAGGTAAGAAAGTGATAAGTTTAGAACAATTAAAGAAAATACATAGTCAAGTCCAACTGACTAGTCACAATCAAACAGAGCCTTATCTTACAGGTATTAAGTCCCAAGAAGGCATCAGATAAGGTTGATGCTTTTCAACCCTACAGTATGCAGTTCTTATTTATAACTTAGGCTTGACTCAATAGCACAAACTTTACACCCCGTGCATAAGAACCTGCCCCATCACATGACAAAGTCAGCAATGTGAGCGTAATTATAATACAATAACATGGAATATATATATATATATATTAGTCCTGGGTTCAAATCCCACTAAGGAAAACACTGATCCATTGATCTTTTGACAGTGGACCACATTTTTCTGAAGCCCACTGTCGGGAGATCAATGTGCGCAGTGGGGACTCCTGCCTTGCACTGCCAACATTTTCCTGAAGCTCACCGCTAGGAAATAAATGGCTCCTGCCTTGCACTGCCGGAGCACACCCTCCTTCCGGCCCAGG
This sequence comes from Dendrobates tinctorius, assembly GCF_039654945.1. NCBI lineage: Eukaryota > Metazoa > Chordata > Amphibia > Anura > Dendrobatidae > Dendrobates > Dendrobates tinctorius. The sequence goes on from NW_027361910.1 coordinate 6,576,753, forward strand.
ACATGCAGCATTGCCCCACTCCTGCTGCTGCCTCTTGCAATCCCGCTTCACCCTCTGGTAAGCTAAATTCGGACTTTAAGTTGGTCCCCCATTTTCACATAAGATATTTTTTTTCCTATTTCTCTCTTTTAAATTTGGGGTGTGCCGTATGTTCTGGTGCGTCTTATATTCTGAAAAATACAGTGTATATACAGCTCTGGCAAAAAATAAAGAGACCATCACATCAAAACCCTGTCATGGGCAGACCATTCTCCAGATCTGAACCCCATTGAAAACCTCTGGAATGTAATCAAGAGGATGATGGATAGCCACAAGCCAGCAAACAAAGAAGAACTGCTTACATTTTTGTGCCAGAAACAGTGTGAAAGACAGGAGGGAAGCATGCCAAGATGCATGAAAGCTGTTTTTAAATATCATGGTTATTCCACAAAATATTGATTTCAGAACTCTTCCTGAGTTAAAACATAAGTGTTGTTGTTTCTAATTGATTATGAATTTGTTTTCTTTGCATTATTTGAGGTCTGAAAGGACTATTTCTTTTTTTAATTTTGAGCATTTTTCTTTGTCAGAAAAAAAATACAAAATGTATTGCTTGGAAATTCGGAGACATGTTGTCTGAAGTTTATAGACTAAAAGAACAACTTACATTTTACTCAAAAATATACCTATAAAGAGAAAAATCAGTAATGTCACAATGGGGGCAGGCTTTGCAGCATTGAGAATCTCTCTTCCCCTGCATGACAGTCAACTACTAAAATAAATCCCTCTTCTCGTCGTCTCTATTATTTCGTATTCAGTCACTGTTAGGCCTCTTTCACACATCAGGTTTTCGCCTTCAGGCGTGATCCGGCGCTTTTGACAGAAACCGGATCCGGAGAAATGCAATGCCGGATCCGGTTTCCCCCCCATTGACTTGCATTTGCGCCGGATCGCGCCGGATGGCCATGCGTTTCATCCGGTTTTCGCCGGATCCGGCAATGTGTCCGGATCCGGCGTCTGGAAAAAACGTCTACTGTAACGTTTTTTGTCTCCGGCGAAAAAGCCGGACACGCCGGATCCGGCGCGTCCGGCTTTTTCACACAATGGAAGCCTATGAGCGCCGCAATGCGCCGGATCCGTTTTTTTTGGTCTGAGCATGCTCAGTAGCCACAAGGGTCAATTTTAAAAACCGGATCCGGCGTAATCCGTCGAAAAACGGATAGAAAAACGGATGAACCGGATGAGACGGATCCGGTTTTGTCTGTCAAGAAAAAGACGGATCCGGCAGAAAACCGGATCCGTCACATCCGGTTTTACAAAACATTTGCCGGATCCGGCGTTCCGGCACGACGCCGTATCGCGCCTGACGCCGAAAACCTGATGTGTGAAAGTAGCCTAACACAAATAATTTTAAGTTGAAAATTTAGCACAAAATGACCTCCTCAGTTAAGGTTCCATATTAAAATGTTATTTCATGCACAATGCGTACTTTAGTTCCGTGTGTCTCTAGATTCAATCTGTGTGAGGATGCCAGTGGCTCGGTGCATTTCTACGAAAACAGTAATTGCTATGTGCAGCATAAAGATGTCAGGTACATGATCTTAAACCAAAGTTCATCCTCAGCCACAGGCCACTAATTTAGGGCCTGAAGGAAATACAGGGTACAGTGTCTGTACTGTCTGAGACCTTTATGAATATTTTTAATAAATGATTTTCAGTATTTTATGAACATATAACATAAGCAATTTTCACGCTTGGCTACATCTAAATGAGAAAAGCGTTTTATGAGAAAATTACTTCTCATTTCACCATACCTTTATTTTAATCCATGAAGAAATTATGTCAGTCTCCCCATTTACTGATGATGATGTGCTAAAACTATCATTCCCTGGTGATTACAAGAGAACATTGTGTTTCATTTAAGAAACATGTCATGTATGTATGGATATTCGGTGCACAAAACTATCACTGTGCAGTGAGATTTTATTACTTACCCTGTTTTGAGGCTTTCCAGAAAACTTTATGCTTGAAGGTATAAACGAGTCCATAGGGAAGGCAGGGATTCAGAATCAAGTATTGGGATTGTTTGTACCATTTGGATTTAGAAACAGTATATTGCTCATATTCAGTGTTAGACTTAGCAAGTGCTTGAGCCTTGTTATATATCCTATATTTTTCTTGTCAAAAAATACAATCTATTTTTTTATTTAAATTTTATTGTTTTAACAAAACTATTAGTACATTTGGTGTATAATAATGGATGGAATTCCTTGCAAAAACTTTGCTGTTATTCAGTGACGTGACACAGCTGTTACCTAATTAATGTGAAAACCTGATTTGTTAGATGACATGCCGTGGGTTTATATAATGATCCGAAAGCATTGTGTTTGCATACTCTGCCTGAAGAAGGAGCTGGAACAGCTCTGAAATGCGTAGCAAGTCAATAAACTTTTAAGCTAGTCATCACCTCAGTGGTATTCCATATATCATATCCTCGGCAGCGCTACCTCAACCACTCTCATCCTCCCTTTGTAGTACATTATTTAAAGTGACACCCACAAACTTAAATGTATTTTATTGGAATTTTATGCAAAATATCAACACAAAGTAGCCAGTATTTATGAAGTGTAAATTAAATGATAAATGGTTTTCTAATTATTTTAAAAATAAAATCTGAAAATTGTGACGTGTATTTGTGTTCACTTCCTTGTAGTCTGATACCCCTAAATAAAATCCTGAGTGAGTAATTGCCTACAGAAGTCAAATAATTAGAAAATTGATTTCCCTATATGTCATTTATTTTCAGTATAACTACAGCTGTTCTGTTGATATTAGATATCAAATAACATCATGAAAACAAAGGAACACACCAGACAGGTCAGGAATTAAGTTGTAGAGCGAAGTAAAGCAGGGTTAGGTTATAAAAAAATATCCCAAGCTCTAAAGATCTCAAGGAGACCTGTTCAATCCATCATACAAAAATGAAAGGAGTATGGCACAACTGCAAGCCAACCAACAAATGGCCATCCATCTAAACTGACATTCCAAGCAAGGAGAACATTAATTAGAGAAGCAGCCAAGATGCCCATGGTCACTCTGAAACAATTGCAGAGATCCCAGCTCAGGTGAGAGAACGTGTCAACAGGACAACTATTAAGGCCCCGTTATATTTAGCGATGCACCAGAGATCCCGACCACGATATGACCCAGTCAGGATCGCTGGTGCATCGCTAAATGGTTGCTAGTGAGCTGCCAAACAGGCAGATCTCAGCAGCGATGCAGCAGCGGTCGGCGGTCGTACTCACCTGTCAGACGCGGCGAGGGTGATCGTCTTCCGCCTGCGTCCATGGCTCGCTCGTCGGAGCCAGCAGGAAGCCGGCGATGAGAAATGGACCAGGCCGATCTCGCGCGATCAGTGATAGCCAGAGGGGGAGCCGGTTGGAGGTGAGTATCACATGTAGTGATATCGCTAGTGATATCGCTGCTGCATCAAAAAATCGGTGACGCTTTAGCGATATCGCTCTGTGTAAAGGGCCCTTTAGTCATATACTCCATAAATCTGGCATGCCTGCTTGTGAAAGGAGCTGGCTGACAACTCATTTAAATAGGTAGGCCAGCCCCTTCTCTGTCTATTCATTGTCTATTCATTGTCTATTCATTGGCTAAGCCAGTCAGACAGCCACTTCACATAGTGCCTGTTGTCACAGAAAATATTCTCTCATGCTGAGGACATTAACAGAAGTGAAACTTTAGAACCCAAATAATCTCATTCAAGTAATTATTTTTAGAAGAATAACCCCTTTAAATTATGGAAGGCATTTTTTGATATTTTTTCATTACCTCAATAACATATACAGTATAATGCTTCTTGATCATATTATTGATAGTGAAACTTCACCTTTCAACCGTCGGTCCCCTGAAATAAATATATGTACATAAAAGCTTGTCAAAGCCACTTCAGTAACATTTCTGATTGTGTTGTGAGGTCTTGAAATAATTTTGGGGGGTAACAATACTGTAACTCCCGGACACAAATTTACAGACATTTATGTTAATGAGTAAAGGAATACATGTATTGTCCCAATTGCAGATACAATTACTGAACATATAAGGCTACTTTCACACGTCCGTCGGTGGCATTCCGGCTCCGTGCGGCAAAAAGATGGAGTGCCGGATCCAGCCGTGAATGGAGGGACCGGAAGTATATGCGGCGCATCTTACGGCGCCTGCCACAGCTATGTTGCGGAGTCGCCGGGGAAGAAAAGGATCCACGAGCCAGTGAACAGGGTATGAAAAAGAGAGAACGGGGTATGAAAGAGAGAGAGAGAGAACGGGGTATGAAAGAGAGAGAGAGAGAACGGGGTATGAAAGAGAGAGAGAGAGAACGGGGTATGAAAGAGAGAGAGAGAGAACGGGGTATGAAAGAGAGAGAGAGATATCCGGGCATGAGCACAGGGTAAAACCGTGCATGCGGTGGCCGGATCAGGTAGAAGCCTGATCCGGCGGCCGGAATGTGCCATAGGGTAACATTGTCCCGCAGAGCCGGGAGGGCCGCATCCGGCCATGTCCGGCTTTTTTCGCCGGACAAAAAAACACTGCAGCACCCGTCCTGTCCGGCCGCCGGACAGAGGAATTCAGCCGGATCCGGTAAAAACCGGAACAAACGGAAGCACATGCGGCGCGATCCGGCGCATGTGCTTCTCAATGACAAAAAAACGCATCCGGCGGTAAAAAAAAACGGATCCGTTTTTTTACACACATGCCGGATTGTGCCTGACGGCACAAACCGGATGTGTGAAAGAGGCCTAAGTAGGAATCAGCAGACCTGTGGAAGTTTGGGCTCTGGTACCTGACTAAACTTTACTCCAAGCTTTGGTTAGGGTACCAGAACTATGCTCGAACTTCAACCAGGACCCAAACCTCTTTGAAATTAATGGGGGCCCGAACTTTGGAGCTGGAAAATCTCTCTCTCTCTGAACTTCACAGTTTGAGTTCGCTTATCTCTACAAATAAGCATGGTGATGTTCCTTTTTTAACGATCACACTGCCAGCAGTAAATATAGTAAAACACACATGTCAATGCGTTACTGAAACAAAGAAGAAGGGCATAGGTTCGTAGCCTTAAGGTTCTCCAAGATTGCTTGGAACAACCTCACTGCCTTCAAAAGCAGTGTGAAGATGTACCTAGAAGAATTGATGGTGTTTTGAAGGCAAAGGGCAGTCACACCAAATGTTGATTATATTTAGATTTCTCTTTTGTTCATTTACTTTGCATTTTCTTAATTGATAAAAATAAACTATTAACACTTCTATATTTTAAAGCATTCTTACATTGCAGCATTTTTTACATAACTGCCTACAACTTTTCCATCTAAAACGTTAAAGGTGTAGTCCAGTTCTTCTCACTTCCGCCTCGGAAATGAGCCTGATCATTGACGTCACATCTATAGATCTATGCTGACTCGTGTGTCAAAGCGGCAGGTGTACTAGGAACCAGCCAGTTAATTAAGGGCCTGTCACACTAAGCGATATCGCTAGCAATATCGTTATAACTTGTGACGTTATAGCGATATCGCTATGTCTGATACTTACCTACAACCCGCTCCCCCCGCTGGTTATCGCTGATCGCGCGAGAACAGGCTGGACTGTTTCTCGTTGTCAGCTTCCTGCGGCGCTTCCTGCTGTGACGACGAGCGACGAGCGTGGAGCCGGGCGGGAGGATGCAGGATCGCCTCGTCTGACAGGTAAGTAGCGACCCCCGTCCCCAGCGATGTCGCTGGTGAGATCTGCCTGTGTGGCAGCTCACTAGCGACCACTTAGCGATGGTAGCAGCGATCCTGACCGCGTCATATCGCTGGTCGGGATCGCTGGTACATCGCTAAGTGTGACACTACCTTTACTGTCAGCAGCTACATGGGCTACCAATCTTGATTTCAGGAAATTATTATATGGATGTATTCTATGAGTCTACACTTCTGTATTTTTATCGGATGCATTGTACTGTATAGTAACGTAAAAAATCTGATTGACTTAGAGCTAGCGAAAAGTGACGGTGACTATAATTTCACCTGGTGCCCTCCACTGAGATTGGTTTTCTGTACCTCTTGTTTCCGGAATGGCTGCCATAGGGACAAGAGGGTTGCAGTTGTAAGTTTAAACCACACTTATCCCTCCTTTACTGCCCAACAGCAAAGGAAGGGCAAAGAAGGTGTGATTTAGACTTACCACTGAACTCCCCATGCCAGTGTGGCAGCATGAGGAACTGAATACTGATTTGAGCAGAGGAGACTGTAGAAGACTAACAGAGGGCATCAGGTAAGGTGACTATACTGTACATGTGAAATGTATGGTTACTTTTTAGTCCCAGGATGGAGAGTAAAACCAAATATCTGTTCAACATATTTCCACCTGGCCTTTGGACTTGGGTCCCTTTCCGCAGCTATAACTGCTTCCATTCTGTATGGCACTGACTGCACTTTCCAATATAGAGGATCACTGCAAAAAATGCATTAAACAGTCAATCCTACGGAGTTCTAGCTGTGTACAACACTAATTAAAATCTCTCTAAATACTAATAAATATTCATAGACCAAAATATAAATTTACCCTGTGAAGGTTATTTTGATCACTCAACTGCATTTCGCAGAAGTAATGGTCAACTCTGAGGTTCTTAAATAACCTGCCAACATTTGATATTTCTGCTATGAGGAAATTACAGTCCTCGCTTCATAGCTCTTGCTGTACAAATCCACTGTCAGTCATTTTGCTTTCTTTTTTCTAATCCTAGAAAAGGTTTAAATAGCACTCATGCTTTTCAGAGAAGTTAGGTATTGAGCACAACAAAGAGGCAAAAACGTCAGAAGGATATTTACAACTGTTGTTATTTGGGAGTTTCTGGGTGGAATATATAATCCATTTTTATCTATCTGTACCACCTGTTGTCAGAGGAAGGCAGACCTGGTACAGACGGCCATGAACTATGCGGGAAAACAAGGTTAAATACATGGTGAGGACATGAACAATAATTCACGTCTAATATATAAATACATGTATATATCCTTGTGTGTCTAACAATCTTGACAACGCCAAAGACCTGTCACTCAATGCATCAAGATCGAATCTCTGAATCAATGTTTTTGCCTTATTTTATACAAAGCTTTGGGTTTTATAGCAGTTAATCCCTATTTTCCAATCACCATTCAATCCCCCTTTCATCTCAAAGTTTAATCAGGTTCAAAAGGCTGATGGATATAATATCCTCACCGAATACCTCTATTGTGGAGGGACAGTCCCTTCTTTCAACCCAAAGCCCTCTGACCCTTTTTAATCCTTAGATAAATCTTTTCTATAACCCAATGACTAGCTAAACAATAAGAAATTAAGCATTTTGCTCAAGAGAACTGGTCCTTAAAAGCATATTGTGCCCCAAAATGATAATTAAAACATAATTTCATGCATTTTAAACATTAACATTTTTTATATTGAGACTTTGGATTTAGCGATAAATTATAAATGAAAAACTATTCCATTGTATATATATATATATGCATAAAAAAGACATTTGTGGCACCTTGAGCAATGCGTTCCTTTTTGACCATGCAGAAAGGTTTGCGATATATTACTCTTTTTCACTCTACAGATCTACTTTAGATTGCCTAGTGCTCGCAGAGCCGACAGTAGAAGAAAACAGAACTATATAATATAACCTCTGTGTGTCCAAGATCAATAGAGGATGCAGGATAGGAAAAAAGTGGTCAGACAATCCGCGCTGCGAATCACTATGAACAATTATTATTACAGTGGTCTTTATTCGACGCATTTCGAAGTTTCCAGAACTCCTTCCTCAGGTAAAAACCTGAGGAAGGAGTTCTGTGAAACTTTGAAGCGTTATATAAGTTGGATGCTCTGCAGTGAACATTGCCATCACTATATTTACACATAGAGACAGCAAGGCATTTGAAAAAGCACACAGGTCCAGACAGTGAGAGCAGTGATTAGATGACCTGATCTGAAAGCAGCCTATGCTGGAGCTGGCAATTTTGTAAGATTTAAAACGGGAACTTGTCAGAATCTGAGAGGGAGGAAGGGGAATGAGCATCTAACTGCAGTATACAAATCTATGGACTAGAGAGAGGTTTCTGGCATGTTAGGAGTTATCCCCTCTACAGGAACGTAACTAATGTGCACTCTCACTCAGGTTTTGGGTCAGCACTAGTGACCAAGTTCCATGGAAACCAGCTTTACACTATGGAAGGAAAATAACAGCAGAGCTAAAAAGTACTGTAAGTCAATTGGAAACTTGATTATTTTCATGCGGTCTAATTAACTAAAGCAATTTATTCACTAGAGAATACTATTTAAGCATGACAGTGAAGCATTTTAGGCTTGAATAAAACTCTATCATAATGTGCAATAGGATACATGCTCTTTAAAGAAAAAAGGTAAATGTAAACTTCCTTAAATCTATACCAGATTTGTATGCATCATATGCTTCCACTGTCTAATGCTTTATTTTACCAGCTTGTAATCAGATTATTATTATTCAGGTCACACTTTGGCATTTCCATTTGGATCATTGTACATCTGGCATTTTGAAATGGCAACATTTGTATAGTTCCCAATCCTAGGAAACATGAACAAGATTTAGAAATATGCCTACCGGCCAGGTTTAGTATGTGTTATTCCTTCTATACTTTATTATAATGCCATTCTATGCCATTAAACCTTACTTTATAAAGCATCTGTCTCCATTACACACCCGAAAATGGTTGCATAGTAATGTTTACGAGCTAATTCTATTTTTAATAACCAAATCACAGGAAAGTATTTTTATTTCACTCTGCATTCTTCAGTATTTCTACTTGAAAAGATGGATCTTATTCTACTTAGTGAATGAAATCTGATTGTGTTTTAGGAGTTATGCTTAAACACTCATGCAGATGATTACCTTAAAGTGGATTTCCATTTATAATTTTTTGAAGCTTATCAACTTGCTCTTGTTTAAAATAAGAAATAGAGCTATGCTTACTGACCCCGGCTCTAGTGCTGGTTCACTGTCACTGCTCCTAGTGATCGTTTACAGGCTGAAGTGGCGATGTCATGTCATGACTACAGGGCACACATCACAGCTGCTTCAAGAACCACTCGTATTCGAATCCAACATCCTCTCACGTCATTCCAGGGCTTCTGGTTTCCATAAGGCCCCGGAGGGTTCTGCACAAGTGTGCTGAAAATCACAGCGCTATGATGTCAGGATGTGCGCTATCACCTTCCGCACACATCTGGGGATTCCAGCATGAGCAAAGCAGATCAGAAGATGCTGCGAGGATCAGACATGTGCCGGTGAGTAATGGAGGGGACGAAGAGGTGAATTGTAAGGTAATTAACAGGTTTTTGTTCATTTTATCTTTGATGGCCCTTTATGGCTCAAAAAAAATTTGAGGAAAGAGGCCTACGTGTTGCTGAATCCCCGTGGAAAACTCCATATGAGCCTGTAGGTGTTCCCACTACTAAGCTACACAATGTTCCAATTGGATTTAGGTGTCGTAAAAAAGCAATTTTTTGTTTTCCAAATAAATTCATCAATGGTATTATGCCTCAGAGCACTTTGGACCATAGAAATCAATCTCAAACACCTGTGATTATTAGTTTGCCAGGTGAGCCAATTAAATGAAAACTACTTAAGAAGGACATTGCACACTATTACCATGCAAAAGGTTTCAAGCAATATGGGAAAGAAAAAGGATCTCTCTGCTGCCAAAAAGCATGAAATAGTGCAATGCCTTGGAAAAGGTATGAAAACATTACATATTTCATGACAACTTAAGTATCATATTATGAAGAGATTTGTGGCTGATACAGAGCACAGACAGGTTGTGCAGATAAAGGTACAATGAGAAAGGTTTCTGAAAGTCATATTCATCAGAATTAACACATTGACCACTGATGTCATTAATGCCCCCCAATCAGCGACTATCTGCTGATGACATTACTAAGATGCTAAGGGAAAGTCCCTAGGAGGCTAATATTGTTTACACAATACTGTCTACAAATATCTCAAGGGCTGTCACAATGTAGAAGTATCATCTTTATTCTCATTTGCACAAGGAAATACTAGAAGCAATGGGATGAAACTGAATGAGAGGAGACATAGATTAGATATTAGAAAAAACTTTTTGACAGTTAGAGTGATCAATGAGTGGAACAGGCTGCCACGGGAGGTGGTGAGTTCTCCTTCAATAGAAGTCTTCAAACAGAGGCTGGACAGACATCTGTCTGGGATGATTTAGCGAATCCTGCTTTGAGCAGGGGGTTGGACCAGATGGCCCAGGAGGTCCCATCCGACTCTACGATTCTATGATTCTACTGTATAATTTGATTCATTGGGGTACGTATATATCACTAGACAGCGCTGAAAGAATAAACTCAGCTATTGATATATAAGTGGGCAGCGGCCAATGTGTTAAGAGAGCAGATGCTAAAATACCATAACAAAGCAGCAAACAGATATTTGAAGCTAATTGTGCCTCTGTAGTCCCACAACCCTCAATATTTTGCATAAACCAACTATTTGGCCACCACTAAACAGTGCTTACAAGCAGAAACAGTTTAAGTGGGCCTAGAGAAATGAAAACTAATTTTAAAACAGTCTTGTTTGCCATACAACTGTCATGATCCATGCAGGATCAGGACTGATAAAAAGCACAGGTAACCTTTTTTTTTCTTAAGCTGTGCTTAAGTTTGGTTTTTGCCCCCGGTGGCCATTAGGATTATTGCACTGTGGTGTCGTTTGTTCTAAGTTTGCCCCGGGTGGTGGTGAGCGTCACTGCACTCTGGTTTCTTTAGTTAAGTGCACATGATTATAATGCAGGTGGGATTGCTCTGGCTCTGCTATAAAAGAGTCACAGGTGTTGCAATCAGTGTTGGTGATAGTGTTCATTTCAACCATCCTTGGTGGAGGAAGGAGCTGGAGAGCGTTCTTTGCAGCACTGTCTTAGCCCTGGTGTGGAAGGAGTCATAGGGGATTTCCTTGTAGCTCTGACAGAGCTTGGTGGCAGCGATTCAGGAGGAGAGCTGCATTCTGGTGGTGGACTCTGTTGCCGGGAGCAAGTGCAACAGAGTAAAGCTAAGTGGTGTTTCCCTGTTTGTGTTTTTCCTTAGTGTGTATTAGTACAGCAGTGGGGCCAGTGCCTGTGCCACCCAGCTCCCTAGCAAGGGATAGGTGTAAGGTGTGCTAGGGCAACAGGTTCCTGACCGGCATAGGGAACGTTAGGAGTGTTAGGGACACTGACTCAGGGGAGAGCAGGAGGTCTCCACGTCCCCTTTCCCTATCGCAGGGCCCACAGTTGTAACTATTTCCCCTTTCCCTGTGTCTTGTTGCTTTAGTTACCGGCCTGCGGGCCGTGTCACACAGGACAGTATCGCATGCCACGTCTTGTTGTTTTAGTTACCAGCCTGCGGGTCGTGTCACACAGGACGGGTCATCATGACAGCAACCCTGGATGGTTTAAACTGGATGGAGTAGTGGATGGTTGATAGATGGCCACCATGTCCACGCAAGGCTGCAACATCAGCAGATAGGTGGTGGAGTGATTGAGAGAGAGAGCTGGTAGGCCTCTTTAGGGTCCCTGAAAGTGTGCAAATTACCTCAACAAAGTACATAGAGTTTCTGACTGAACACTTTCTTTCATGGTACAAAAAGAAGAATCATGCCATCCATAGCAAAATTGTTGGTATCCCTCGTTTAATGACAGAAAAACCCACAATGGTCACATAAATAACTTGAATCTGACAAAAGTAATAATAGTTAAAAATCTATGATAATAAAATCATGAAATAGACCTGGACAGAAATGATGGTTCCCCTGAAAATAATGTGGCAAAAGGGACATGTTAAATAAGGGTGTGTCCATTAATTAGCATTACAGGTGTCTACAATCTTAGAATCAGTGAGTGGGCCTGTATAGAGGGCTACAGATTCTCACTGTGCTGTTTGGTGACTTGGTGTGTATTACACTCAACATAGACCAGAGGAAGCGAAGGAAAGAGCTGTCCCAGGAGATTAGAAAGAAAATTATAGATAAACATGTTAATGGTAAAAGTTATAAGACCATCTCCAAGCAGCTTGATGTTCCTGTGACTACAGTTGCACATATTATTCAGATATGTCAGATCCATGGGACTGTAGCCAACCTCCCTGGACATGGCCGCAGGAAGAAAATTGATGACAAATCAAAGAGATAATACGAATGGTAACAAAAGAGCACAGAAAAACTTCTAAACAGAGGTGAAGGTGAAATTCAAGCTCAAGGAACATCAGTGTCAGATGGCACCATCCGTCATTGTATGAGCCAAAGTGGACCAAGGAGGATACTATTGTTCTATGTTCACAGATGGAAAAATGAAGCATACCAAGAAAAGAAAACTGTCCCTACTGTGAAACATGGAGGAGGCTTTTTTATGTTCTGGGGCTGCTTTGCTGCATCTGGCACAGGGTGTCTAGAATCTGTGCAGTGTACAAAGAAATCTCAAGACTATCAAGTGATTCTAGAGAGAAATGTGCTGCCCAGTGTCAGAAAGCTTGGTCTCAGTCGCAGGTCATGGTTCTTGCAACAGGATAATGACCCAAAACACACAGCTAAAAATATCCAAGAATGGCTAAGAGGAAAACATTTGACTATCCTGAAGTGGCCTTCTATGAGCCCTGACCTAAATCTTATTGAGCATCTTTGGAAAGAGCTGAAACATGTTGTCTGGAAAAGGCAACCTTCAAACACGAGACAACTGGAGCAGTTTGCTCTTGAGGAGTGGGTTAAAATACCTGTTGAGAGGTGCAGAAGTCTCATTGACAGTTACAGGAATCATTTGATTGCAGTGATTGCCTCAAAGGGTTGTGCAACAAAATATTAAGTTATTAAGTACCATAATTTCTGTCCAGGCCTATTTCATGAGAGTTGTTTTTTTTTTTAATTCTGTGGAAGCATGGCTGAAAAGCAATGTCTTACCTGTTGAGATGTTTTTGACTGAAAAAGCTTTTAAATTCAGTTAATGTGACCTTTTACTGCTGAAAATATAACAAATGACCATTTTCATAACTATGTTGTGAATAATAATTTGGAACACATGAGTTTTTTTTAGTTTACAAAAAAAAAAAAAATACTGTTATCATTGGAAGTTTGTCCAATACAATTTGATTTATACTCTAAGGATTGATGATTTGAACATTATACTGACTTATTCGCATCAACCATTTAGGAAAATCAAAGGAAAAATAGTATTTGCATGATAATTTGATGTAGTTTTGCTTTACATTATTGGTATATTTGCAGGCTTAAGGGGTAAAGTCACAGTATAAAATTCTGTATCTGAAAATGCAAGGAGTTAATAGCTGCTAAAATCTAATAAAACCAGTATAGCGAAAGTGCCACAGATGTGTATTTTACAGAGCATTCTTCTGGTAATGGAGCCGTCACATAATGAACATGGAAATAACAGTATATCTTGTAATAATTAGAGTGATAAATCATTGCTGAGACATGTTTACTAGGTGCCTTGCTAAGCCCATAACTAACATAAATACCTTCAAAAGACTTAATAAAGATTCGATTAATGATATAATTTATTTTGTTCTTTTCTGGAGGCAGGCTCACTTTACTTAACACAATTACACACCCAGGTCTGTCAAACAAAGCCTTTATTATAGCTCCTGGGTAACATTTGGGAATTGACAAGGAGATTCTGAAAGCATGGGGAGCTTGCATTGATTAGTATCGTCAATAAAAATGAAAGGATGAAACCATTAAAAACTAGCATCTCCTATTTGAACAATAAGAAAGTTTTCGTAAAGGGCATCTAATTGACATCATTTATTGTATGCCCCATTGGCAACACTATAAGTCACAGTATTAAGTAAGACCCTTTCCTTCTTAAGCCCCCGGCACACATCGCGCTCTTGCTAGCGAGATCGCTGCTGAGTCACAAGTTTTGTGACGCAACAGCGATCTCACCAGCGAGATCGCTGTGTGTGACACTGACCTGCGACCGGCCCCCCTGCCGGGTATCGCTAATCGTCCTGAAATGGCCAGGACATTTTTTTGATCGCTGGTCTCCTGCTGGCCAGCATGCATCGCTGCGTGTGACAGGCGGGAGATCAGCGATCAGCGCGCTGGTAACTAAGGTAAATGCAGTGTTTCTAAGCAGAACGCGGTGCTTAGAAACCTGATGCACGCTGGTGCAGGGAGCTGGTAACCAAGGTACACATCGGGTTTCTAAGTGACGTCCGCCGCTTAGAAACCCGATGTGTACCTTAGTTACCAGCTCCCTGCATCAGCGCGATGGTAACTAACGTACACAGCGATGCCGCGCGCTCGACGTCGCTGGTGCTGATCGCTGGTGAAGCTGCCTGTTTGACAGCTCACCAGCGATCATGTAGCGACACACCAGCGATCCTGACAAGGTGATATCGTTGTCGGGATCGCTGGTGAGTCACTATGTATGACGGGGCCCTTAGTTAAGACTAATTGGATTAATAGATTCAGTGCCACTTTTTGTGGGCGTTAATAAGGGTAGGAATCTTTCAAAAGTCAAAACTTGAATATCCATTTTTTCCCAGGTCTAATTTTTTTTTTATAGAATGAGGAGGTACAACAGCAGGGAATGGCCCAGCGAGTGGGGGAGAGTAGTACTCGCTATATAAGAGTGTGGAAAGAGAAGAAACACCCACCTGAAGACCTTATAGGGCGGATATTTGTGATAATGCTGCATTTTTCAATAGTTCCAGCAGTAAAGTTCACTTTCCCATGCAACCCATACAGCTATACAAGATGTAATACATCAAGAATATAAATTGGGTCACAGTGGATAAAGTAAAATTCTCCTTTATGAATTACAGTCAGTGCAATTTGTTCCAGGTGAAGGACATTAGCACACCAGCACAAAAGTACCACCATGAGACAGTACAAATATTTCACAGCCCAGAGGATTAGAAAGGGTTATTCCTGAGTGAGGACTGCATTTGCCAGCCAACTAAAGGTGCATGGAGATACTCACTTCGGAGGGAGTCTATATGCTGATGGCTGACTCAAAACATAAATAAATTCAATGATACACATGAATACATAAGGTCAAAGGAATCTCATTATAGGAAAAGAAAAGGTGCACATAAAAATGTATATATCCTCATATAAATGCACATGTGGACTATATGATGACCAATCGGTAATGAAAATATGGGAAACCAAGAGAGAAAGAGAAACCGAATAAATACCAAAATGGTGGTAAAAAATATGTCAAGCTTTATTAAATCAAGACATAGGTGCACGTAAGAGAGTGGGAACAATCAGAAAAAAGGGGGTGGAAATCAAATATAATGAATCCAAGGTACCACAGAATATGCTTATAGAGGATTATCAATTTGGATTAAAAAAAATCACGAAATGTCAAAAGATAACATAAAATGAAGTAGCATAGTAAAAGATCCTAGCATTTAAACCATGAGGTAGTATGTGATGTCTTTGTGCCACTAAAGCGTAGATAACGTTCTATAGTGCATGGATACCTTGAAGAAAAAAGGGCTCCTACCATATACCGTATAATGTGGCTAAGTGATCCAAGAAATATACTATGAAGGTATACTGTGCGCCCACCCCGACACCAAAACGTGCGTCGGTGTGGACACATCTTTGTGTGACCCTTAGCTTCTGACATCTACCCAGACATATATATTTACATCACCTGCCTTCATCGTATATTGCTTGAATCACTTAGTCACATTATATATGCTAGGAGCCTTCGTTCCTTCCAGGTATTCATGCACTATAGCACTTTTTCTATGCTTTGGAGGCACAAACACATACTAACATACTACCTCATGGTTTAAATGCTAGGATCTTTTACTATGCTGCTTCATTTTATGTTATATTTAGATATTTGATGATTTTTTTTTATCCACGTTAATAATCCTCTATTAACTATAAGCATATTCTGTGATACCTTGGATTCATTATATTTGGTATATATTGTTTTTTACATACCTATGGATCATGCGGCACACTTTGATTTGGTTGTTCCCACTCCTTACGAGCACCAATATCTTGATCTAATAAAGCGTAAGATATTTTTTAACACCATTTTGGGCTTTATTCAGTTTTGCTCTCTCTCTTGGTTTTCCCTGATGCCTGACTGTGAAAAGGAGGGCTATGTTAGAGATGGTGAAGACATTGGTTCCTGAGTGTGGGGGAATGTGGTTAATTTAGAGCTTGGCTGAGTAGATTACAGCAGGCTGTGTAGAGTGTCGCGATTGACAGCTCATCGTTGATGTCTACCTTTATTTATACTAAGCAGTTGCCTTCTATAAGATTTCTGGAACAACTAAGCTTGTTGCCTCTTGAAAGACTATAACGACCAGAGGTGTTACCTCTTTCTGTATAAAATTGTTAATAAACCATCCTGTGTAGGCCTACATTCCTTCTGTTATATCCGAGTGGAGTACCACTTTGCCACCAAGGAGCACTGTAAGTTGTACATTTTAGCAGGCACATCTAACACCAACAACTAATAACCCTAGTCTACTGGGTAGCCATAACAAACAGTAATAATTACAGTGCTTTCTTTTCCTTGAACATTAAACTGGATCCTACTGGAGGATTAATGCTAAATTGCGCAAAAGAAAATACTGAATTGGTGCTGAACACACTATCTCTTCAAGTGACAATTGGGAGTTACCTCTCTTCTATTTCATAAAACAATATTTGTTCCACATTCTGGTTTTGAAATGTGCAGCTCTAACAACGTTCGGTCAGATTAAAATGGTACAGAAATCAACAGATAGCCTTGTTTTCAATATTGTTAAATGTATGTAAAATGTAATCACACAATAAAATCCTTTTATTACAGCGTTTGCTGCATGACTTTCATCTTGAGCAACCTAAGGATTATTCAATTGGAAAAAATATTCATGTTTATTTCTTATTCCTCCTTGTAATGAGTTCTAAATTTAGTTGTTGGGGAGTGAATGAATTGATTATTGGCTTTCTCTGGAGTATGGGGATTACATTAGGAATCATCATAAATCATAAACAGTTCCTCAAACAAAAAAGTCTGGAATTTCTATAACCAGTGTAGAAGTGTAGATGTTGGATTACTCGAAACTGAACCTTCAAGCCTGAATCTCACCCAACATAAACAGAATGCTATTTCACAGCCCTTCCCCAAACGTATTAAATCCTTAATGAGAAATTCCAGCTTTTTAACCCTTCCATACATGCAAGATAAGGTCATTTACTTTAGGTTACAGCTGTTGGCATGTGACTCTTCAGTTGTTACAAAACTACAACTTCCAGCATTGCAGTAAAGACTGACCAAATATAAGCCATTATATGATACTTTTCTTTAAATTGATGATCAATTCATGACTTACCAGGATGTGTGTGAGCTGGATTGTAATAAGAGGTGAGCCAGATAAGTTTGGACACAGGTATGGAGGTGGCTCCACCTTCAAAGAGATGAGGTAACTGGCCGCTGAAATCATGTGATCCTTAAACTGATTTGCCCCTGAGATTCTTTAAGAAGAAAAAAAAAACAGTTATTCTAGGTTCTTGAAAGTAATCCATACAGCAAATGCACACACGAGCACTTTAAAAAAAAATCAAAAAGTGTCAATTCAGCTCAGTAGTCGAGTTAAAGATAAGTATACCAGAAGACTTCCAGGGTGAACAGTCTGTGGGGTTTGGGTGTGGTGCACAGAGTATGCACTGGGGGATGTTCTCCAGCACCAAAGAAAGTAGTTAAAACTTAGCCTTTAATCATATAGAATAACAAAATGAGAGAAAATGCACTTTTTTATCCTAGGGTTAAGTTTTAGCTACTTTCCTTTGGAGTTTGAGAATATTCCCTTTTGGGCCATTGAGAGCTCTCTGATCACAGCCCTATGTTAGTGCATGAAGCTACACAGCCTTCATTCTCTGCTATACCAGCTCTGTTGGAGTACATGTGTGACAGGTAGATGCTGCACTGTTGATTTAGAATCATCCAGAATCTATAGGGGTTAAAATGGTTATAGCAGTTGGGGAGTGTTTAGCTAAGCCCCAGAAGATACTGTGAAAGTGTTATTGTGTCCTGGACATGTAAGAAAGAGGAAGGTTTGTGTTAGAGAGTCTCCTGTGAGACTGAAAACAGACAAGCTGTATAGAGCAGTTTTGCAGAGAAGTGATAGCTGTAATCACAGAAGCAATCAGGACAGCCAGGAGCATCTTTATCACCTCAAGATAAAAGTGAGAGAGCTAAAGCACCAGACTCATTCCCCCCACCTCACTACATGAGGAAGGTACAGTTCTGCTTAGGTTAAGACACTCTGTGTGAAAATAAGTGATCTGTGAATTGAAGCTATATGTGAAGAGACTTTCATATAAGTTGATGAAGCGTTGCATGAAGAAAAGTGATTTTGTGTGATGAAAAGAAGCTTGAATAAAACCCCTGTGATCAGCTTCAGCTCAGAACTGTGTCATAGATGTGTGCCTGTAAACAATTATCTCACCACTACTGTGAAGAATTATGGCTCCATGCAAAACAAAGCCATAGTAAGGCATTAGCCCCTAGCAAACATGAGACTACTCCTGCTGCCACAAATAATAGTGGTTAAAGTGTTAGCTTTATCATTTTATACAAAACATAATATTTATACAAAATCAATGCACATTATGATGCTTCCACATTCCTCTATGCATTTAAAACAAGAAAAGTGCCCCTTATAAAAGATATTTTAACATATCCATGCATTTATTTAATCTAACTTCTAATACCCAATTCATAGAGCAAAGATGGGTAATAGTAGTAGTGTATAACGCAGACTCTATGGCTACATTTGCCATAAAATATACTAGAATCTTAATGGACTCCATTAAAGTCAAAGGCGTCTGTTTAAAGACATGAGTGTAAAGCCTCTTTAATACTTTTTTCATTTATACCTTTCTTGTATTATTTTGTTGGAGCATTTTTGAGAAATCCATCCTTGAAGTTTTAAGCAAAAGTTCAGCCGGGCGGTCACTGCACTTGTAGCTCTGTTGTGCTGCCTCCTTTTTCCCCACCCACCGCCAGCTTCCAGGTCACTCTTCTCTCAGAAAAAAGTAATCTGTGGCACAAAGACTCACAGTGAGTGGGGAAAAGTGAGAGAGCACAGCAGAGCTAGAAGTGCAGTGCCGCTCCACTGCCCCTGTAATTAAAACTTCAAGGATGGATTTCTCAAAAATACACCAACAAAAAACTACAAGAAAGGTATGAATTTAATAAGCATTAAAGGGATGTCACACTTTTGTCTTATGGGTCAAATATCCTGCTGACAGGTTCTTAATGAGAGAACCTGTCACTTGTTAAAAAAAAAACTGCGTTAAATATCGTGTAAAATTCCCTGAATTCCACCAATCCTGCCACTTTTTACGTTTTCTGCTGTGTCGCTCCATTGCAAACATACTTACATTTGATTCTTCACAGGTGAAATCTCTGCTTGCCAATCAAATGGCTGCTTCCTCACAGTCTTCTCGTGGGGTGTGCGCTTTTACCCCTCGCTTCCAGATGCTGACCACTGACTGCTGATCTAACATTCTATCCATCCCAGATGCTGCTATTATTGACAGCATCTTGGAGAGAGGGGGAAAGTGCTCGCCCAACGAGAAGATTGAAGAAGCGACAAGTTGGTTTTCAAACAAGTTATGTAACTCAATTTTTTTTAGCAAATGTCAGGTCCTCTTTAATTATAACATTACTGTGCCAAAATGTTCTCCATTGAAAACCTTATTGCAGTAATGGGTGGAAACAAATAAAATATTTAAAGTGAGCTTGTCAAGCTATTCCACTCTACAGGCAGGAAGAAGCCATTGTGGATGAGCCCCAGTGACTAGTCCTCTTGGTCTCCTTGTTCCATGCCCATGAACAGTACATTTTCTCTAAAATTCTGCAACATTTCAGAGTAAAGCATAGATGAGGGAGTCTGCCCCCAATATCTTCTGTGTCATGATCCAAGGTGGATCTGACAGTTTAAATGCACAAAGTGAGTTTTTTTTCCTTTGGCTTGGTGCCAAAGTGGGTTGATTGCCCCCGGTGGCCATTAGAATTATTACACGTGGTGTCGTTCATTCTAAGTTGCCCCGGTGGTGGTGAGTGGTAGTGCACTTTAGTTTCTTTGGTTTAATGTGCACGTAATTATAAATCAGGTGTGAGGCTCTATAAAAGAGTCAGGTGTGTTCAATCACTGTTTGGTGATATTGTGTGTTAGTCATTCACAAGGAAGCCTGGGTGAGGAAGGAGCTGAACATGAGTCCTGCACAGCCCAGCCAGAGGGGACGAGTGGCAGCTATGTGGTCTGCAAGAAGAGCTGGCATGGCGTGGTGGAGTCACAGTTTATGGTGTTGGCAGGAAGTGCTTGCATGGCTTGGTGGAGTGGCGACTATAGAGAGAGTTGCACTCAGCATGCGGGACTTGGTTGCTGAGAGCTGGACTCAAGCATGCTTGACTTTTTGGGCAGGAGCTGAACTCATCTTTGGGACTCTGTTAGTGTACTTCTGCAATTGGTGGTGGACTCTGCTCCAAGGCTGCGCTATTTTGATGGATCCGATATTGGTGATGGATCCAGGTGGAGGAGAAGATGCACGCAGGTGGTGGGCTCTGTTGCTAGGAGCGTACGCAACAGAGCAAAGCTAAGTGGTGTTTCCCCTGTTTTGTCATCTTTCCTCATGTGTGTTTAGTGCAGTGGTGGGATTAGTTTCCGCACCCTCCAATTCCCTAGTGAGGGTTTAGGTCAGGGCGAGTCAGGGTTTGAGGTATGTGTGCGTCGCCCGGTGCGGAACCGGCATAGGGAACGTTAGGAGTGCAGGGACACTGGCTCAGGGGAGTACAGGAGGTCTCCACGTCCCTATTCCCTATCGCAGGGCCCACCATTGTTAATGTTACCCAGGTTCTCCCTTATTATTTAAATTCGCCCCACTGGAGGCGGTGTATCCAGGGTCACATGTGTTATGGGTTCGCCTTGCGGTAGTCGCTGCGTCCAGACACACGCGTGACCATGACATTCTGCTTGTTTTTGGGGCAGCGTGAATCACCTGACAGGTTCCTTTTCATTTTCCTACTTTGTACTCACATACTTTAATATATAAAGCATTCTGCACTTAGCAAATAATCAAAAACATCTAAATAACAACAATTGAAAGTAACAAAATGTTAAGGTGCATATATAAATATACTAGCTGCTGGCCCGATTCTAAAGCATCGGGTACTCTAGAATATGGCCAGCGGCAGATTAAAATAAAAAATGTGATATACTTACCATCCGACGGCCCCGGAATCTGTCCCTCCGCTCCACGCTGCCGCCATCTTCCGTTCCCAGTACTGCTTTGCGCCAAAGACCGCTGCTGACATCCTCTCGCGAGAGCATCAGCGGTATTTCGCGCAAAGCTGTACTGGGAACGGAAGATGCCGGCAGCATGGAGAGGAGGGACAGATTCCGGGGGCCATCGGAAGGTGAGTAGATCACTATTTTTTATCCTAATTCTATTTTTTACACGTTTATGGTACCGAGGGTCCAAAGGAATCTCTTCTCCTCCGGACCCTGGGTACCGGCTAGTGCCGGGCATCTCCAGCTGCGTTGCCGCTGACGCCTGTGCGCCCGGAGATGACCCATGGCAACCGTACCGGTAGCGGTGGCTTGCGTCCTGCTAATTGCGGACTGCGCCTGTTGCTGATTGGTTGCGGTCTGGCGGGGGCCTGGCGGCCACGACCAATCAGCGCGGCGGCATTTCGGTTACAGACAGACATGATAAGGCGTTTATATAGATATATAGATATGTATATATATGTATATAAATTCTCAATTCAATTGTACAGAGGCATGGTAAAACTTCACTTTGCAGGTCCTGGCTCTGAAGCAGACAGAAGACTAATGTTTTTTTATTTGTACTCCATGAAAGCATTTAAATCTGCTAAGTGAAAACTTGTATAAATTGATTTAAACACATTAGTTAAATCATGTTGTTCCCAGATCTGCATTGACACAGGCTTAAATCATAACATATTCAAGGTTATATTTACCATATGTATAGCCAGATATTTGCAGTATACGCTTATGTTTGTCATGCACTAGTATTAAAAGAAAAAAAATACAGTGAACAACGCCAGGGGCGGCACAAAGTATTTTGGTGCCCTAGGCAGATGGAGCCAATGGCGCCCCACCCCACAGCAAAGGAATGGCTCAGAGACCAAGTTAACAGGACCACTAATGCACATCCCCCTTTTCCTCCGATGGGTTATGTAGCACACTCTTATGACCACTTCTTTTTTGTGGACCATTTACACAATACAGGAAAAAAATAGCTATATTCATTCCTGTTATCCAATATTTTAAAGGTAGGACCCAGGGATAGTTATGGAAACTAATAAAGCAAAACAATAATCGGGGTCATTTGGTTTCAATTAAGGTATCCAGCATTTGGCAAATACTCTAATGGAAAATATACAGACCTCCATTATAAAGAAAGGAAGGTTCTGGTGGTGTATTCCAGTTCTGGTGACATATTCATATAGTGATGGTTGTTCTGGTGCTGTATTCATGCAGTGATGATGATTTTGGTGATATATTCATCACCAGAACCATCATCTATTATATAATCATCTAACTAATTCTGTCTGTCTGTCTCTCTGTTTGTAATGGAAATCCCACGTCGCTGATTGGTCGCGCCCGGCCGGGCACGACCAATCAGCAACAGGCGCAGTGCAGCTGCGGATTGGCGCGGAATTCGAATGACGCACGCCACCCCTACCGTCGGGAGATCTGCAGCGTTAGCCGCTGACCTGCCGACGGTTGCCGCAGGTCATCTCCTGCCGCACGGAGGTCAGTGGTGACACAGCCGGGAGATGACCAGCGCTAGCCTGGTCGTGCCCGGCCAGCCACGACCTATCAATCAGCTACAGGTGCCGCCCGCCTGCGAACTACATACATATTCTAGAATACCTGATGCATTAGAATCGGGCCACCATCTAGTCAGTACATAAATATGAAGCCAAAATCATCATCAGTACATAAATAGAGCACGAGAGCCATCAAAGGTACATGAATATGGCACCAGAAACATCACTAGTAAATAAATACATCACTAGAACCACCATCAATACAAGAATGTCACCAGAACCACCATGAGTACATAAACACACTACCAGAACCACCATGAAGACATGAATTCATCATAATAATAATCTTATAATAATCTTTATTTATATAGCGCCAACATATTCCGCAGCGCTTTACAGTTTAACAGTTTCAAAACATAAGTCATAAGTAACAACACTAACAATACAAGAATTAAAGCAAAATAAGACGAAATAAGACGACCCTGCTCGTGAGAGCTTACAATCTACAATGAGGTGAGGGAGATACAGAGTACAGGTGTGTATTTACAATGGTGTATTTACAATGAAGGTCCAGCCATCTTGCGGGAGTGAAAGATGGATGGAGATAGTGAATGGGCTACACACGCACACTTACACAGAGAATGACTTTGATTAGTGAATGTGATAGGCCGCTCTGAACAGGCGTGTTTTGAGGGAGCGCCTAAAACTATGCAAATTGTGGATAGTCCTGATTTCTTGGGGTAGAGCATTCCAGAGGATAGGAGCAGCACGGGAGAAGTCTTGGAGTCGGGAGTGGGAGGTACGGATTAGTGCAGAGTTTAGTCGAAAGTCGTTTGCAGAGCGCAGCGATCGGCTAGGCCGATAGACAGAAATGAGAGAAGAGATGTAAGGGGGTGCTGCACTGTGGAGAGCTTTGTGGGTGAGAACAAGTACTTTGAATTGGATCCTATAATGAATGGGCAGCCAATGTAAGGACTGGCGAAGAGCGGACGCGTCCGAGTACCGATTACCCAGATGGACGATCCTGGCCGCTGCATTAAGTATGGACTGGAGAGGGGATAGTCGAGTGACGGGGAGGCCAATTAATAGAGCGTTGCAGTAATCCAGGCGAGAGTGGATCAATGCAACAGAGAGGGTTTTTGTTGTTTCCATAGTGAGAAAAGGGCGGATTCTAGAGATGTTCTTTAGGTGTAAGCGGCAAGAGCGGGCAAGGGATTGTATATGGGATGTGAAGGAGAGATTGGTGTCAAACATAACACCCAGACAGCGCGCCTGCTGCCGGGGTGTTATTGTGGTACCACCCACGGAGAGGGAAATGTCAGATTTAGGGAGGTTAGTAGACGGCGGGAGCAGAAGTAGTTCAGTTTTGGAGAGGTTGAGTTTCAGATAGAGAGCGGACATGATATTGGAGACTGCGGACAGACAGTCACTGGCGTTCTGTAGTACAGCGGGGGTAAGGTCGGGGGAAGACGTGTATAGTTGTGTGTCATCAGCATAAAGATGGTACTGAAAGCCAAATCTGCTGATGGTCTGTCCAATTGGGGCCGTGTAGAGAGAGAAAAGAAGGGGGCCAAGGACTGAGCCCTGAGGTACCCCAACAGAAAGAGGAAGAGGAGATGACGTGGAGCCAGAGAACAAAACACTGAAGGAGCGGTCAGAGAGATAGGAAGAGAACCAGGAGAGTGCAGTGTCCTTAATGCCTAGTGACTGGAGCCTAGAGAGTAGGAGATGGTGGTCAACAGTATCGAAAGCTGCAGATAGGTCAAGAAGAATGAGCAGAGAGTGGTCACCGTTACGTTTTGCTGTCAGAAGGTCATTGGTCACTTTGATGAGTGCATTTTCAGTCGAATGTAGGGGGCGGAAGCCGGACTGTGAAGGGTCTAGAAGGGAGTGAATGGAGAGGTAACGGGTAAGGCGGGAGTAAACTAGGCGTTCCAAAAGTTTAGAGATGAAGGGGAGATTGGAGACTGGTCTGTAGTTGTTTGTGCAGGATGGGTCGAGAGCAGGTTTCTTTAGTAATGGAGTAACGATGGCGTGTTTGAAGGAGGATGGGAAAATGCCCGAGGAGAGGGAGAGATTAAAGATTGTAGTTAGGTGGGTTGTGACGACTGGAGAGAGAGACTGGAGGAGATGTGAGGGAATGGGGTCGGTAGTGCATGTAGTCGGACGAGAAGAAGAGAGGAGTCTGGAGACTTCTTCTTCTGTGCAAGCACGCAGTGTGGGGTACAGCACGCAAGCATCCCATAAGCAAAGCATCACAGAAGATAAGCATCCAGCAAAACGGCAGTTATACATGGCATGGAATTAACATTCATCTTCTCTCTTCACACAGGTAATCAACTGAGCCACCCTGCATGTATTTACTCCATTCACTGCTAGCAAGCAGCCTGAATGATACAACTTCCCACCTCTGCTGCCTCTATTCTCTGCTGTAATATATCCAAATGGTAATCAACTGAGCCACCCTGCATGTATTTACTCCATTCACTGCTAGCAAGCAGCCTGAATGATACAACTTCCCACCTCTGCTGCCTCTATTCTCTGCTGTAATATATCCAAATGGTAATCAACTGAGCCACCCTGCATGTATTTACTCCATTCACTGCTAGCAAGCAGCCTGAATGATACAACTTCCCACCTCTGCTGCCTCTATTCTCTGCTGTAATATATCCAAATGGTAATCAACTGAGCCACCCTGCATGTATTTACTCCATTCACTGCTAGCAAGCAGCCTGAATGATACAACTTCCCACCTCTGCTGCCTCTATTCTCTGCTGTAATATATCCAAATGGTAATCAACTGAGCCACCCTGCATGTATTTACTTCATTCACTGCTAGCAAGCAGCCTGAATGATACAACTTCCCACCTCTGCTGCCTCTATTCTCTGCTGTAATATATCCAAATGGTAATCAACTGAGCCACCCTGCATGTATTTACTCCATTCACTGCTAGCAAGCAGCCTGAATGATACAACTTCCCACCTCTGTTGCCTCTATTCTCTGCTGTAATATATCCAAATGGTACAACTCCATACTTCTGCTGCTTTACCATTTTGCTGCATATTTAAATGTGCTTGCTAAAGCTTTGGTATAATTCATTTGTTGCACTGTATGTAATACTTACTGCTTTAGATCTGTGACTGGGGCCTTTCTAGATCTTATCAGGTGAAAGGTGCTATAGCATATTTCCACATCTTGGTCTAGTGCCTTTGATCATCTAACCATCCCCTGGTGTGCTGGCCCCAGCTGCCAAATTATACCCAACCAGCTCCCACAATCCCTCTCTCCTGACCCTGTAGTGTGGCCTATATATGTAGTAGTTGCTAAGGGGAAGCACGCAGTGTGGGGTACAGCACGCAAGCATCCCATAAGCAAAGCATCACAGAAGATAAGCATCCAGCAAAACGGCAGTTATACATGGCAGTTAGTCAGGGCAGGAGTCAGGTAACCCACACTTTGCCTTCCCCTTTAACCATGTGCTTTATTTTTATCCTCCTGTGTTCCCTTGCCATCCACATTCATCACCCTATCCCCCCTCCATCACGACTCATACACATCAGCCCCTCTATACTTCCTTCTCCCATGTACAGCTCCCACACACTCCTCACCTTCCTGAGAAACCTCAGCCCATCTTGCCCAAACACATCGCAGAAAAAAACTACTTACAATTCCAACAACTATTGGCTCTTTATCTTCCTTCTCCTACTGATTTCAGGGGACATCTCCCCCAACCCTGGTCCACCATCCCCCAACCTCAACCCTTACCCTACCTCATATCGAAACCAAAATAATCTGATTAACATTACTTGCACTCCCTCATCTCAATCTTTTAATTGTGCCCTCTGGAATCCACGGTCTGCTTGTAACAAGCTTCCTTTCCTACACAACTACTTTCTGAACAACTCTCTTAATCTGTTGGCCCTCACTGAAACCTGGATTCAGGATTCTGACACTGTCTCTCCTGCTGCCATTTCCTATGGTGGCTTACAATTCTCTCACTCCCCGAGACCCACAAACAGACCTGGTGGTGGAGTTGGCATACTCCTGTCCCCACAATGCACTTTCCAGGTCATCCCCCCAGTCCCATCACTCTTATTCCCTTCTTTTGAGGTCCACACCATCAGGCTCTTCCGTCCCCTCTCCCTCAGGGTAGCGGTCATATACCGGCCCCCAGGCTCACCCACCCACTTCCTTGACCACTTTTCAGCCTGGCTGCCACACTTCATGTCCTCAGAACTACCAACCCTCATCCTGGGAGACTTCAACATCCCCATTAACAGCCCTAATTCCACATCTGCATCCCAGCTTCTATCACTAACCACCTCTTTAGGCCTCTCACAGCGTTCAACCTCTGAGACACATAAGGACGGTAACACCCTTGATCTGGTCTTCTACCGGCTCTGTTCAATCTCCCACCTAAACAACTCACCGCTTCCACTCTCTGACCACAACATTCTCTCCTTCACGCTCACAAATCCTCGCCCACCCCAGCTCATTCCTACCTACCACACAGTCAGAAATCTACAAGCTATTAACCCTCAGACACTTTCAGATTCCCTACACTCATCTCTGTCCCCAATCTCCTCTCTTTCCTGTCCTAATCTGGCTGTTCATCACTACAATGACACTCTTAGAAGCACCCTTGACCAAGTAGCTCCCCTCACCCTCAGAACCTCCAAACACAGAGTAAAAGAGCCCTGGCTCACATCGCAAACTCAACTTCTCCAGCGATGCTCCAGGAGTGCTGAACGCCTATGGAGAAAAACCTGCACACCAGAAGACTTCATCCACTTCAAATTTATGTTAAGAACCTATAACGCTGCCCTTCACCTTGCCAAACAGACCTACTTCACCACCCTGATCTCCTCACTAGCCAACATCCTCAAGAAACTTTTTGACACTTTTCACTCCCTCCTCAGGCCAAAAGCACAAGCCCCTATCACAGACATTTGTGCTGATGACCTGGCCTCCCATTTTACAGAAAAAATAGATAATATCCGTCAAGAAATCTGCTCCCAACCACCAAGTGCTGTGACTCCCATCCCTTCCTGCATCTCCCCTGGCTCACTCTCCACATTTGATCCCATCACAGAAGAAGAAGTCTCCAGACTCCTCATTCATTATATTCACCATCAGTACATGAATACATCAACAGACCCACCATCAGTAGTTGACTATGTCACCAGATCAACCATCAGTAAATTACTGCATCACCAGAACCTCCTTCAGTACATTAATACATCTCCAGAACCACCATAAGTACATGAATACATGACCAGAACCAAGAGTACTTATACTTGAATACAAGATCCAAGCTTAGTACAGCAATCAAATGTAATATCAAGTCAGCCGCAAAACAAATGTATGAACCTACAATCCTCCAACTCCCAGTATTTCCTTAACAATGTCAAGTTGTTATTAACAGCCATGATCAGACTGCGAACCATACAGGCACTACAGAACTGATGAGAATTAGTCAGTATCACAAATAAACACTTACATCCAGGTACCTTATAGATTACATGCTACAGTTGTCTCTTTCTTTTCATCTCTAGATGACATGATGACTTCACATCCAGAGCCGTTATTTACAGACCTTCCTCTTCTCCAATCTTTTGCAGCACATCCCAACACAGTCCCCTTAAAAATAAGAGTGTTATTAAAACGCACTGTGCATGAAAATATCTTTTCATATTATGATGACCTAAATAAGCCAAAAATAAGCCTTCCATGTGATATGACCTCCAGACTGTCTATCATTATCAGCTATAACCACCACACCATCCACCCTTATGAACCACAGTCTATTACATGTTCTATATTTCCACACTGTCCCCCCGCCATGCTAACCGCTCTCCATATTGTGCCTCCATTTCATGCTCTCACACCTCCATATCCATTCTGTGCCCTCTCTTCACACGGTGCCCTCATACTGAGCACCATGCTGCACTCTTCAAACTTTTCACGCTCCTCACACTGTTCCCCTACACAGTATGATGGTCACCACAGCTGCTCATACGGTATTATATCCACAACAAGCTGCCAATATATAGTATGGTCACCACCAGAACCCACCATAAATAGTATGATGTCGACCATAGATCCCCATAAATAGTATGATGTCCAAAACAGCCCCCTGTATACTATGATGGTACCCACAACACCCTATACAGTATTATGGTGCACAAATCCCTATCCAGTATGGTCACCACAGTTCTAGTTTAATGACCTCTATGGCCCCATATACAGTATGGTCACCACAGCTCCCCATATACTTTGCTATCCCCCCTTCACAGCCCCTCATTTCATGTCCCAAACGCACATCCCCTCATTTCATAGCTCCCGCACTGCCCCTCCTTTTATGCCCCCCTGCACAGCCCCTCAATTTATTCCCCCACCTGCATAGCATCTCAGTTTATTTCCCCCATCTGCACAGCCCCTCAGTTTATTTCCCCCATCTGCACAGCCCCTCAGTTTATCCCTCTATCTGCAGTCTCTTTGTTTATTTATCCTCATCTGTACAGCTCCTCAATTTATTCCCCTATCTTCACAGACCCTCATTTCCCCCCCCTCTACACAGCCCCTCAACTTACTCACCCCATTTGCAAAGCCTGCCAGTTTATTCCCCATCTGCTCATCTCCTCTGTTAATTCACCCCCATCTGCACAGTCCCTCTGTTTATTCCCTCATCTACAAAGCCCCTCATTTTATTATCCCCCTCTGCATGGACCCTAATTTTATTTCCTCACAGCCCCGCCCCTCATTTTATCCCCCATTCTGCACAGTCTCTCATTTAAGCCCCCCTGCACAGTAATATAAGAATTAAAAAAAATCTCATACTCACATAATCCAGGCTCCTGTCCAACATCTCCTCTTCTGTGAAGTGCAGCAGTGGACGCGGGATGGAGCGATGATGTCAATCCATTGCATCATCCAGCCGGAAGTGGCCTGCGTCTTGCTGGAGAGTCTAGCAGAGCAGGGGAGATGGCAGCTCCTCTGCTCCTGTCCCGGGTGGCGAACACAGCAATTGGTTCACAAATGATAGACGCAAATACAATTTAGTTTAGGAGTGGTGGCCTGGGCGCAGGGGAGAGGGTTAAACAGTGTTATTGACTGACATCGCTCACCTCCATGCCTGCACCCTGGCCATCACTGCGCTGAATCTCTACAGTCGAAGGAAAATGTCAGGCTACCGCAGACATTCAGCAATTTTTTTTTCAAAGTGAGCCCCCCTCAGGTAGACAGGAGGCAGCGCCCTAGCCAGGTACCTACCCTGCCTACCCCTCATTCCGGCCCTGTACCTCAATCACAGGCCGGCAGCAGATGATGACATGCCAGTGACGTGCGGCATATGGCAGTGACGCCATGCACTGTCATTGGGGACAGTGGGGACAGTGATGATAATGTATGTAAAGCACTGCAGAATAAGATAGCGCTATATAAGCAAAAGCATGATAAATAATTATTGGGAATTAGTATCAGAACCAGCATCTAATCCTTTTTGGTTTTAAAACATTAATGAAAAATACTGCTCAAATCTGCAAAGGAGGATTCTGAATAAAAAGTACATTAGAGAACAGGGCAGTTAGTGAGACCTCAACTATTCAATAGCAAAACAAATTAATACATGACTGTGCCCCAGACTAGTTCCGCTGATTTTTTCTGTTTTTGTGGTTCGCGCCACGCTCGTCCCTGTGTGACCCTATCCGCTAAGAGCTGCTTCGCTGCAGGTGCTTCAATTATGAAGGATTAACACAGAGCAAGGGTTCCACTTGTAACAGAGCATGAATAAAGTAGTTTATAACTAGTGTTGGCCCGTTGCTAATACATTTTCTATGGCTGGGAATAGGATATTTCTGCGTTTCCTTTGATAAGATGGATGATGAATTGCTTTTCATAGCTCAAAGCCGGATCATACAATGATTCCATTTTTGGTCTCTGGATCTGTCATATGCCCACTAAAGGCAGTAAAGCATGATCTCTCAGATCTACAATCTCATCAGCGGGGAACCAAATGCAAACAAGCAAAGCCGCTGCTCTGTGATATATATTTGTCACTAACCATGCATATAAACACACATCCACGAGGGAACATGAAGGAGAATGCTGAACAGCCCTCAGAAAGTGAAATAATGATAAGCAAGTAATTGAAGTGTCTGCAAAAGAAATTATGGATTCCCCAAGTAGTAAAGTTAGTGCTCCTCCATTGTAGAATGATATGAATAGGTTAGATCTTTTACATGGTGCAGAAAGCTGGATTATATGTTAAGATGAAGCCATCCCTGTGAGATAGAGTGGCAAACATCACTTTATAAACCAGTCTAGGGCTGCAATCTATGACAAGACAGTGCTTAACTACCTCATTGTCACAGCAGAAAAACACACTCATGTCTTGTGGTTGTAAAACTGTCAAAAAGCCATAATTAGGAGAAAATGAGCAAATGCGGAAAAAGGATTTCCAATCTTACATTACAGTATTCCAGAGCACAGGCATTGACAACGCTTCTATTTCCAACTATTGTTAGATGGTAATTTCATGTTAGACTTTTTCTTTGCGGTTACTTTGTCACTTCTATTGAAAAGATACTGATGTTATAACATGGACACTGTGATTTTATGGTAAGTGGTGGATTTTATCATAAGCACATTCCCGTAAATTGTTTTAAATTTGCAGAGGCAGAAACTGGATGTCTTGTGAAAAAAAAATAAAAAATTGTCTGAGTGTTCAATTCAAAAGTCATTCTTTAAGGCCTCATTCAGATATTCATGAGTCATGTACATGTTTTATCTATGTTTTTAATGGATCTGTGTATGCGTCTGATCACAAGTCCATTTTCTTTGTTTTGCCGATCTAGTCATCTGCCAAAATCACAGAGAATTGTTAGCTATTAATCTGGGTCACAGATCAAAATTGTCCGTACAAATCTATGGGTCTGTGAAAATCACGAGTAGCAAACGTACGGCATCAGTGTTCAGTCCATATGATCTCAGTGATTAAAGTTGAAATGTATAGAAGATTCACATTTTTCTTTTCATCAGTGAAAATTACTGAAGAAACATTGATGGTAAAAACCTGACATTGACCAAACACTGATGTAACACTGATGCTAAAAAAACTGACACTCTGATCTAACACTGATGTAACACTGATGGTAAAAAAAAAAAAAACCGACACACTAGTGTGAAAATAAAAATTGATATTTTGAGTCCACATTGAACCATACCGAATTCAGTCAGACCATTACAAAGCAGCATTGGTGGGTGTACATTTACAGACAGACAAGGCTCATAGTGACATAATCTTGAGAAACTGTTTACTCATTGTCTGAAAGCCTTTACCTCACAAACAGTTCTATGTTTCTCTATGTTTGTTGTTTGTTTTTATGAAACATGAAGGTTTATTTAACCTCTGTCTGTGGTGTTTTTATCTAATCCATGGGGGCTTTTATATTCAGAGTTTATGGCCCATCGTCTGATGTTTGACTGGTATCTCTGTTTCATCTTATCTTGAAAGCTCGCCACTTGAGGGGTAGGGTGAAACCAGCGTTAATACATTGTGTAAATCACTATATAAGGCAAGAGAAACATAACTAAGATAGAAGCAAAAACTTGGGTACCTGTACTTACTGTATATGTGTACAGTGTTGTGATACTCATCATCTTTCCTCCATCTCACAGATCTCCTTTACCCGACCTAGCTATAACAATTAATGACATCACACTTTCCCCAGTACCAGAAGTCCGCTGCCTCGGAGTAACCTTTGACTCTGCCCTGTCCTTCAAACCGCACATCCAAGCTCTTTCTACCTCCTGTCGCCTCCAGCTCAAAAATATTTCCAGAATCCGTCCTTTCCTCAACCCTCAATCTACTAAAATGCTTGTGCATCATCATCTCCCGCCTCAACTACTGCAACATCCTTTTCTGTGGTCTCCCTGCTAACACCCTCGCACCTCTCAAGTCCATCCTTAACTCTGCCGCCCGACTAATTAATCTCTCTCCTCGCTACTCCTCCGCTTTTCCCCCCTGCAAATCTCTTCACTGGCTCCCATTCCCTCAGCGCATCCAGTTCAAATTACTAATACTGACCTACAAGGCCATCTATAACCTGTCTCCCCCATATGTCTCTGAACTAATCTTCCGATACCTTCCCTCACGTAATCTCCGGTCCTCCCAAGACCTCCTTCTCTCCTCCACACTTATTCGCTCCTCACCCAACTGCCTCCAAGGCTTCTCCCGAATAACCCCTATTCTCTGGAATTCTTTGCCCCAACAAGTCCGACTATCAACCACATTTGGATCCTTCAGACGAAACCTGAAAACCCACCTCTTCAAGAAAGCCTACAGCCTGCAATGAGCCCGCTACCTCCTTCTCTCTCACCACTACCGGTGATATCACCTCAACCAACACCGGAACTGCTGCCACCCACCAACCTACTGTCTCCTTCCCCACCATCCTGTAGCATGTAAGCCCGAAAGGGCAGGGTCCTCTCTCCACTCTGTATCAGTCAGTCATTGTTAGTTTGTTTACTGTAAGTGATTTCTGTAATTTGTATGTAACCCCTTCTCATGTACAGCACCATGGAATCAATGGT
The DNA here is from genome assembly GCF_039654945.1 of Dendrobates tinctorius. Taxonomy (NCBI): domain Eukaryota; kingdom Metazoa; phylum Chordata; class Amphibia; order Anura; family Dendrobatidae; genus Dendrobates; species Dendrobates tinctorius. The sequence continues at coordinate 6,610,215 of NW_027361910.1, forward strand.
GCTATATAAATAAATAATAATAATACCTGCATAAGTGAGGACGCCCGTGCAATGTTGTGAATTTCCCATGGGTTCTCTGTTTTGGTGTTGCTTCTCTGATATTCTAGACGGATGATGTTTAAAAGTCTCTTTGTGATGCTGTGAGTATATGTAGTTAATTTTTATATGTAGTTAATCTTTATATGTATTTAATCTTCATACATTATGTACTTAACCTTTGTATGTTAAAATATACAAAAGTGTACGCAATCATACTATTCAATCATACTATTTCTTTAACACTAGAACTACCGCATGTTTCATAATACCTATAACTACCATTAGGGGTCATTTTGACCCCTATTCAAAAGTACTGACTCTGGAGTAAAAATAACTTTTTTGCTGCCAACAAATTAAAGAACATTTATTTTAACTTAGTAGGAACAGTGTTAAGATCAAGTACAGCACGCATTTTCCTTTTACATGGTCATAGCATGCGGTGTCCAACAGTTAACACAAACAGTACTTTCTTCCACTTTCCCAGTGCATTTTCCACAAACTGGTTTGTTACAGCTTGCACAAGTTTTAGTTGTTTTGTTTTCGTTGCATCTTCCAACTCCACATTTTCGACGCTTGCGGATTTCTTGTCCTTTTGTTTGTGGTTCAGACATTGAGGATGATGGGCCACTTCTGACAAATTTTCAGATAAATTCTGAAGACATTTCAAAATTTCATCACTTGTCAGACCCCTCTGCTTACTCATGCTTCAAATATACATCACAAAAAGGGACTTGTAAGATCGCAGAAGTAATAAAACGACACTGTACAAACATGCAGAGTTGTAGCTTCAAGTGTAATGTTTGCTACTGAAGTGCAGACAGAAATCGCTACAAGAGACATGGATCAAACATGTTCAGACAAGTTTAGACAAAACAAAATGCTGAATCATCCCTGATATGCAAAGATACAATTACACTATACAACTAGGGAGAAGCACTGTGATTTTCTGTACTCTGTAATATTAGGTGACTTGCCTACTACTACTTTTATGTATGGGGTCAAATTGACCCCTTCAGTACTTATAGGTATGAATTGTAAAATCCGGGCCCCTGAAAAAGTTACAATTCATTTTTGTGTCCTAAAAAAAACACTACCATGAATAAATAAAAGCCACAAAAAGTCAGAACTCATTTGTTAAAATTTTAGAAATTACAGGAAAAAGAAATAGCAAAAGGGTCAAAATGACCCCTCCGGTAGTTCTAGTGTTAATCTTGTACTTTAAAATAAAATTTCATTATATCGAAATTAGTAGCCTTCTTTAAAGCCTTATCCGAACCTTAGTGTTAAAGACTTGGCAATACACACACTGACGTAACACTGAGGTAACACTGATGGTAAAAACTGACACTGGCCAAACACTGATGTAATGCTGAAGGTAAAAACAGACACCGACCAAATACTGATGAGAACTGTATCCAATACACGCATGATCAATGATCTGATGATTGAGGTCTAAATAGAAAAAAATATTGAGAAATGAAAATTATTATGGGGCACATGTATATTGATTCATGCAGATGTTTACAAAGATGAAAATGACTAAGCGGTCGATTCACCAAGACATTGAACTCTGTCTGGACTGGCAAAGCGAGAGCTTGTTCTATACCAGCCTTATCCAAGTACACAGCACTGAATTCATAAAAAGGCGCATTCCAGTTAGAGAAGCACTAACGCTCTTCAACATTTACATCAATGAGCTGGCCACCGTTCTGGAATCTTCCACAGCACCAGGTCTCGCACTCCATGACTCCGAGGTGAATTTTTGCTGTATGCAGATGACCTACTGCTGCTGTCACCAACTGAGAAAGGTCTACAAGAAAACCTGAAAATCTTGGAGAAATTCAACTCCACAAGGGCACTACCGCTCAATGCAAAGAAAACCAACATCATGGTGTTCCAGAAGAGAAAACCAAGATCGAACCAGCACCTTCCATTTGTGCTAAACAACTGCACTCTTACAGAAACGGACAAATATACCTACCTGGGCCTGGAAATTCACCAGTTAGGGGGCTTCAAACAAGCCATAGAGACCCTGAAGGACAAGTCCTGCAAAACCTTCTAAGCCATTCGAACTAAACTCTACCATCTGAAGCTGCCAGTGAGGGTCTGGCTAAAAATCTTCTATGCCATAATCACCCCAATCCTCCTGTATGGCAGTGAAGTCTGGGGCCCTCACACCTACCCAGACTGGTCAAAGTGGGATTCCAGTCCAACAGAAATATTGCACCTGGAATTCTGTAAACAACTTCTCCAGGTCCATCGAAGCACCATCAACAGTGCCTGTCGGGCTGAGCTGGGCAGATTCCCACTGCACCTAGCGGTCCTGAAGAGGGCGTTGTCCTTCCAGGCTCACCTACAGAGTAGCAACCCAAGCTCTCATCATCATAAAGCCATTCTACATATTGGTGGTCTCCACAAACCAGAACCCCTGGAACAGCTCACCGAAACCCAACCAGACCGAACCTTCAACCATTGGAACTTGACAAAATCCAGAATCAGGAAGATGGTAGATGAGGGGCAGGAAAGGTATCTAAGTGACTGGAAGAACGAGATCAGCAGCTCTCAGAAACTGACCATGTACCAGTGTCTATAAAGAGATTACAGACTGGCACCATATCTGGAAAAACTCTCAGACCCCAGAGACCGACAGATCCTGAGTCTCAGTGCCCACAATCTGGCCATCAAGGTAGGCTGGCACAAACAGAGCTACAAGCCCAGGAAAGACAGACTGTGCCTACACTGTAACCAGGAGGCCCTGGAGGATGAGACCCACTTCCTGCTACACTACACCAAATACTCAGCAGTGAGGAACACTCTCCTCAGGAGACTATCCAATCTCTTCCCTGATTTCAGCTCCATGAAGGAGGAAGAGAAAACATATATCCTGCTGGGGGAAGAAGAAAGCGCGGTGGAGATAGCAGACAAAATATGTGAGAACATGCCATAGGCTGCGAGAAAGACAACCATGATATGCCATGGACTTCCTTACCCCCACCCTGTACCCCATCCATCGTTCCTTCAGTCCCCTCTGTTATCCCCACAGTCCCTACTCTCTATTCCCTACTGGACACATGCTTTGGCAAAACTAATGTTTATTTGGTCCTGCCAATAAAGCTTCTTTGAATTGAATTGAATAGTAAGCGGAGTGTACCACTATGTGATGCACCATAGATTTTACTGTGAAAGAAAATGCCAGCAGATTTGTTGAATTCAGCATAGCCATGATGTCGCAGAGCCGTCCATTCCAGTGAAGCTGATCCAAAGTGGCATTGCACAAAACTTTTATAGTGTAAAAGTTTTGATGAATATTTTAATATCCTGTACAATCTTTCAAGTTTAGGGTCTCCTTAATTGTTTTCTAGATTGGAACCCTTAGGCCAATGTTTCTCAACTCCAGTCCCCAAGACCCACCAACAGGTCATGTTTTCAGGATTTCCTTAGTATTGCACAGGTGATGCTATTAATGCTTAAGCAGGTGATGAAATTATCACCTGTGCAATACTAAGGAAATCCTGAAAACTTGACCTGTCGGTGGGTCTTGAGGCCTGGAGTTGAGAAACACTGCCTTAGGCCATGTTCACACGTTCCGCATTTGGTCAATATTTTAGATCATTATTTATAAGCCAAAACCAGGAGTGGGTGATAAATACAGAAGTTGTGACTTATTTCTATTATACTTTTCCTCTGATTGTTCCACTTCTGGTTTTGATTTACAAATACTGATGTAACATACTGAACAAAAGCTGAACATGTGAACTTGGCTAATGGATAGGGAAAAGCTCATTTCCATCCCATAATAGCCACATGGTTGTCTTCTAAAATAAACTGCACACAAAATAAGTCAAATAGATCACATATATGTACATTTCCAATAAAATCAACCTGGACTGCTCCTTTTATGTACTGTGATGTAGATATAACTGGTGTGCCGAGGTGGTAGTTGCACCAGGCACATGAAGCAGCCAGGGAACAAGCTGTCACAAAAGAAATCAACACTATTAAAAGTGACACGTGTGAAATATACAGTAGGGCTTTATTTTATACATATTTTGCTCTTGGCCCCTGAATCATCAAATGATGCCCTGGGGATGGCTGACTGTTATCCATTGTAGAGTTGCAAATTCCTATCTCCTTGAGTCTGGGCAGAACAATAACTCACATTGCACTGGGAGAGACAGAATATGGGGTGGATGATGTTACATTTGTACATCCAGCAAACAAAGTACCAATCTTTGATAGATTACACTGCAAATTTACATGTCTGCTTCTTATATAATCTGCTTGAAAGTACGTTTTTATGAGGAGAACTTTTAGGAAGACAAAATTACTTGATAACTACCCCAACTGGTTAAAAATGTCCCCTCCAAATAATTCTTACGTTGAAAAAGAGATGAAGGAAAGGTCAAAAATATATATTAGTACTAGGTACTCGCGTGATTATAACATACATTCATGGCCGGAAATGTTGCCACCCTTAAAATTGTTCCAGAAAATGAAGTATTTGTTCATGAAAATTATTGAAATGACACATTTTGTTATTACACATGTTTATTTCCTTCGTATGTATTGGAACAACACAAAAAAACAACAAATTGGACATAATCTTTGAACCTCCACCATATTTGACTGTAGGTACTGTATTCTTTTCTTTGTAGGCTTCATTTTGTTTTTGGTAAAGAATAGACTGATGTGCTTTACCAAGAAGCTCTATCTTGAACTCATCTGTCCACAAGCCACTTTCCCAGAAGGATTTTGTCTAACTCATGTACATTTTTGCACACTGCAGTCTAGCTTTTTTATGTCTCTGTGTTGCAAATGGGGTCGTCCTGGGTCTCCTGCCATAGCATTTCATTTCATTCAAATGTCAACACGTAGTTTGAGCTGACATTGAAGCACCCTGAACCTGCAGAACAGCTTGAATTTCTTTAGAACTTGATTGGGGCTGATTATCCACCATCCATTCTATCCTGGGTTGCAACCTTTCTTCAATTTTTCTCTGCCTTTCACGACAAGGGAAATTAGCTACAGTGTCATGGGTTGTAAACTTCTTGATTATGTTGTGCACCATGGGCAAAGGAACATCAAGAACTCTGGAGATGGACTTGTAACCTTAAGACTGTTGATATTTTTCAACAATTTTGATTCACAACTTCTCAGACAGTTCTCTTCTCCTTTTTATCTTCTTCATGCCTAGTGTTGCACACAGAGACATACAATGCAAAGATTGAGTCAACTTCTCCTCTTTTTATCTGCTTTCAAGTGTGACTTTCATATTGCCCACACCTGTTACTTGCCACAGGTGAGTTCAAACAAGCATCACATGCTTGAAACAAAGTTGCTTATCCACAATTTTGGAAAGGTGCCAGCAATTTTGTCTGGCCCGTTTTTGGGGTTTGGTGTGAAATTATGTCCAATTTGCCTTTTCTCCTCATTTTTTTGTGTGCTGTTCCAATACACACAAAGGAAACAAATAAACGTATGTATAACAAAGCATGTGTAATTGCAATAATTTTTTTTCTGGGAGAAATAATTCATTTTCTGGAGTAATTTCATCACTTTCGGCCATGAACGTATACTAGTCGTCGTATATTATAATCTTGTGAGTAGCTAGTACATATTTGTCACCTTTTCGTCACCTATTTTTTCCTAAGGCATATGTTTTTTATATATACATACATTATATGCCTAAATGTTTTATATATAATGCACATATATATGTATATATATATATATACAGTATATACACACACATACTGTACGAGTGTAATGTATGACTACAAACACATGCCACAAGACTGAGATCTGCTCATAACACTGCAGGAGTTCAGCAAGAAAGGCTTTCAACGCTTCAGGTAGCTGGGGAGACGCTCTAGTTCTAGCACAATCCAACAGTCATTTCATAGGCAGGAATTACTAAGTTAAGATAAACATGTTGAGCTGGGAACATTTGCTTTTCTACTCTCATTTGCTCTTATTTTCTATGCTAAAATGGTTTCTGTACTTTATGCCCTTAGAAAAATCCATTTCTATGCTGCTGTTTTCTGTCACCTCACTCTTGGGATCAACTGTAAAAGTTAAAGAAAAATATTATAAATATGTATGAAATATGGAAAGTTGCATGGCGCTACTAAACAGCTAAAAACAGCCGACCATTGTGATCTATACAGTTTTTACTACCATAATAAATTCACCGATGTAGTAAAAAGGGCAACAACAAATTGTCTTGTTAAGGTTCATTCAGTCTATAAAAAGGATTAGTATGATATAATTATATTTTACCAATCTATTACTGGTGTTTTCCCCTACAAAAGGCAGAGGTATCTCCACCACCATTTATGATTATTTTGCTGTACTGAATATTGTTGTATTTTATTGGGGAAATTAGAGGTAATACAGTTGTGGCCAAAAGTATTGACACCCCTGCAATTTTGTCAGATAATACTCAGTTTCTTCCTGAAAATGATTGCAAACACAAATTCTTTGGTATTATTATCTTCATTTAATTTGTCTTAAATGAAAAAACACAAAAAGAATTGTTCTAAAGCCAAATTGGATATAATTCCACACCAAACATAAAAAAGAGGGTGGACAAAAGTATTGGCACTGTTCGAAAAATCATGTGATGCTTCTCTAATTTGTGTAATTAACAGCACCTGTAACTTACCTGTGGCACCTAACAGGTGTTGGCAATAACTAAATCACACTTGCAGCCAGTTGACAAAGATTAAAGTTGACTCAACCTCTGTCCTGTGTCCTTGTGTGTACCACATTGAGCATGGAGAAAAGAAAGAAGACCAAAGAACTGTCTGAGGACTTGAGAAACCAAATTGTGAGGAAGCATGAGCAATCTCAAGGCTACAAGTCCATCTCCAAAGACCTGAATGTTCCTGTGTCTACCGTGCGCAGTGTCATCAAGAAATTTAAAGCCCATGGCACTGTGGCTAACCTCCCTAGATGTGGACGGAAAAGAAAAATTGACAAGAGATTTCAACGCAAGATTGTGCGGATGTTGGATAAAGAACCTCGACTAACATCCAAACAAGTTCCAGCTGCCCTGCAGTTCGAGGGTACAACAGTGTCATCCCGTACTCTCCATCGGCGTCTGAATGAAAAGGGACTGTATGGTAGGAGACCCAGGACGACCCCACTTCTTACCCCGAGACATAAAAAAGCCAGGCTGGAGTTTGCCAAAAGTCACCTGAAAAAGCCTAAATGTTTTGGAAGAATGTTCTCTGGCCAGATGAGACAAAAGTAGAGCTTTTTGGGCAAAGGCATCAACATAGAGTGTACAGGAGAAAAAAAGAGGCATTCAAAGAAAAGAACACGGTCCCTACAGTCAAACATGGCGGAGGTTCCCTGATGTTTTGGGGTTGCTTTGCTGCCTCTGGCATTGGACTGCTTGACCGTGTGCATGGCATTATGAAGTCTGAAGACTACCAACAAATTTTGCAGCATAATGTAGGGCCCAGTGTGAGAAAGCTGGGTCTCCCTCAGAGGTCATGGGTCTTCCAGCAGGACAATAACCCAAAACACACTTCAAAAAGCACTAGAAAATGAATCCTGAATCCCATAGAACACCTGTGGAGAGATCTAAAAATGGCAGTTTGGAGAAGGCACCCTTCAAATATCAGGGACCTGGAGCTGTTTGCCAAAGAAGAATGGTCTAAAATTCCAGCAGAGCATTGTAAGAAACTCTTTGATGGTTACCGGAAGCGGTTGGTCGCAGTTATTTTGGCTATAGGTTGTGCTGAGGGTGCCAATACTTTTGTCTGGCCCATTTTTGGAGTTTTGTGGGAAATGATCAATGTTTTGCTTTTTGCTTCATTCTCTTTTGTGTTTTTTCATTTAAGACAAATTAAATGAAGATAATAATACCAAAGAATTTGTGTTTGCAATCATTTTCAGGAAAAAACTGAGTATTATCTGACAGAATTGCAGGGGTGTCAATACTTTTAGCCACAACTGTAGTTGTCCATGCTATGTGTGAGAGCAGTGGTGTAGTGGGTGATCACATATTGTTTTTCTTTATGTACAGATAATAACTCACTCATTACTATTATTAACATGAAAAATATGAAATTCTTTTTGCCGGTTATCTGTAAGGTCTCAAATCTAAAAGGTAAAAAGAAGTCTGTTAATCAGGACAGTTTAATAGATCTATGAACCATGGACTTAGATTGGAAAACCTAGTCTAATCTCCAGGCCTCCAGACTTGAGCTACCTGCCTCATATAGGACTACAGGATAGTTCAGAGTGAGCAGGAGACTCTGCAGTTAGGTCAGGTATTTTGAACCTAGTGTAAGGAGATTGCGGGGACCCTCAGTTGCCTTCTCTCTCCTACACACTGAGCCCATGCGCAGGGGCGGAAACAGACTGTAGTGGGCCCCTGTGCAAGAAATTTTTCGGGCCCCCCTACTAGTAGCAGATCCGGCAGACTTCCGCACCTCTGCCGCCTAACGGGCGACTTGTGGCACCGATCCGGCACGACCCATTCATTCTCTACTGGGCTTCCTGCCGGCTGCGGCAAGTGCAGTTGTGCTAGATCCGCGTTACATGGTGCCACTAAAATATACAGCGGATTTGCTGTGTTTTTTAGAGCGGGAAAATCTATACCATGTCAATTTTTGCTGCGGATTTTCCCAACCGTAAATGTACTGTATATCTAATATTGAGGCTATGCAGGGCTGGATATAATATCTGTAGAGTGCTGCTGGGCTGTATTTATTATTTGCCAGTTGCAGCCTCCAAATTATATATACAGGCCAGCACAGCCTCCAAATAACATTTATAGCCCACTAGCCCAGCTTTGCCTCTAGTTGTTAATATATACAGCCCAGAACAGCCTCCAAATAAAATATGGTATACAGCCCAGCATAGCCTTCAGTTAATATATACAGCCCAGAACAGCATCCAAATAACATATACAGCCCAGCATAGCCTCCAGTTAATATATACAGTCCAGCAACAGCCTTCAGGTAATATATACAGCGCCCAGCACAGACTCCAGGTAATATATACAGCCCAGCACAGCCTCCAGTTAATATATACAGCCCAGCACTGCCTTCAGGTAATATATACAGCCCACCACAGCCTCCAGGTAATATATACAGCTCAGCACAGACTCCAGGTGATATACAGTGGGGAAAAAAAGTATTTAGTCAGTCAGCAACAGTGCAAGTTCCACCACTTAAAAAGATGAGAGGCGTCTGTAATTTACATCATAGGTAGACCTCAACTATGGGAGACAAACTGAGAAAAAAAAATCCAGAAAATCACATTGTCTGTTTTTTTTTCATTTTATTTGCATATTATGGTGGAAAATAAGTATTTGGTCAGAAACAAAATTTCATCTCAATACTTTGTGATATATCCTTTGTTGGCAATGACAGAGGTCAAACGTTTTCTGTAAGTCTTCACAAGGTTGCCACACACTGTTGTTGGTATGTTGGCCGATTCCTCCATGCAGATCTCCTCTAGAGCAGTGATGTTTTTGGCTTTTCGCTTGGCAACACGGACTTTCAACTCCCTCCAAAGGTTTTCTATAGGGTTGAGATCTGGAGACTGGCTACGCCACTCCAGGACCTTGAAATGCTTCTTACGAAGCCACTCCTTCGTTGCCCTGGCGGTGTGCTTTGGATCATTGTCATGTTGAAAGACCCAGCCACGTTTCATCTTCAATGCCCTTGCTGATGGAAGGAGGTTTGCACTCAAAATCTCACGATACATGGCCCCATTCATTCTTTCATGTACCCGGATCAGTCGTCCTGGCCCCTTTGCAGAGAAACAGCCCCAAAGCATGATGTTCCCACCACCATGCTTTACAGTAGGTATGGTGTTTGATGGATGCAACTCAGTATTCTTTTTCCTCCAAACACGACAAGTTGTGTTTCTACCAAACAGTTCCAGTTTGGTTTCATCAGACCATAGGACATTCTCCCAAAACTCCTCTGGATCATCCAAATGCTCTCTAGCAAACTTCAGACGGGCCCGGACATGTACAGGCTTAAGCAGTGGGACATGTCTGGCACTGCAGGATCTGAGTCCATGGTGGCGTAGTGTGTTACTTATGGTAGGCCTTGTTACATTGGTCCCAGCTCTCTGCAGTTCATTCACTAGGTCCCCCCGCGTGGTTCTGGGATTTTTGCTCACCGTTCTTGTGATCATTCTGACCCCACGGGGTGGGATTTTGCGTGGAGCACCAGATCGAGGGAGATTATCAGTGGTCTTGTATGTCTTCCATTTTCTAATTATTGCTCCCACAGTTGATTTCTTCACTCCAAGCTGGTTGGCTATTGCAGATTCAGTCTTCCCAGCCTGGTGCAGGGCTACAATTTTGTTTCTGGTGTCCTTTGACAGCTCTTTGGTCTTCACCATAGTGGAGTTTGGAGTCAGACTGTTTGAGGGTGTGCACAGGTGTCTTTTTATACTGATAACAAGTTTAAACAGGTGCCATTACTACAGGTAATGAGTGGAGGAAAGAGGAGACTCTTAAAGAAGAAGTTACAGGTCTGTGAGAGCCAGAAATCTTGATTGCTTGTTTCTGACCAAATACTTATTTTCCACCATAATATGCAAATAAAATGAAAAAAAAACAGACAATGTGATTTTCTGGATTTTTTTTCTCAGTTTGTCTCCCATAGTTGAGGTCTACCTATGATGTAAATTACAGACGCCTCTCATCTTTTTAAGTGGTGGAACTTGCACTATTGCTGACTGACTAAATACTTTTTTTCCCCACTGTATTTCAAAGCTGTCCATACAGCTGGTCGCGGCCTGCCCGGAGGAGTCCCCGGAGACCCCGGGAGCCGAAGCCGCACTATTGCCTGGACCTGACGCGGCTGCGCAGGTCCCACCGGAGACCCCTGCGGACCCGGAACTATCACCCGCTTCCCCACCGCCGGCACCCAGACCAGCCATTCCGGTGGATATTCCGGCAGCAGCCCACTGCTTCAAGCCTGCACAGGAGCTGGAACATTGCCAGGAGGCCCCAGGTGGGACTGCAGCCCCTGAACCTGGGAAGGCCCTGGGTTGTACGCCTGTAGTAGCGGCAGGGCAGGTTGTGCTGGACCTTGTCTGGGACCGGGATGCTAGTCCCGTGGGAGAGAGCAGGTCCCGGGAAGAGCGGGAGGAAGAAGAGAACTGGGCCAGCTGTCAGGCCACCATCCGGAAGCTGGCAGCTGAATATCAGGAGAGGGAGCAGAGAAAGATGGCTGTGCTGGGCCCGGATCTGGCCCGGAAGGAGAGGGCCCGTGCAGGCCATTACGGGCCCCGGGATGCACTCGACTGGGGGCAAGATTTGAACGTGAACCAGGAGAAGGGTTTTGGGTTCATTGCAGACCCCAAAAGAATCAGTGACCTTTTCTTCAACCGGCGGGACGTGGAGCCCCATCTGAGGAAGGAGCATCCTGATAGGAATCTGCAACCTGGGGAGTACGTAACATTCATCCGGCATGAAGGACTCAGGGGGTGGTATGCCCTGAATATCCGCCGTATCCCGGAGGAGCTTCTGGAGAGATACAAGTTGAAGCGCTCCGCTGCACCTCCACCCGCAGTCGCCACACCTGCTCCTAGAAAACCGGCTGCCCTTGCGTCAGCTCCAGCCCGGCAGCCTAAACCAAAGGTCCCCAACTTGACACATTGGGAAGAGGAATACTTAAAGATGGCCAATGAGTACCTCGCACCTGGTAACAGTTCCAGTTTGGCTTCCAGAACCCCAGGAGGGGATCAGCAATAAGGATTTACAAATCTCGTTACCCGTGAGGGTCAGTTTGCACCAGTTGTGTCTTTTTGTTCATCATGTTTTTATTTTTCTGGTAGCACTGTTGCTGCCTAGCTTTTGCAGTGTCAGCGTTCTTGAATTTTGAACTACCGTGATCATGAACTTGGAGTGTATCACAAACTCTCTTGTAAATAGTTTGCACCTCTTTAGGTGCTCTCTCTTGGTTTTACATAAAGACACTTTGCAAAGATGATGTTTTGCATGGACACTTTTCGAAGATGATGTCTACCTCAAAGGACACTGCAAGGAAATCCCGACTGGGAGCGGTGTCCAGCACTTACAAGAATAATTGTTGAATGTTTTACTGTGAAGTATTTGATAATGTGTTTTATAAGAGTATTAGTAACTGAGAAATAGCTTTTAGATAGAGAATTGAGAATGTTTTGATACAGACTTTCAGAAAGTTGTGGGAAGCAGGGTGTGTTGCAGTCCGCGCTGCCGAGATTAACAAATCACCTGGGATGCAAGATGTTGTAGCAGTGTACTCCTTTATTTCCTCCTACGCATTTCGGCGCCCTTCCTGGCACCTTCCGAAGGTGCCAGGAAGGGCGCCGAAACGCGTAGGAGGAAATAAAGGAGTACACTGCTACAACATCTTGCATCCCAGGTGATTTGTTAATCTCGGCAGCGCGGACTGCAACACACGCTGCTTCCCACAACTTTCTGAAGGTTTTTCCACGTGCGAGTGGTTGGTGGAGGTCCTGCAGCAGCTGATTCTGAGATATGCTCTCAAGCCAGTTGTGGGTTACACAACTGGAATAGGTGAGTGGAACTGTATTATACCGCTCATACTTCAAGTGTCACTAGTGATAGGGCACTATTGCGCCTCTTGTTCCCCCCACCATTTTTTGTATTGATACAGACTTAAGAATAAAGAATTGAAAGTAGACAGGTGACGGACCAGGTACTTGCGGTCAGCGTCTTGCGTCTAGAAAAGAGTAAAATGATAAAGAAACGTGTACTAGGGAAGAAAGGCTGAATAATACTGAAGGGATAGTGAGTCACAGATAATGGCACTTAGAATGAAAAATAGCACTTTTTGACTTGAAATTTAGTTAAATAAGAATTGTTTGTAACGTTCAAGAATACGTACCTCCTATACTAGGAAGCTTAGTATAAGAATTGTTTATGCAGCATTATAAAAAATTTTGTATGTTCCTGTACTGTCAACTTTGTTGTCTTGCAGCCCGCGGACGTGCTGTGTTTAACGGGGGGGTATGTGGCGCTCCTGAGGCTCAGTCGCCACAGAGGTACTGCACCTTCTCCTAAGGTGTGGTGCCCCACCAACTAGGTAAGTTGGGAACTCCTTTCCACACTCCAACACTCGCACCCCACACAACAGGGTAGTTCTGCACAACCACATTGAGGTGTCTCTCTCCTCCTAGACATTAGGAGTGCCTTGGTGGTTCCCTGCATGGAACACTGGATGTGCTGGGAGGTGGGTGGAGTTGAGATCCATATAAAAGGTTTGGAAGGTTTAGAATTACAGAGCAGTCTGGGAGGTGAGTCTGACGGGAGGTAAGGCGAGAGAAGGACAGTCAGTCTGGAGAGTCTGAGGACGGGTCCGAGGAGAAGGAGTGCGGCAGCTGCCTCAGTGATCTGAGCCAGCTGGCACGGGAAAGGAACAGAAGGAGAAGGACGTAGAACTGCAACCTAAGCTTCTATAGGAAAGAGGAGTAGAGAGAACAGAGAGGAGTTGTGGGTTGGAAGAGGAACCCTGCCTACAGGTTCTCAGCGCAAGGCCGGGGCCCGGGCCCCGAGGTTGTGTGGACACTTATGGTTCTGCAGCAGACACCAGTGGAGTTGTTGGCTGTAAATGCACTACTCCCATCTAAGACTTGGGGCACAACAGCAAGATATAGAGACCAGGACTCCGGAGAAGGGAGTCCTTGAGAGAGGCTACAGCTGTCTGCCATACAAGTAGAGTTGATAGGAACATCTGACAGGAGGAACTCCAGAGTACCACGGTACTGGAGCTCTTCACACCCTAAGGAGCATTAGAGGAGTTGTTCAGGAGAGATACATGTTGTCGGAGTGTTGGAGAGGAGAATCCTGACTTGCACGGGAGGTTGATTGAGTCTCTGCCCCGGAAGACACGGCACGGAAGCAGGCACCAGTGTGTACCACGGACTGTGAGTAAAGGTTTGGAACTGCAAGCCCTGGTGTCTTCCATTAATTTGTGCGCTAACACCGTCAGCACCGCTACATCTGGGTACCAGGATTCCTCACACCGCCTGCACCTATTCTCATCTATTGCCATTACACTGCCCTGGGGTTACAGCTTCACCTGTGGGGAGCTACACCATCTATGCTGCAACACACCATCAGCCCCAGATGATCTGCACGCAGCGTTGGCTTAACATCTTGCTTGCCAAACACCACAGGTGGCGTCACGAACTATCACATAATCTATATCACAAACCTCCATTGATTTGGGTGCCCAGGGCCACGGACCGGGTCACCGCTGCTGTGACACCTTTCCCCCTGACACCGGCCTGGTACCGAGTACCCCACAGCCCTGGGACGGCGACCCATGTCTCTATTACTACACCTGATACCCCAATACTCAGCCACTACTGCCGTATGTGTCCCTATTACTGCACTTGATACCCCAATACTGAGCCGCTGCTGCCGTATGTGCCCCTATTACTGCACCTGATACCCCAATGCTGAGCCACTGCTGCCATATGTGTCCCTATTACTGCACCTGATACCCCAATGCTGAGCCGCTGCTGCCGTATGTGTCCCTATTACTGCACCTGATACCCCCTATACACACATGACTCCGCTCCGCACCCCCTATACACACATGGCTCCGCTCCGTACACCTTGTACACATGCAGCTGTGCTCCGTGCACCTTGTACACACGCAGCTCCGCTCTGTTCACCTTGTACACACCTGGCTCTGCTCTGTACACCTTGTACACACGCAGCTCCGCTCTGTACACCTTGTACACACGCAGCTCCGCTCCGCACACCCCGTACACATGCGGCTCCACTCCATACACCTCGTACACATACAGCTCCGCTCTGTACACCTTGCACACACGGCTCCGCTCCGTACACCCCGTACACACACACACGGCTCCGCTCCGTACACCCCGTACACACACACACGGCTCTGCTCTGTACACCTTGTACACACACACGGCTCCGCTCACAACATACACACGTAGCTCTGCTCCTCCGTACACCTCTTACATGCATATCTCTGCTTCGTACACCTTCTACACACATGGCTCCGCTCTGTACACCTCATACACACACGGCTCTGCTACATCCACCTTGTAAACCCCTCCTGACCCCACACATGAACTTTATCTCATCCAGCAGTGCACCATGACAACCAGCACAGCAGAGCCCTGCAGCCACTGAAGCCCCTGATCATGTGACCCCTGACTTCGCCCCTTCTGTGACCTCATCACATGTCCTTTGCGCACAGAATAGCCCAGGAAGACATTGCTGGCTGTGAGGTGGGGGGCCCACACTGCTGGCAACGGGGTCCCCCACTGCCTTCTCAGGGGCCCATAGCTGCCCCCTCTGCCCCCCGTAGCTACGCTACTGACCTTAGCCCTCACTGCTGCCTCCTGCAGCGCTTCTCTCCTCTGCTCTCCTCCTTGCAGCACTCCACATGGCTAATTTGAATTGAAAAATTAGCCATGTGGGTGCAGGAGGCTGGAGGGGCCCCCTCTCCCCTGGGGCCTCCGTTCAATAAACCGGCTGCACAGGCGGTAGGTCCACCCCTGCCTATGCGGCACCCCAATGGTTACCTCATGTTTAATGTGTAATGTATAAAGTATCATGTGTTTTCTGCTGTACATGCCACTTAACTGCATTTGTATATAGCTAGTTCAAGGACAGAAGGAGTTAAGAAGGGGGCTGGTCTAACAGGCTGACAGGGAAGGAATTTCCCGTTCCTGCAGCAGAACCCAGGCATGCTTGCCCAGGGCAGGATGCTATCCACAGCTCGGAACAGAAATTACCACGGTCGGGGGATACAAGCTGCCACGGACTGTTGGGCAGTGTAGATGGGCCCTGGTGTTATATGACTGTCTTCAGAAGGACTTTTGTGGTTCCCAAACTCAGATGGGAGCCATTGATGCTGTGCAGCCTCATGAAGTGGCAGGCACAGAGCAGGAAGCATTGTGTTGTGTAGGGTAAAGTTTTCCCATTGGAAAAGAACTGTGGCTTGTGATGTCTTCCTGAATACTCATCCCCAGCGGCTGAAGTGAGCATGTGATGAAGGTAACTGACTCTACCGCAGGACTTGGACTTCACTTGTCTTTACATGTGCAAGAGCCCGGGGTGCTCACTGACTGTTTCTTAGTAAACTCAGCCATGGCTACCACCCCATGCCACCTTGTTAAATTTGGCATATCCAGCAGGATCAAATCCAGAAGCCCTGCAGCTACAGGACTGTGGAAAAGACTCCCAGGACTTGTGGACTGATAATTGAGTTGTGGCTCAAGATAGCAACAGGCACTGTTGAGAAGGAGACAGTCAGTGGAGTGAAAATGGAGGGCAGTGCCGTCCTTCATTGGCATCCTGGAAAGAAGTTGGCGCCAGAAGGAAGGAGGCTGCGCCCCACTGTGATTAATGTCCACCCAAAATGGGTGCAGGAGAAGAAGAAGCTTCAACCTTCTCAACAGAATGTGGGGGAATGGGTGGAGCCATCAGAAGACTCCACCCAAGAATGGGTGGAGCCCAGAAAGACGAGACAGTGTGTCGGGAGCGGAGACGCCATTGCCTGACAGCATGCAGAGGCGAAGTATGTCCTTCCACGGTGGCATCGGACGCCAGGATTGGAAGCGCTTTGTGACCTGGGCGGAGATGGGTTCCTTGCACTTTGGGACCTGGTGGATGAATGAGTAGGAGGCGCAGTGCCCTTTCCGATAGCCAGAAAAGCAGGCTGCGGAGGATGAGGAGATTGCGATACTGGCGGAGTCCGAACCAAAAGCGGAAGAAGCTGTCTTGAGAGGGGTCATTGCGTCCGTGGTTACCAGCTCATGCGGCCATGCGAGAAGATTGTCATTGGGCACAGCAGCGGTGAGTAGGGAACCCACGTCCGACCAGATGGCCGCACCAGCTCCCTCACCCCCTTCAGCCCCGCCGACTCCCGTTGCCTCTTCGGCGCATGTCTGAGGGAACCCAGGGTGCCCTCTCCTGCAGTGAATTCGGGAAGTTATCGACGAGAAGACGTGGCGAGAGTGTTGCATTGTAAAAGAGTTGCAGCACCCCAGCGGGGGGAGCTATGGCTGAATGGGTGACCAGCAACATTATCTGACACTTTGACTCTATGAAGAGTTACGGATTTATTCTGGAGACCAGCACTGGAGATAAAGTCTATGTGAACGCCGGATCCATTCCCTTTAAAGATCCCCTTCAGCTATGGGACCTCGTGTTGTGGGACTGTCCCCAGAAAGACTTTAGTGGTTCCCAAACTCGGATGGGAGCCATTGATGATGTGCAGCCTCATGAAGTTGCAGGGACAGAACAGGAAGCATTGTGTTGTGTACAGTAAAGTTTTCCTGTTGGAACAGAGCTGTGGCCTGTGGTGTCTTCCTGAATACTAATCCCCAGTGGCTGAAGTGAGCGTGTGATGAAAGTAACTGACTGTACCGCAGAACTGGGACTTCACTTGTCTATATATGTGCATAGGGCCAGGGTGCTCACTGACTTGTGTCTTAGTAAACTCAGCCATGGCTACCACCCCATGCCACCTTGTTACACAAGCACAGTCCTTGTTTGACACCCGAGTGAAGCCAACTTTATTCATCACAAAAATGATTAACAGAAAACCTCCATATATTAATGGGGTTGTCCACTACTAGGCCAACCATTTCTTAAACTAAATGTTTGGCCCTGATAAAATAAACAAATCTAGAGTCACCTCCCGTACTGGTTTTGTTCCAGCAGTGTAGGCACTCACGGCTTAAGGGCTGTGATGCGGTAAAATGACATGTGATGCCCTGTCCCCAATCTGCACTATAGTGGACAACCCCTTTTAATAAAAGACTTTGGGAACAATCCTCAGATTCTTTCAGAATTATTAGCATATTTAATGCATTGAATTGTACAGTGATTTTGCTGCCTTACTTCACTGTAACATAGGGCACCTCTATGATGCTCAAAAGGTAAAAATGTTACATGGCCAATTAAAGGGACATGACAAGTTGGATTATTACATCATATAGCAATATTTTAATTTCGGGTATGTTCCAAGTTTATTCTGCTCGTTTTTGCAGCAGAAAAAAGCAGCATTTTACTGTCCCAACAAAGTGAATGCGATTTCTGAAATCTCATGCACTCGCTGCTTATTTTTTCCTAGCAGATTAGATGCAGGTTCACATCTGCATAATGACAATTCTTTCAGTGTTTTTGCAAGATTTTGTCACCAGTTAAAAACAAGTAGGGAGAAATGCATCACTGACAAAAACACAGCAAATACGTGCCTATTTTACCTGGCGTTTTTCCTGCTAACACTCCAGTATTTGCAATAGATTTTTCTGAATGTGAGCCCTTAGGCTATGTACACACATTGCGCTCCTGTGTTTTTTACTGCATTTTTTATACAAATTTTAAGCTGCATTTTACTGTACCAGCAAAAGCTATGAGATTTCAAAAATCTTATGGACACACATTGTTTTTTTTCCTGACTGAATTGGAAAACTGCTGAGTTTTTGACAGAAGCAGCATTTCACTGCGTTTTTTCACCCATAGAGTAATGGAAAAGTGCAAAAATGCAGCAAAAAATGCAGGTATCAGATTTTACTGCATTTTTGGTGCAAAAACCTAAGGAAGTTGCATCATGGTTTTTTTTGGGGGGGGCACTAAACTTTATCAGCATGCATAAAAAAAAAATAAACAAAGCAGCAAAAACTCAGCAAAACCTGCTTTTTGTAAGCACATTTTTTACTGCCAAGAGAACAGGTTTTGCCTGCAGAAAAAAATGCAGCAAAAAAGTAACTTGTGAACATAGTCTTAAAGAGAATCGGTTCCCAGGTTTTAGCTATCCCATCTGAGATCAGCATGACCCTGATTCCAGTGATGTGCCACTTACTTTACTGGTTGCTGCAGTTTTGATCAAAACTGTTTTATCTGCTGCAGATCTTCCAGTACTCAGAATGCTTTGCTCTGTATAACCCCATCCACACCACTGATTGGCAGCCTTCTGTATACACTGCGCATAGGCAGAAAACTGCCAATCAGAGGTGGGGACGCGGTTAAACTACAAGGCAGGAGGCCAAGGAGTCCTCTAGTGATAATCACCAGTTGATAAAACAATGATTTTATTAAAACTACACTAGGCAGCCTAGTAAATGACTCATCTCTGGGATCAGGGTTTTTGCCCCTACATTATGCTGCTCTCAGATTAAGTAGCAAAAACTGGTGACGGATTCCCTTTAATAGATTTAGCAATTATGACCAAAACCCAACAATGGTATCCCAGCCATTACCACAAACAGTGAAATAGCTGAGTTTTCAGTAGCCAGCATTTGGGACACTGCTGCTTTGAGCCAAAGATGTAATAAAAAGGTTAAATGCAAATCATCTTCCTAGTCAGTGTACGACACATTAACAGAGGCCTATTAATAATGTTCTTTTTCTACATTACATACTGTGCTCTTATTCATGGATTATCCTCCTTTGATATATTAATGCCATATAAAGATTTAAAAAAAACAACAAAGAATCTCTTGATATAATGAATATGACAAAGCGGTAGAATAAAGAACTAGATCCTTATCGACCACCAGAGAGTTAATACATGTAGCTGACTGAATATATTAAAATTATGGCAGATCAGTAATTCTAGGCTCACATCACGTCTTGCCTCTGCATTGGAGTCTGGCTAGAACATACTCCAGAGGCAAAAATCAAAGTGCACAAAGGCTATTATTTGTCCTATTCCTATATATGCCCAAACAGTTTCCTTTTGGCAAATATTCTGATGGTAATACTCAGTATACATTTGCCATCAACTGTCAGCTACACTTTTAATATACTGTATGCAAACAAAAAATATATTAAATTGTATACATATTTATAGAATCATAGCATGTTAGAGTTGGAAGGGACCTCCAGGGACACTGTGTCCAATTCCCTGATCAATGCAGGATTGACTAAACCATCTCAGACAGATGTCTGTCTAACCTCTGAAGACTTCCATTGAAATAGAACTCACCACCTCTCTTGGCAGCCTCTTCCACTCATTGATCAACCTCACTGTAAAAAAATTTTTTGTAATATCTAATCTGTATTTTCTCCCGTTCAGTTTCATTCCATTGATTCTCGTGTTTCCTTGTGCAAACGAGGATGAGTAGGACTCTCTACATTGTGATATCCCTTCAGAAATTTGTAGACAGCTATTAGGTCTCCTCTTAACTTTCTTTTTTGCAAGTTAAATATTCCTAGATCCTTTAACCACTCCTCTTAGGACATAGTTTGCAGCCCGCTCACCATCATGGTAGCTCTTCTCTGAACTTGCTCCAGTTTTTCTGATGTCTTTTAAAATGTGGTGTCCGGAACTGGACACAGATGAGGTCTGACCAAGAAGGAGTTGAGAGGGATAATTGCTTCACATGATCTAGACTCAATGCTTCTCTTAATACATCCCAGAACTGTGTTTGCCATTTTTGCTGCTGCATTACAGTGTTGACTCATGTGCAGTCTGTGATCTCTTAGTATACCCAAGTTTTTTTAAAAAATGATGTTGCTTAGTTCTATTCCTCCGATTCTGTAGACGTATTTCTTGTTTTTCTTGCCAAGATGTAGAATCTTGCATTTCTCCCTGTTAAATCCCTGTTGGGTTTTTGATTGGCTGTAAGCCATAATCATCAACATAAACAGAAATAAACACTTGAAATAGATCACTCTGTTTGTAATCTAATATATAAAGCTCAAGTGTGTGTATGTATGTATGTGTGTATGTCCGGGATAGGCATCCGCACCGTCGCAGCTACAGCCACAAAATTTGGCACAGTCACACGTCTGGACCCCGAGAGCGTCCTAAGCTATGTTGTGAGGTGAAATTTTAACCCCGCGCATTCCAATTCACCAAACAATTTTGCCCCTATCTACATAATGGGGAATAGTGTGTGTGTATCAAGCCCCGCCCCTCATTATGATGTCACAATGGTTGCCATGGCGACGCTGATGTCATCATAGGTTGCAAGCCCCGACGCTCATTATGATGTCATAATGGTTAACTATGAGATGGAGGATGTGTGATGGGTATATGGGCACTGGACTATGGGATGGAGGATATGTATGACGGGTATATGGGCACAGGACTATGGGATGGCAGATATGTATGATGGGTATATGGGCATGGGACTATGGGATGGCGAATATGTATGACGGGTATATGGGCATGGGACTATGGGATGGAGAATATGTATGATGGGTATATGGGCATGGGATTATGGGATGGAGGATGTGTGATGGGTATATGGGCACTCGACTATGGGATGGAGGATATGCATGATGGGTATATGGGCACGGGCCTATGGGATCGTGGATATGTATGATGAGTATATGGGCACGGGACTATGGGATGGAGGATAATTATAATTTGCTATAACTAACCACAGTTAGTTACTATGCCCGGGCAGCGCCGGGCTCTTCAGCTAGTGACTCTATATAATATATAAGTTTCACTTTTTGTATTGAAGAACTGAAATAAATTAACTTTTTTATTATATTCTAATTTTGTGATAAGCACCTGTATTCTATATCTACCACATTTCCCTGATCCTCCCAGTCAGTGTTTCCATCATAGAAAGAAATTAGATTAGACTGGCATGGCTTGTTTCCTACAAACCAATGCTAGCTCGGGTTAATTACTGTTCACTTATCCAAGTACTTACATACATGCTGTTTAATAATTTGTTCAAAGATCTTTCCTGGTATAGAGGTAAGGCTCACTGGCCTGTAATTTCCTGGCTGCATCATCTTTCCTTTTTTGAAGATAGAGACAACATTTGCTCTGCTCCAATCTCCTGGGACTTCTACTGCTCTCCAGGAATTTTCAAAGATTGTAACCAGTGGTTGCCTGTTTGTTAGGCAATCCCCGTATGTGTTGCGGCTGTCTAACAGCCGTAAATCATGTATCCTCGGAGCCTTGAACATATTACTCATACATGTCCGAGATACTCGGAGAGCAGAAGAGCATGTTCGGTTAACATGATTTCCAAATACACTCGCTCATAACTAAATGTTCTCTCTCCATCTCTCTTTACAGAAATTGTGGATTATTTTATTCCTTCGATAGTACAGTGAAGATCAGGTGATATTACATTTTCTTTCTTAGAGCACACAGAAGCAAAATAGGAATTTTTTTTTTGCTTTAGACCCAAAATCATTTTTTATTGCTTTTGGACTCCCTTGCAAGCCTCACTTCATTACTGACCTTAGCTCTTTTAATGTTTACCCTGCTTTCTCTGCAGACAGCATTATATTCTTTTTTAGCTATGCCCCCTCTTTCTATTTGATATAGATTTTTTTTCCTTTTTAGTAAGTGCTTAAAGGGAAGGTGCCGCAATTTTATATAGTTTGCAAAAAAAGAGTAAGCAACAAAACATTTTGCTTCAGCAAATGTTGTACTAACTAGGATTTATGGTTTGTTTGTAATAATGTTTTAATGTAGCCACTGGGCACTGCCATCTTGATTTGCAGATCTGTGGAGAACTCATACAGTCTTCAAATATGGCCGTCCCTGGACATAGGAGACTGCGGTCGGCTCCCGACCCCACCATGCAGCCTCATTAGCGCTATTGATTCGCGGTGGATACCGCGTCCACTTGCTATATTCACATAACGAGAGGCGGCCCTCTGTGCCTCCTCATATATCGGATTTCTAGTTCTATGCCCAGCTTAATTTGAGCTCACAGTACAACCTTACGTACACTGATGAAGGTCATAGACTGAAACGTCTGTATGTATGTACTGTATTTTATTAAACAAATCACGTTTCTGCATTAGAATTCACAAGTGTGTGCCAAGTTTTTGTATACAACTAGTCACGGATTGGGACCCTACTTGTGCACCACCAAAACATTATAGGGTTGTGCCAACGGTTTTGTCCTGTCATTAGCAGTGAACTGGGCACGCCCCTGTGGGCTGCACCATTCACTGCTGTAGGTGTGGCTGGGCGCCATTTTACTGTAGCCCAGTGCTATCTGCTGAGCTCCACTTTCTGCACCATGCTTCCTTCTCCAGCTCCACTGTCCTCCTGCTCTGTCTCCGCCTCCTCACTCACACACAGCCCCAGTGATCTCCGGTAATCTGACACCTTTGCTTTTATGAGAGCTTTTATGGCTGTCTGAGGAGGACAGTGACATATACAGCCCATAGTCTAGTGTATAATTGGGGGGGGCTGGAAGTTTCACCAGTGTGGGCATATCTGTAATACTGTCTCCTGTGATACTGCCTGCTGAGCCGTGTATCTAATCCTCTCCTGTGTGATACTGCCTGCTGAGCCGTGTATCTAATCCTCTCCTGTGTGATACTGACTGCTGAACCGTGTATCTAATCCTATCCTGTGTGATACTGTCTGCTGAGCCGTGTATCTAATCCTCTCCTGTGTGATACTGACTGCTGAACCGTGTATCTAATCCTCTCCTGTGTGATACTGACTGCTGAGCCGTGTATCTAATCCTCTCCTGTGTGATACTGACTGCTGAACCATGTATCTAATCCTTTCCTGTGTGATACTGACTGCTGAGCCGTGTATCTAATCCTCTCCTGTGTGATAGACTGCTGAACCATGTATCTAATCCTCTCCTGTGTGATACTGACTGCTGAGCCGTGTATCTAATCCTCTCCTGTGTGATACTGACTGCTGAACCGTGTATCTAATCCTCTCCTGTGATACTGACTGCTGAACCGTGTATCTAATCCTCTCCTGTGTGATACTGACTGCTGAACTGTGTATCTAATCCTCTCCTGTGTGATACTGACTGCTGAGCTGTGTATCTAATCCTCTCTTGTGTGATACTGACTGCTGAACCATGTATCTAATCCTCTCCTGTGTGATACTGTCTGCTGAGCCGTGTATCTAATCCTCTCCTGTGTGATACTGACAGCTGAACCGTGTATCTAATCCTCTCCTGTGTGATACTGTCTGCTGAGCTGTGTATCTAATCCTCTACTGTGTGATACTGTCTGCTGAGCCGTGTATCTAATTCTCTGCCATGTGATACTGCTCTCCTGGAATACTCTGTGCTGCTGTCACCCTGCTGGTTTTATGTGTGATCTACATGGTGGTATTGTGTATGAGCTATATGGCGGCATTGTGTGTGAAGTATATGGCGGTATTATTTGTGATCTGCTAAAAGGGGATCCATTCTAAGGTGGTTCTGGCTGAGCACCTGCACACGGGTCAGGGGTAATAGGTGCAGTCAGGGGAGGGCTGGGGAGGCAGCTGAAGAGAGGGGTCTCATTTTTATCGTTACTGTATGGCTCCATTCCCCCCCAGCCTGCTTCCCAGCGTCACCCCGGACTGCGCCTGTCGCCTCGCTTTCACACATCGCCAGGACAGAATCTGAGGAGGGGAATGGGGTCTTTGCATGCAAAGTCTGGATCAGAACAGGCCATCAATCAGCAGAAATGTTTCCTGGATTTCTGTGCTGCTGTCTCCCTGCTCCTCACCCATATATCTCCCTCTGTGCCCCCCCATAGACCAGCACACTGCTCTCCTGAAATACTGTGTGCTGCTGTCACTCTGCTCCCTCTACCATATATCTCTCTGTGTGCCCCCCATAGACCAGCACACTGCTCTCCTGAAATACTCTGTGCTGCTGTCACCCTGCTCCCTCCACCATATATCTCTCTCTGTGCCCCCCATATACCAGCACACTGCTCTCCTGAAATACTCTGTGCTGCTGTCACCCTGCTCCCTCCACCATATATCTCTCTGTGCCCCCCATAGACCAGCACACTGCTCTCCTGAAATACTCTGTGCTGCTGTCACTCTGCTCCCTCTACCATATATCTCTCTGTGTGCCCCCCATAGACCAGCACACTGCTCTCCTGAAATACTCTGTGCTGCTGTCACCCTGCTCCCTCCACCATATATCTCTCTCTGTGCCCCCCATATACCAGCACACTGCTCTCCTGAAATACTCTGTGCTGCTGTCACCCTGCTCCCTCCACCATATATCTCTCTGTGCCCCCCATAGACCAGCACACTGCTCTCCTGAAATACTCTGTGCTGCTGTCACCCTGCTCCTCCACCATATATCTCCCTCTGTGCCCCCCATAGACCAGCACACTGCTCTCCTGAAATACTGTGTGCTGCTGTCACCCTGCTCCCAGAATCCTTGCTGCCTGCCATCCTCGGTGACCGAAGACCCCATTCCTCTCCTCAGATCCTGTCCTGGCGATGTGTGAAAGCGAGGCAACAGGGGCCTGATATATGGAGGAAGGATAAGGGCGATAGCAGCACAGAGTATTTCAGGAGAGCAGTGTGCTGGTCTATGGGGGCACAGAGGGAGATATATGGTGGAAGGAGCAGAGTGACAGCAGCACAGAGTATTTCAGGAGAGCAGTGTGCTGGTCTATGGGGGGGTCACAGAGGGAGATGTATGGGGGAAGGAGCAGGGTGACAGCAGCACAGAGTATTTCAGGAGAGCAGTGTACTGGTCTATGGGGGGGGCACCCTGTTCGGTGCCAGGGATTGTACATAGAGCGCTGTGTTTTATACACATGGATGGACCATCTGCTTGTCTGCTCCACAGAAATCCAGGACACATTTCTGCTGATTGGTGACCTGTTCTGATCCAGACTTTACATGAAAAGACAGTCAGTAACTTTGCTTGCCCCATCAAAATGTCTGCTCACTGTGTTCCTAAATGTCATCCTCTCTTTTCCCTTAGCAAACACCCAGAAGGGGAGGAGAGGAGTGACACCACACCCATGTCAGTAGATTCCGCCCATACAGTGTCCATTTTAGGGCATGATCATATATCAAAATCAAACATCATGGACACTGTACGCCCATAATTAGTGCAGGACAATAATGTGAGCTAGTTGTACACTAGGTTTTTGTGCCAAATTTCAGTAGCTGCTCCCCCTAGTGTTAACAAGTGGAAATGCCAAACTTTTTAAAATTATTTTTCATATTTTACAAAATTAAAAACAAATGATAATATTTTTTAAGAAAATGTAAACATTAATTCTTTACATTTTTTCAATTGCTGAAAAAAATTTTTTGGGATGGCACCTTCCCTTTAAGTTCCGTGTTCATGTATCCTGGTCTCTATAATTGCTTTCAATTCTTCCTTCATTTTGGGGATTCTTATTGATTGTGCTGTGAGAATTTCATTTAGCAAAATCTCCCATGCTTTTTGGACATTTCTGTCCTTTAGAACATCCAGCTATTAGACCTTTTCTACTCTCTTTCTGACTCCTTTAAAATCTGCCTTTCTGAAGTCTAACCATAAAGTCTGAGTCTATGAAGGGTTCCTCCTCTTGTAATCCAAAATTTGAAGCTAGCATGATCGCTGCCTCCTAAATTCCCAGCCACCTTTACTTCCTCAATCATTTCCTTCCTGTTGGTAAGAATTAGGTCCAAGACGGCAGATCCTTCTGTTCTTTTTACCTTTTGAAACATAAAGTTGTCAGTGAGTGAAGATAAGAATTTTCTCAACCCATTACTTTTGAGAGAGATTCCAAACAAATATATGGAGAGTTAAAATCTCCCATGATCACTATGTTGTACTTTTTTTGAGAACAAAAACATCTGATATAAAAAGAGTTCATCCATATCTTCAGTCTACCTAGGTGGCCCACAGTAAACATCTACAATAGTGTCCTTTCTGTTCTTCTCTCCTTGTATTCTTACGTAAACAATTTCTACAGAGCTACCGTTTTCTGAAGCTGGGATCTCTGTTCCTAACATAGAATGCAACACCTCCTCCCCTCCCGTTATGGTAGTCAATGGCATAGGTACATAACTGTATGGACATACTTTAGGAAAAAAGTTTCAAAATGTCTTGTTGGATGTTATGTGTACATACCTTAAATGTATGGATTTTACAGATGAGGCTCAGTCACCAGACACTAGATCATACACATGTGGTCAAAATTGTTGGTACCCCTTGGCTAATAACAGAAAAACCCACAACGGTGACAGAAATAACTTGAATCTGACAAAAGTAATAAATAAAAAATCTATGAAAATGAACAAATGAAAGTCAGACATTGCTTATCAGCCATGCTTTCACAGAGTTTTAAAAAGATAAAACTTATGAAATAGGCCTGGACAGAAATGATGGTACCCCTAAAAATAATATGACAAAAGGGACATATTAAATCAAGGTGTGTCCACTAATTAGCATCACAGGTGTCTACAATTTTGGAATCAGTGAATGGGCCTGTATAGAGGGCTACAGATACTTACTGTGCTGTTTGGTGACATGGTGTGTATCACACTCAACATGAACTAGAGGAAGCAAAGGAAAGAGC